>NC_053160.1:122715113-123036459 GCF_016835505.1 Polypterus senegalus | reverse complement strand
GGGTTGAAAACTTGGAGAAGTTAGGAAATACATAAGGAAATATTCGTAAAAACAAGAGAGTCTATCCGAACCGGTTTATGGTAATACGCATGCGGATTGTGTGCGAGTAAACACTTCCAACCGCGCTTTTCTTTTATTTCAACAGCTTGTCCTTTGTCCCATCTCCCACAGACTGTACTGGCAAGTGCATAACGCCACCCTTCTCGGCCTGACAGCTGTCTTGCACGCAAAGCTGCAGCAGAATGTACTGTAATGAGGCTCAGCTCCCGAAACAGTGAAGTAAATGATGCCCGGATCGAAGGATAACTGACAGTACTGTGCATTTTAATATTAATTATTGCGCCCAGAATATATTATGTAATCAATCATCCAAACTTTATGAAGATTATCAACAAACAAGTACACTAGAAATTAGATGAAGTGTGAATATATGAGTCAAATTAAACTCGTGTTTAAAATAATATCTAATTTGAATTTAAATCTAACTCTAACAATGTCGTATGATTGCTGTTTTACACTATTTTGCAGAGGTTTGCGCTGATCTCTTACAACTCCAAATTCATGCGTTCAAAACGGGCACAGCCTCAGTGGATTCTGCACTTCGAGCCAGAGTTTGCGCACATGTTGTCTCCAGGTATTCTTTAATGTTCTCAGTCTCGAAGGGCTGCATATTGGGGAAAAAATGCATTTCTACACCGGCAGTGAGAGGTATCCGCCTGCACGAGTCTGTCCTGCCGCTTTAAGCTAAAAGCTGCCGATACGGGTACCGGGCTCTTTCCAACTCTTCAATAAGCAAGTTAGAGAATGAATGAATGCATTCTGTTAAAACCTAATCTGGTAATAAAAAAATAAAAAAAAAACTCGAAATGCGAACGCTTACGCTAAAACGTGATTTGGTGTTTCCATTCACATCTACTTTGGCTTTATTTATAGGAATGAAGCACATTTTAGACTTCATACGTTCGTTAGAAATACTCCTACTCCTAATACAGAAGCAAATGATTTAGAATCTTGAAATATTTGAAAATGTGTTCCTGTTGCTTTTAAGATCCTCTCTCAAACCGTCTTTAGTTTTCTGGCTCTGCGATCCACTCATTTTTTTTTTCTTATTTCCTTCCGCAACATTATACCGCTAAATGAAATGCGCCTGACACGTCTACTGTCATAAAACTAAAGCACATCCGAGTCTGTCGCCTTTTGTACATTCGCCAGTTAGGCGTATTACACATAGAGCTGTGTTTTCTAAATAACCAAAGTTGTGCGTAAACACAACTGTTTGTGACCCTTCGTATTTTTTCATGGGAACTGAAATGTGTCTACCCAATAAAAAGTCCACGATACGCCCGCGGGGTGTTTATTGATAGCGGAACACAACTACTTGGGAATTGAAACAAAGTAACGGATCACAACGATGTAACGGGACGATGCAGTCTATGCGTCTGAAAAAACTACACAAAGACATCTGGGCAAGGGCTGCGAACTTACGCTGGTGTCCACACGTGCTGCAGTCCGGTCAGGTCGGGGAGCACACACTGGTACAGCGCGTTCTGAATCCACCACATGACGGGGTCCTAGTGCTGCGTTAACGGCTAAACAATGGTGTCAGAAATAGGACTGCATATTAAAGACAAATCAAATAAGCCCGGCTAGGATGAGAAAGATCGATGCGGTGGGATTGGGTTTTGCTCTTTGTTCGTAGCTGTTTTCAGGGCACCGCAGAAAAATGAGTATGTAGCGTCAAAGCTTACGAGTAGCCGAAACTACAAAGGCGCAAAAAGGAAGAGCAAGCTGTTTATGGACATATAGAAAACCACAGAAACCGCAACAGATATGAGAGTGTTGGTCCCAGTGAGCGAGCTATCATGTATCGAATCTTTAAAAAAAAATACTTTATAGACCTTACATCTAGTGATCCCCTCAGCAGAGTTAGTATGCCATGTCCAAAGATGTTTGAACAGAGTGCAGTTCCTCAACTGGGATTGAAGAAGAGGCGGAGGAGGGCAAAAATCACTAAAAATAGTTAGGCACTGATTCTCAAAATTATTCTTATATGTGAATGTAAAAAAATATATCAGCAGGCTTAACTGATGGAAGTTGTCAGTAAACATCAGGGGCCTAATGCATAATGCCGTGCATAGAATTCACACTATAACATGGCTTAAGCACAAAAGCGAAATGGGTTTATGCACAAAAAAATCCAGATGCATAAATCTGTGTGTTTGCGAACTTCCACGTTCTTCCGCTCCATAAATCCTGGCCAGCGTGAAAAGTAACGCACGTGCTCGCGCCTGCTGTCCCAACCCGTCTCCTCCCAGAATTACACCTCTTTGAATATGCAAATCAATATAAATTTTCCCTTAAGCTCAGCCTTCTGTGAAAAGACAATGGCAAAAGCATGGGGGAAAATAGAAGAATTTCAGTGAATACCAAGTGGAGGCAATGAAAACGTACTATTTGTTGGTTTAAACAGTGGTATAAACAAGAAACGGAAGTTGATTGAGTGACATAGAGTGTCGGAGAAACTCGAAATTTCAAGTTCACAAAGTCACAAAGTGCCCGAAATAAAAAAGAAGTTGTCAGATATCAAAGTCCTGGCCCACTGTCTGAGTGTCATATGAAATGTCATCTTTAATCTCGAAATTTCCACTTTAATCACGTAGTTTATTTTGTCATTAAAGTAGAACATCATAAACTTCATCTTAAAATCGTTTAATTTACTATTTCCTCAAATCCCATTGTAATTAAAGTAGCACATAGATCTTCTATGTGCTCTATGTGTGTGTGAATCACTGCGTGCTTCAGGGCTTTCTTTTCCTCCGACAGGACACAGAATCCATTAAATCTGTAATATTACAGCTCTCTGAATAATTAAAATACTGAGATGTATATGTGATATCATTTTCATGATGATAGGAGTTAAAGCATGTTATTAAACATGGGAACACGGTGGCGCAGTGATTGTTCCTGCCTCATGCAAGATGCTTGCTTTGCCATGCGCAACCTTCGATGAAATACTTTATTGCAGCAGTACTGTCTCTTTCAAATGTACTAACCCCCAATTCCTGTCCTTACTTTTCTTTCTCCAAATACCCAATCGCCACACAATCAGCTCTGTAACAGATGGTAAGCCATCTGTAAGCTTAGAACGCCGATTCTTCAAAACCTTTAAGGAACATTAAAATATCTTTGTAGTACATGTTTAGAAGAATGCAGCGTGAGGCAGGATTAATCTGTGAACGGAGCACCAACTCCTTGCTAGCGCTGACGTGTCCGTTTATTTATTAACAATATAGATTATTTAAATTAAGTTAAGGTTTATCTGTATAATATAATAAACATATTTTGCTGCATTTCATCTTAAAAATGATATCGTCATCATATGTAAATACACGCTTTATAAAGTAGCTCAGGTTGTGCAATACTATAAAACATTATTATAAACAGCATGGCTGAGGCAGCGTGTGCTTGATGAAGTATACTGATAATTCTCTTTCTGATCAGCTTCTCTGCTCCTGTGATTTACACTCAGATACAGTGATATAAATACTCCGAGTGGTGCAGTGTGAGTAATATGGAAAAAGATGATCTGCTGTGGCAACCTGTAACAGGAGCAGCTGAAAGAAGAAGAAGGTGCAGCAAGAGTAACAACGCTAAAGCAGCTATTGTATTTAGAATAGTTTGACTATTCTGTGGACTATTATATTGTTACAGGTTGATTACAACCAGATGCATTAAACCAATAAACAATATGCAGTTAATTTTAGTGTATTTATAAAGCCGTGTCAGGGATGTGGATCTAAAAAAGAAAGGAAAGCCATACTGGAACAAAAGCACTGCTTTGACACTGGGTTCCGCCAGTCTGCAAAACCAAGCGCAGAACTTGTGTACGCCAGGTACTGTGGAAATGTGTATGGCTTTATGCCAAGTTTAGGTTTTATACATCGCAATTTGATCATTGAAATGTTCATATGTAACATTTTTGTGCATACGCACCGTTTATACAGTTAGGTCCATAAGTATTTGCACAGAGACATTTTTCTAATTTTGGTTCTTTACATTGTTGTCCTGTTTGCTTCATCAGGCCGTGATCTTCAGCTCTCTCTGGATCGGTTCGCAGCCGAGTGTGAAGCGGCTGGGATGAGAATCAGCACCTCCAAATCCGAGACCATGGTCCTCAGCCGGAAAAGGGTGGAGTGCCCTCTCAGGGTTGGGGGAGAGATCCTGCCCCAAATGGAGGAGTTCAAGTATCTCGGGGTCTTGTTCACGAGTGAGGGAAGAATGGAGCGTGAGATCGACAGGCGGATCGGTGCGGCATCCACAGTGATGCGGGCTCTGCATCGGTCTGTTGTGGTGAAAAAGGAGCTGAGCCGTAAGGCAAAGCTCTCAATTTACCAGTCGATCTACGTTCCTACCCTCACCTATGGTCATGAGCTATGGGTAGTGACCGAAAGAACGAGATCGCGAATACAAGCGGCTGAAATGAGTTTCCTCCACAGGGTGTCTGGGCTTTCCCTTAAAGATAGGGTGAGAAGGTCAGTCATCCGGGAGGAGCTCAGAGTAGAGCCGCTGCTCCTCCACATCGAGAGGAGTCAGATGAGGTGGCTCGGGCATCTGATCAGGATGCCTCCTGGATGCCTCCCTGGTGAGGTGTTCTGGGAACGTCTAACTGGGAGGAGGAACGCCTTGGGATTCTCCCGGAAGAGCTGGAAGAAGTGGCCGGGGAGAGGGAAGTCTGGGCCTCTCTGCTTAAGCTGCTGCCCCCGCGACCCGACCTCGGATAAGCGGAAGAGGATGGATGGATGGATGGATACATTACCACAGTTAATTTTAAATGAAACAACTCAGATGCAGTTGAAAGGCTAGATTGGACTTTGCTAAAAAAACATCTAAAAAGCCAACACAGTTCTGGAAAAACATTCTTTGGACAGATGAAACCAACATCAATCTCAACCAGAATGATGGCAAGAAAAAAGTATGGAGAAGGCTTGGAACAGCTCATTATGCAAAGCATACCACATCATCTGTAAAACACTGTGGAGGCAGTGTGATGGCTTGGGCGTGCATGGCTGCCAATAGCACTGGGACACTAGTGTTTATTGATGATGTGACACAGGACAGAAGCAGCTGAATGAATTCTGAGGTGTTCAGAGACAGTCTGCTCAAGTCCAGCTAAATGCAGTCAAATTGATTGGGTGGCGTTTCATGATACAGATGGACAATGACCCAAAACATACAGCCAAAGCAAACCAGGAGTTTATTAAAGCAAAGAAGTGGAAAATTCTTGAATGGCCAAGTCAGTCACCTGATCTTAACCCAACTGAGCATGCATTTCACTTGTTGAAGACTAAACTTCAGACAGAAAGGCCCACAAACAAACAGCAACTGAAAGCCGCTGCAGTAAAGGCCTGGCAGAGCATTAAAAAGGAGGAAGCCCAGCATCTGGTGATGTCCATGAGTTAAGACTTCAAGAGTTTAGGCTGTCATTGCCAGCAAAGGGTTTTCAACCAAGTATTAGAAATGAAAATTTTATTTCCAGTTATTTAATTTGTCCAATTACTTTTGAGCCCCTGAAATGAAGGGATTGTGTTAAAAAATACTTTAGTTGCCTCACATTTTTATGCAATCTTTTTGTTCACCCCACTGAATTAAAGCTGAAAGTCTGCACTTCAACTGCATCTGAGTTGTTTCATTTAAAATTCATTGTGGTTACGTACAGAACCAAAATTAGAAAAAAAGTTGTCTCTGTCCAAATATTTATGGACCTAACTGTACATGAGGCCCCTGGTCCTTTAATGGCACTTTCTGGTTCTTTACTGGGTTGTGTGGTTCCTCGTAGAACTATTGTTTGACAAAACACTGTTTCATTCTGGGAAGGGTTCTTTGCAATGTCGTTTTTTTATGTGTGTGTGCTTTGAAAAACATCACAATTCATAGGGAAAAAAATGAAATTTTGACAACTTGAAATTACCCTGTTTGATTATTTGCAGCAAGAGTCTTTTTAAAATCACGACCCATTGGTATTTCATTGATCTGTTACCATCTTCCTTGTTATTTACTGTATGGAGTATGTTATGGATCTAAATAAATAAATATGTTTTTTTTTTCTGTAACCTTCATGTGGATGGGCCTTTGGGGAACCAAAAACGATTCTCCTATGGCCGGGGTGTTGAACTCCAGGCCTGGAGGGCTACAGTGGTTGCAGGTTTTCATTCTAACCCTTAGTAAAAGAAAAAGACACATAATCAATTTTATACACAGGCGCCTTCTGATATGACTTTCTTCTCACTACAGCTAAACAGAGTGCTTATCTGAGTTACCATACCCTTTGTGTCAGCTCAAACAAGTCTGGCCCTGCTCCTGTGACATCTCCTGCCATCAACACATTACCATGTCTGCTATTCATTAGAAGTTTTTAGGTTTTTTGCACCATTCTGCATAAACTGTAAAAAAACTGTTGTGGGTGAAAGTCCCAGGAGATCAGCAGGTCTGGAGGTATTTACAAACACACTCGTGAATCGAACAATAAAACTGTGCCAAAATTAAATGCACCACATGTATATGTATTGCATTGCAATGAAGTTAACACATTTTACCTGCATTTTTATTACTCTTAATTTTTTTATTGTTTTTTATCAGTATGCTGCTGCTGGAGTATGTGAATTTCCCCTTGGGATTAATAAAGTATTTCTCTATCTATCTATCTATCTATCTATCTATCTATCACTTCATATATCTATCTATCACTTCATATACAGTATCTATTTATCACTTCATATACAGTATCTATCTATCTATCTATCTATCTATCTATCTATCTATCTATCTATCTATCTATTTATTTATCTATCTATCACTTCATATACAGTATCTATCTATCTATCTATCTATCTATCTATCTATCTATCTATCTATCTATCTATCATTTGCCACTCCATATACAGTATTTCTCTGTCTGTCTATCTGACTATCAATCTAATTCAATGCTTATAAAACAAAACAGCTTTCTCAAACCTGCATAATCCATTTCTGAGTTTTCATTGTGAGTGATTACTATGCACATTTCACATTCACATTGGAAATTGCCCTCCAAGAGTGGCTTAGCATTTTCTTTTCCATTTGTATTGAAACAAATATTAGAGACCTCTTATCGTATGTTTTTTGTTTTACTAAGCCAAATGGTAAATTACATGTTACATGTTTTTTTGCAGGTTTTAAAACTGGATTCCTGCAATACCCAACATGCATCACTGTGTCAAATGTATACAAATCAGATAGCAGGCTACTGAGAGACAAGCAGAGATGTAGTCAGGATAGGCAGAATTCAGTTCAAACACGATAATAGACAGGAGACAAAGGACAAGGTACAAATCAAAAAGAGGTCCAAGCAGAGGCAAATATAAACTGATTCAAAAAGATGATAAGATAAAGCATAAATAGAATCTAAGATGTGTAGTACTGAGTTCATAAGACAAGAAAACAATAAAAAAAAACTCAGTTTTAAAAACAGAAATAAAATCCTGGGAAAGGACACTTAAATATTTTTGACTTTCTTTGGGGATGGCTTTACAGAGTGACAGAAATGGCAGTGACCAGTCCCTGTTTGAGTTAATGAAATGTCTTAGTTTTGGAAGTAGGAATGGATAAATGGCCTCCAAAAGCCTTATTTAACTGAAATTTAAATTATTACCAGTTAAAATTAAATTTAATGTAAAGTTTTAAGTCAGTAGTTAGACAATCTGCAAAGGTAGATGCAGGAAGGAGAAACCAGAACAAATTAAAAATAGTACAAATTACTGAGTGTCAAAAAACTAGAACATTTGCCCAGTGTCATTTTTATTATCATGTCCAGTTCTGGTAATGTAAAATCACATCTTTAGTGATGATTTCTAAATTGCATATATTTTATTGACAGTATTAACCTTATTCAGTTAGTAATCTTTAAAACGCAACTACTGTATACGAGTAGCAGTGCTTGACAAACTCTGCATTGTGCTTCTCCTAAGGTTTGGAAATGGCGTGGGTTCTTCGGCCACCTGAAAAAATCACCAGTGGGGAAGAGTTCAGTGTCATCTATTCAGTAACTGCCTCTGACCGTTTCTATGAGTGGGCTGTAGCTCAAGGCGTCTTTTCTCACAGGTATCATATACTGTGTTAATGTTTTTTTTTCTCATTCTTATTGCACAAACTCATTCAATAAGCATGTCAAGTCATAATGAAACATGTCACTAAACACGTGATATCTTGAACATGGTAATGAAAGATTTTAGGTATGCTGCAGATCACTGCCATTCTGTCTAATATCCTGGGAAATATATTGAAACTGGTCTCTTCTGTTGCCAACATACCATTTTGTCTCTCATTCACCTTTAATAAATCTCTTTGTCTGTATTTGCACTTGATAGCAATTCCAGCTTTCCCTCTGAAATTGGGTGAAACTCACAATCTTTACTTTTTAATGTGTTTTATTTATTAAATAATGCAACTTATAATTATGGGATTGTTCTCAAACAGTAAAATCTCCCTTTAGTAGATTTTACTTTATATAGTGGTTTTATACATTAACCCTTTCCCTACATCATAATACAATTGCATCATTAATTGTGCAGATGGAGCAAGCAGCAGATTAAGGGGCTTGTTAATGGTGAACACCACACAACCCAAAGTCATACATTTTAGCCAATGGGCTATATTTACTGTTCAAATCAAATGTCAAGTTTTACTCTGTGCTTTAAATCCTGAACTATTTTGGACATGTGGTGCTGTTACACACAAGTTAATTATTATTTTTTCATCTTGTTTAAAGGATTTCTGGGATGTTCCCTTGTTATTGCATGTCCCAGTATTGTGTGACCTCCCTCTTCATTTGTCACAAGATGTCCATTAACCTTGTATCTTCCACAGAGTGCCGTTTCTAATCAAGTAAAGGTGCTAATTTAGTTGTTTAGAAGGGGTGGTGAGAGAATGCAGGCATGAAAACACTTTTGATGTAACTATTCTCAGAAGACTTGGCTAAAGCTATACACACCATTGTCAAAAACTAAACTGGATCTGTAGTACAGAGCAGGAATACCACATGCACTTCAGAACTGGTCAGCCACCTGAAGCTAAGCATGTTTGAGCTCAGCAAGTACTTGGATGGGAGACCATCTAGGGAATGCTTGACTTTGCTGCTGGAAGTGCTGTTGGTGAGGCTAGCAGGGGGCACTTACCCTGTGGTCTGAATGTGGATCCCAATTCCCCACTGTAGTCATGAGGACACTGTGCTGTAAAAATGGTGCTGTCCTTTGGATTAGGCGTAAAACCAAGATCCTCTGGTCATAAAGGATTCCGGGGCATCTTTAGTAAAGAGTAGGGTGTATCTTAATGTCCAGGCTTAATTGTCCACCAAAGCCTAGTCATTCTTTCGCCCTAATCATTCCCTGGCTATCTCTCTCTCACCACTTCAATGTATGGTGAGCATACTGGCGCAAAATGGCTGCCGTTGCATCATTCAGGTGGATGGTACACATTAGTGGCGACTAAAGTGGCTCCCCACTCACTATGAAAAAGTGCTTTGATTAGTGAGAAGAGTGCTATATAAATGTAAAAATTTATTTTTATTATTATACTAAGATTAGAACGCTCAGTCTGAGGCAAGGGCATCACCAGTGAGCATTACTCTTTGTACTTTGGATTAGCATCCATCCATCCATCCTCTTCCGCTTATCCGAGATCGGGTCGCTAGGGCAGCAGCTTGAGCAGAGATGCCCAGACTTCCCTCTCCCTGGCCACTTCTACTAGCTGTTCTGGGGTAATCCTGAGGCATTCCCAGGCCGTTCCCAGGCCAGCGTGTCCTGGGTCTTCCCAGGGCCTCCTCCCGGTTAGACGTTCCCAGAACACCTCACCAGGGAGGCATCCAAGAGGCATCCTGATCAGATGCCCGAGCCACCTCATCTGACTTCTCTCAATGCAGAGGAGCAGCGGCTCTACTCTGAGCTCCTCCCAGATGACTGAGGTAAATTGAGAGCTTTGCCTTACGGCTCAGCTCCTTTTTCGCCACGACAGACCGATGCAGAGCCCGCATCAGTGTGGATGCCACACCAATCCACCTGTCGATCTCCCGCTCCATTCTTCCCTCACTCGTGAACAAGACCCTGAGATACATGAACTCCTCCACTTTGGGCAGGATCTCACCCCCAGCCCTGAGAGGGCACTCCACAATTTTCCAGCTGAGGACCATGGTCTCAGATTTGGAGGTGCTGATTCCTATCCCAGCTGCTTCACACTCAGCTGCGAACCAATCCAGTGAGAGCTGAAGATCACGGACTGAAGAAGCAAACAGGACAACATCATCTGCAAAAAGCAGTGACCCAATCCTGAGCCCACCAAACCGGGCCCCCTCAATGCCCTGGCTGCGCCTAGAAATTCTGTCCATAAAAATCATGAACAAAATCGGTGACAAAGGGCAGCCCTAGTGGAGTCCAACTCTCACCGGAAACGGGTTCGACTGGAATGCGGACCAAGCTCTGACACCAATTGTACAGGGACCGAACAGCCCCTTATCAGGATTCCCCGAGGGACATGGTCGAATGCCTTTTCCAAGTCCACTCCCATGCACCCTCCAGGACCCTGCCAAGGGTGTAGAGCTGGTCCACTGTTCCACAACTAGGACGAAAACCATAATTGTTCCTCCTGAATCCGAGGTCTGACAGATCCTCCTCTCCAGGACCTCCGAATAGACTTTTCCAGGGGGCTGAGGAGTGTGATCCCTCTGTAGTTGGAACACACCCTCCACTCCCCCTTCTTAAAGAGGGGGACCACCACCCCGGTCTGCCAATCCAGAGGCACTGTCCCTGATGTCCATGCGATGTTGCAGAGGCGTGTCAACCAAGATAGTCCTACAACATCCAGAGCCTTGAGGAACTCCGGGCATATCTCACCCACCCCCGGGGCCCTCCCCTTGGTGACCAGAGTTCCCAGGCTCTGCTTCCTCATTGGAAGGCATGTTAGTGGGATTGAGGAGGTCTTCAAAGTATTCCCTCCACTGACCCACAACATCCCAAGTCGAGGTAAACAGTGCACAGTCCCCACCATACACAGTGTTGACGCTGCACAAGTTTCCCATCCTGAGATGCCCGATGGTGGACCAGAATCTCCTCGAAGCCGTCCGAAAGTCATTCTCCATGGCCTCCCCAAACTCCTCCTACGCCTGAGTTTTTGCTTCAGCAACCACCAAAGCCACATTCTGCTTGGCCTGCCAGTACCTATTAGCTGCCTCCAGAGTCTCACATGACAAAAGGGTCCTGTAGGACTCCTTCTTCAGCTTGACGGCATCCGTCACTGCCGGTGTCCACCAACAGGTTCGAGGATTGCTGCCACGACAGGCACCGACCACCTTACGGCCACAGCTCTGGTCAGCCGCCTCAATAATAGAGGCACGGAACATGGACCATTCGGACTCAATTTCCCCCCCTCCCTCGGGACGTGGTCGAAGTTCTGCCAGAGGTGAGAGTTGAAACTACTTCTGACAGGGGACTCTGCCAGATGTTCCCAGCAGACCCTCACAATACTTTTGGGCCTACCAGACCTGACCGGCATCTTCCCCCACCATCGAAGCCAACTCACCACCAGGTGGTGATCAGTTGACAGCTCCGCCCCTCTCTTCGGCCGAGTGTCCAAGACATGTGGCCGTAAGTCTGACTACACCACCACGAAGTCGATCATCAAACTGATACCTAGGGTGTCCTGGTGCCAGGTGCACATATGGACACCCCTATGCTTGAACATTTTGTTCGTTATGGATTAGCCTAGAAAAAACAATTCCATTTACAACATACACTAAATATGTTCAAAGTGCCACATACAGTATAAAGGACATTGTTGTAAATGCATAATAACAGGTCTTTGGGTATATAAGTATATTCTGACCTGTGACACTCTCATCCTCCAGACAAAGGCTGCTACAATGTGATCTAATGCTATACTCTGATTGCACAAAGCACTAATAAGATTTATTTTGGAGCAGTTTTGGTTGACACACAGCAAAAGGATGGGGCAGTGCTTGAGCATCCCCAACTAAATGGTGGGTTTATATTCTAATGGGCAAAGGGAGCTCAAAATAATCAGCATATCTGAGAAGACTGTAGGAAATTGATTTGACTATTAAAACGTTTAACAAAATTGGTAAACTTAATGTATTAGATGTTATCTGAAAGAATACAACCTGAGTAGATGAGATCCTGGTAATGTTTAGCTATTGGTTAACCAGTCACACCGGAGGGACTTAATGGCCACTTCTTTAATTGGAAATCTTCAAACATTCATCTTTTAATATGACCCTAGGAATCATCCTTAATCTTTTGCTTTCTATAACTGTTGGTTCTGCTGCATGGCCATGGTTATGTTGTACTGTCATTGTGTCTTTCATGAAGTGTTGTAATTAAGGTTATGTTTTACTTTTTTTTTTACTTATTAGTAGCTCCTCAGAAGCAAAGAGATTCTGTGAAGAACATGAATGCCCATCAAACTGGAATGATGCTAATGACCAGAACTGCTGTGTTCATCATGCAAATATCCACTCCTGTCCTCTGAGCTTCATGGGAAGTGGTTGCTTTTATGGTTTAGTACCCCTTTACAATATTGCTCCTCATGATAGTCATATTTTTACACACGCTATTTCAACTGCAGTAAGACTGACCCAGACTATCAGGACTGCAGCACAATATTGAAAATGTTTCATTCTCATCTCCGTTCAACTGACTGCTTTGTGAGCTAAAAACAGGCATTGGCTCATTAGTTTATGTGTGTATGCTCATCACTAGGGCAGCCTTTGTTTTGGGACACAATTAATTTTCAAATGTTATAGAATATTTTTCTTGTTACTCATTAATTTTAAATGTTATATCTGTGATGTGGGTGGCGCAGTGGTAGCGCTGTTGCTTTGCAGTTAGGAGACCCGGGTTCGCTTCCCGGGTCCTTCCTGCGTGGAGTTTGCATGTTCTCCCCGTGTCTGCGTGGGTTTCCTCCGGGCGCTCTGGTTTCCTCCCACAGTCCAAAGACATGCAGGTTAGGTGTATTGGTGATTCTAAATTGGCCCTAGTGTGTGCTTGGTGCGCGAGTGTGTTTGTGTATGTCCTGCGGTGGGTTGGCACCCTGCCCAGGATTGGTTCCTGCCCTCTGTTGGCTGGCATTGGCTCCAGCAGACCCCTGTGTTTGGATTCAACGGGTTGGAAAATGGATGGATGGATATCTGTGATGTCATCATGTGACCTTTTTTTAATGATTTTACCTTGACTGATGCCATGTTGTGGTGTCTTCTTCATGGCTGTGGCTGTGCTTAGCATGTTTCTGATCACATGACGTGGAGATCACATACTGCATTATTATTCTCAGCCTCTTTAAGATAATGGCACACAGCACTTCATTATCCATGCATTGGATAAACTCTGAAAGAAACAAATAATGTTAGCAAGAGTTAAAGGAAAGAATTTTTATTAGAGTAAGTGTTAGGATTTTTGTGTATTTTCTATTTCACGATTAGTTCAGGATTTTTCTGGTTTTATTCCTAAGTTTCTAGGAGTTCACAAATGTGTTGAATCTAAATACAGTCATCGCCGATTTAGAACTGACTGTATTGCGGCCATTCTCACTGACGGCTGAAAGCTTTCATATTATAATTATTTCACAAGGTCTCATGTTTTCTGGTTTTTTTTTCAATCAGCACTATTCCACACAGCTAATTCTTATGCATTTGGCCTTATTTTGGAAAGACAGGGCATGAGGCTGCCAAGCTACAAAGATCAGTTTGTCACTCCATGCTGGCAGTTAAAGTTTGTGTACAGGTGACCCTCACTAGACTCACAAAGCCTCAATTGCAATTACCTGTAGATATTATGACCGATCAACAGCCAAATGGAGCTGTAATTCAGTGCATTACTCTGTACACTTCTTCTTCCATGAATCTAACCTAATATATAAAACTCAATGTAGGGGTGTGTGTTTGTTCTTCATATGATTCCACACCCTTGGTCCATTCTCAACAATATTTGGCACATATATCCCACTATGTCAGGAAGAGACACTAGACTACTTTGGAATGCAAACTTTTGACCCTGAAGGTACCTTTCTGGTGGGGGAATCCTTTTTTCTACAGTAAATTGTGATAAGTGGACTGTGGTGTTGGGCAGATTTTAAATAAATAATCAGGTTCTGATAATTTGCAGACTCCAATCGGGAGTGGGTATGCATGAGTGCGTTCCATCCTGGGGATTGATGAGGTGTCTCGCTGATTGTACGCACACTCATGTGAATGCAGGCATCAGTCAGGAGCCTCATTTGTGCCTCGGAGGTAATGGTGTGTCACACCTGCACCCAATTAGGCAGGTAAGAGCAGAGGGGGGAGAACAGACAGAAAAGAAAAGAAAGAAAATGTCCAGGATGGAGAGCAGAAAGGAAGTTAAAGGAAAAAGACGAATGAAAGAAGGATCTGGAGACGCCAGGATGTAGAGGAGTGCAGGCAGGCAGGCAGCTTGGAGAGCCCATTGGGGGGCATATGGCCGAGAGTCATGGGCTGAAGAGGGCCACTCTAGCTGAGCATTTTTATGGAGCAGCTGGAGTGACTCTGTGCTCGTAGTGGGCTCCCGCATAAGTTCAGGGAGAAGCAGCAGGAGGCAGAAGGAGCAAGGCAAGGCTCGGAGTAGGCACTCTGCTGGGACCCAAGTCTGAGAAGAAAGTTTGGCTGTGCCTTTTGGTTGGGCGTTTCCTCTGCTGCAAGATCCCATGCAGGATAAGCAGAGGAGACACTGGCTTTAGAAAGCATGGACCAGGGACAGAGTTTTTAAGAAAAGTTGCCTGCCTTAGGATTTTTAACCTTGTTTTACTGTATTATTAATTTGGATGGCTTTTAACCTCCACAGTTTCACATTTTTTGATTATTTATCTCTGAAGGAATTTTGAATGCACTGCACTATTTATTGGAACACTGTTTGGTTTTGGAATTGATTTTTAATAAAATCACTGAACACTTTTACACCTACCTCTTGTTGTAAGTGTGTGTCCTCATTTGCTTGGCTCATCTCGGTTATGACTATCGACATTGGCCAGTTAAAGATTCTATCAAATGGAACTCACACTACCACATGAGTTTTGAAGGCAGTGCCTTTTTTCAGATTTTAAGCCAAGAAATAAATAAATTTAATTTGTTCTCTGATAGGGTAAACTCTAAGAAACACCATTTATACAGTTGGATAGTTCTGCCATAAAATAACTTACACATGTAATGCCAGGTGCTGCTGCTGGTCATTTAATGTATGTTCTTCTAAATATATACTTCTTCTTAAATATATAGGCTCTCCTTCAAAACTAAACTAAACTTTGCATTTTGTAAAGTTGTACTTTTTTGTTCTTATTCTGCTATTTTGTTTTTCATGGGTGCCGGCGTTTTGTGGCTTCATTGCTAAGTACACGGTCTCAGAGGTCACCTGTGACATCACAAGCACAACAGTTTCTGGATAACTTTAAAGTAAATCACATGTGCTACTTTAGCTTTGGTTTTCAGGCCTTGAGGCCCTGCTATGTTTATTTAAGTGTGAATTCTGATTTATGTGTTGTGTTTTGGTGCAATACATAATATTATTAAGAAGTTTTGACTTTGCTATCTTTAACTAACAACTGGCGTGTTTAGGATTTGGTGCCAGATTGTTCATATTCTTTACCAAAGAGCTCCAGCTTGGTCTTTTGGTTTCCTTTGTATCCATCAGCTGTTTTTTTTCCCATATTACCCTGCCTTCTTGTCAGAAGCATACCAGCATTTTCTACATTCCTTAATTTTGCCTTTTGTTATATGGTTTTGTTTTGCACTTTCCATTTATGAAATCTTGCTTGTTTTTGACTAAAGTTTTTGCAAGTCTTTTTAACTATCCCTCTATTTCCTGCTCATTACTTTTTGCTTCCAGAACTTCAAACATTTTTCACTGGGTGTTCCTTACCATTCACTTGCCCAGTGGGAGCTGGGTGGTCTCATGGCCTTGGACCCCCTGCAGATTTTGTTTTTGTTTTTTTTCTCCAGCCCTCTGGAGCTTTTTTTTTTTGGTTTGTTTCTTCTGTCCTCCTGGCCATTAGACTTTACTTTCTTCTTTGTTACTTAGTATTGCCTAATTTTATTTTTATATTTTTCTTTTTATTTCTTCATCTTGTAAAGCATTTTGAGCTACATAATTTGTATGAAAATGTGCTATATAAATAAATGTTGTCGTTGTTCAGTGTTCAAACCTGAACTTGTTAAGCAAGGATAGGCACTTTGAAGCTTAATCAGCTCTGTGAAATGTACGGGAAGACTCTTAACAAATGAACAAGGAGAGATTCAGTAAGTTTAAACAACATTTTGCTTAAATGAAAGCCTTTTAAAATCAACAAAATATTTTTGCTGTGATATTATTACAGGGGCTGAACACATCACCTTTAAACTTCCCAGATTACACCTACAGGACAGAGTAGAACATATAATGAATATTTAAATATGATTGAAAGCATAGTTTTTTTTCCTTTTTTTTTTTTTTTGCTCTTAAGGAATAGGTAACTCTATGTGAACACTTTCCCTACAGTAAAATAATTTAGTGCTTTTATCCTGTGGTCTTAATTATGCAGGTCAAGGGAGGAATATGTGGCCCCTGGATTCCTCATGATGGTCGTATTTTTACACACACTGTTTCAACTGCAGGAAGGATGACTCAGACTAACTGGACTGCAAAGGTATACTTTTAAGAAGTAATTGTTTTTAACATATAACAAGACAAAATAGAAAATCAACCAGATTTGATAGAGGAAAACAAAAAAGAGCTAACAAATTAGGGAAAAAGAAAAACAACAAATATTTTTAGTTGGAAAATATTGTACTACTTATCCGTCTTAATAAGGATCTGGGTGCCAGCTAGTTGCTAAGGCTCTGTTATATGCCATTTGGTAGGGATTTGTAAAAGCAGGTCTAATGTTTGTTATGCGCCATCTGTTGGAATGAAAATGGGGTGCATTGTATTACTACAAATGTCTGTGATACACCTTCTGTTGGAATGACAAACACAATGCATTTCATTACAACATTGATTACAAAAAACATTCCAGTAAATGGTGAACTGCAAACGTTACCAGTGATCACTTAGATTTCAACCTGCTTTAGGGAGGTAGCACAGCTAGTCTGTAAATATAGATGTTAATGGCATGTTGTAGTGTAAAATGCTGCTATAACAGGTCAGTATCAAAGAAGAAAAAAGAAAAAACCTTGACCTTGATTACAGTATAAATAATATTCAAAATCTGCATTTTTTCCATTTTACTGTAGGTGCTACTGTTTCACATAGGGGTGACCTCTCTTATTGCCCACATCAGGGTTGGAAAAATGCAAGCTGCTCTTGAAGCTAAGACGAGTGTGCTACCAGCTATAGGTAGTTTAAAGTCTTACATTTCCTTTGTCTCTTTGTCTCTTTCTCTCATCATTTGAAAGTAATCCATTGAATTCATTTTCTGAATTTACCTTTTGGAGAGGCGGATTCTATTGAACACAATCAAACAGAAACTAACCCTGAGCAATGTGTCAGTCCATCTCAGAGCACGCACGTCCAGTTTAGAGTCACCATTCAAACTAACTTGCCCATTCTAGGAACGTGCAGCCTCGACAAAGAGAGAGCTCAGACTGAGATTTACATCCAGAAATTTGGGGCTAATGACAAACACAGTGCCTCTTTGTTAAAATGATACCTCATTGATGTGTTGTGGTGCTGTCAGCTGTCACGTGGTTCATTCAGTAGGTAACACTTATGCAGTTTTTGTCCTGGCAGAAATTCGCATTTTGAAGGAGAGTTTACCTGGAGGGAGGGTTGCCAGGGGCTTAGGTGTAAGTTTTTTAAGAACAGGCAGTGATCTACCGGAGAGACAGTTGCACAAATACGGTGACAGAGTAGGGGCTTATGTGGGTGATATGATCTGCCCTCAAGATTGATGTCCCTGAAGAAAAAAAATATTTTATTAGCACCAAAGTAAAAACAAGACGATGACACTCTGGAAGGTTGAACTGCTTGTGAGATTTTAGAGCTATTTATCGTACCAAGTGAAGGGAAATGGGGCTTACTAGAAGAATTGCAAACGTAGTGTATCATCTACTAAAAGACATCTCTGATCCCAAAACTGGCAGGGGCAGTCTTCTATTACAAATTGATTTTTCTAGTTTTGGCAGTGGTGTCCAAAAGAAAAGATCAAGATTTGTAACTGACACAGTATGGTAGCTCAGTAGTCAGTTTGCTGACTCTCGGCTTCAGAAGCTTTGGTATGAATCCTGATCCAGTCACTGTCATGAAGTTTGGATGTTTCCAACATGTCTATGTAGGTTTTGCTCTTGCATTACTAGGATGTCTTAGAGTTTCTCTAAATTTAACCCTTATGAGCTAAGTGTGCCCTGAGATGGATTGGCATCTTATGAGACGAGGATGGACACGGGCATCCGTAAACCTAGGAGGGCTCAATGATGGATGACTTTTCAACAACAAGATACATTTTAATCAGATAAACAATTTATATTTTATATAGCTCCTTTTAAATATTACTAAACAAATTTCTGTTAAGGTATTAATGGTGAGCTATAATCACTCGTTTCTGTTACAGATGCACTTTTAGATTATTTTAATATTCTTTAATTTACTCTTAATTTAATTTGGACAGGTGTTGTGACTATGAGTTTGGACTTTAAACCCCAAGATTACTGGTTCAGTATGAGACTTGTATAGGTGGTTAAGCACTGGAGGTGGCCAACATCTTTTTTTAAGCTCTTTCTTTTGGAAACCAAAAATTGAAATATGTACAATATGGTGGTCAAACTCTTATAAAGTATAGTCTTATTTTGTACAAAAGACTCAACTCATAATTGTACATCACACACATTTTTATCAACTCGAAGTATCCAGATAAATACTCTGTGAACAATGTTGTCGCTGGGTCACAAATCTATCTCCTGCTGAGACCTCATTGAAATACAAGCTTGCTGTATTCATCAGGCACTCTTGGATACATAGTCATTCTTAAACTAACAATTCTTTCAGGAGTAAAGCCAATGGGATGTTACTGTTTAAAGAAAAAAACTATTTTGAAAACTTACACTACAATTTCAGGAAGCCATCCTATCTCAGTAGAAGAGAAAAATCATGACTGAGATACCACACAACAATGGAGAAAAAATGTCCTAAAATTTACCTAAAATGTTGAATTCACAGACGGACCAAAATGTTTTTAGACTTGGGCTGGCATTTATCACTGTTTGTCTCAATTAACTGAACATGCTGAACCATATTTGACAGTTTGGATGCTCACTGGCTCTGAGTGATTGTTTCCTTCTTACATCTTTTCCTTCTTTTTGCTCCATAGGTAAACAGTGACGGTGGTATCTGATCTGAGCAAGATATATTGAAACAGGTCTTATGGCTATGTAAAATCCTTAAAGTCCATTTGAACAACTGCAGTTGTGAATGTTGTCTTGGCTAAAGTTAACTTTGATAGCCATGATCTGTTGTGTGCCAACTTTTTAAAGGATTGATTCACCTAAAAATTATATTTTCTTAATATGTTAATATAAAATTATGTCCAAATTACATTTCCTTTTTATGATGTGCACTGATTTTTTCCTGAAGTATCTATTTAACAATATTTTACCAAAAGATGCATGTATTTGGCATGTTGTGAGCATACAATTGGATGATTGACATATAGATTGTGACATGAGTAACGTGAGATTTTTTCTTTTTTTTCCATGGGTATTTGTCACATCATTTTGCCCTGGTACAGCATTGGTCACCATTGGCTTATATTATATCATATTTTTTTATTCCCTTCTCCGTAAAAATATGAGATTACAATTTGGGGCACGTCATATATAAAAAAACATTTTGGGTGGAATATTCCTTTAATAATATACTTAAAAACAAAAAGGGCAGTATGACGGCACAGTGTTAGCACTGAGGTATCTAACCCCTGGCAACCTAATATGCATATATTTCTACACGTTCAATTTTTTTGTTTGTTTTTCTGGCTCACTACATCCCTGTCTTGAATTGGGCAGGTCTAAGAATGTCATGGTATGGTTCTATACAGAATGTAAGACTTACTGTATCTAGAACAGGAGTGCCCAATGCGTCGATCGTGATAGATCGCAAAGGTAATGCAGACAGATCGCGTTGCATTCAAAAAAACATTTTTTTTAAACGTTAGTCTATCATACTGTATATCCTCCCTATGGCATTTGCCACTTGATTGACATACAGGGCGGCCAGTCTGAGATCTCCTTTCTTCTAACACACTGGTCATCCCGCACGCACGATCAAACACGTGAGCTACTGCAAAACTCCAGCTGTGATCTAGTTAGCCTTCCAATTTGTATCGACTAAAGAAAGGATTTAAAAAAAATGTTTGGGGAGGGTATGGGCTGGATGTGGAACTGGAAGAGGATTTTTTTCTCACAATGTCACAATCGAAGTGCGTTTGTGTGATCTGTCAATCTATCATTGCTATTCCAAAGAAGGAAAATGTGGAAAGGCACTTTCGAACTGTTCATAAAAACTGCGAAACTGACGTCCTTCCAAAATGCGATCTGAGAAAGAGAAAGGAGAGGGAACTAAAATCGCAGTTAATCGGACAGCCGTCATTTTTCACTCGACTGAATTAAAAAGCTCCTTGACTGCATTATTCAGCTCTACTTATTTATGCAAGGCTTTTCCCACATGAAGATTATTGAATCCAAATACTGTAGTGGCCATTAATATATTGAATTGTTATTGTGCCATAAAGGTTATTTAGTTATGCAAGGTACGACAACATATATTTTATGTATAAACTATACTCTGTGTATATATATATATATATATATATATATACACAATATATATATATACATACATACATACACACACATATATATATATATATATATATATATATATATATATATATATATATATATATATATATATATAATTTTTAATGTAGGTAGATCATTTCGACCTGGTCATTTTAAAAGTAGCTCGCAAACCGAAAAAGTGTGGGCACCCCTGATCTAAAAAGTAACTTATGTTGTTCCTGCAAAAATATAAACAACCAACACATTTCATTATTATTAATTTATATTTGGCTGACATGAGGTCTGTATATATTACAGTTGCATACATATATTTTGTAGAGATACAACAAAGATTGGTTAAGTACCTTGCACAAGATTTCAAAAACAAAGGCTGAGAGAGTCAGAAAATGTTACAGTTGTCCATGCAGGATCTACTTCCAGATTTCAGATCAACAGTGTAAATGTAAACTGTACATCTATAGTGCGTGCAACCTTATTTTCCTCAACCCGTTTTCAGTTGTCCAAGGATACTTTTTTTGCCGCATTTGCCAGATATTTTAAAAAAGGCTATCACAGTGACCTTTGCAGATCTTGTACATAAACTGGATAATTTGTACTTTTATCTAGAGAGTTTTTTCAGTTTTCAAGTGTTTTTGATTCTACATCTTTTGAACATCTATTGGTTATTTGTACTACATTTTAAAATTTAGTGGATGATTTGGGTGATTTTTGAAAATGTAAAGCCTGGTTCAGTTCACTTGTTTTGCTTGACAGTATGTGGTGATGACATTTGTGATGAGGGAGAGATGTGTTCCACCTGCCCAGCTGACTGTGGAGAATGTCCAATGACTCCGGCGATCAAGGCTGCCATCAGCTTTCCTCTGGTGTTTGTTTTTGCTGGGTTCATCCTCACTGTGGTGGTTAGTTCTTTTTTATTTGATTTTGATGGTGTTTGCATAACATACATTGATGAGTTGCAATAGACTGTATGATTCTTAGATTTAAGCAGGTTCAGTCAGTGGATGAATGTGCTATTATCAGTAGAAGTGTAGTTATTATTATTTTGAGAAAGAGACACAAAGTCTCACTTTTTCGGTTTTTCTTGTCGTGGCCTTCATCAGACATAGTAGATACTTTATTTTAATCTTTCACTCCATACAGGGACTGTATGGCTCATGTCTGTCTCTCCATTTTTAACTGAACCATCTTTACCCAGTGCAAGGTTGAGAAGGTCAAGACGTATTGTGACAGCATTGAACACTAGGCATGAACCAACCCAAGATGATTTTCCCATGTGGCTCTTCAGTTGCTTGGCACACTCGGGCACAAACCTACAAAGGCTCAATTTCATTTCTTGAGGAAAACCAGAGTACAGTTGGAAAAATACATGCAAGCACGTGGAGAGTGTTTGAACTCCATGGATAGGGTGACTGGGCTGGGATTCAACCCCATCATTACGGAGCTGAGAGAGATGGCTATGCATAGAAAAATAAATATTTAACATACACAGCTATGAACTTTTATTCAAATACCTTAATAGTCTGCAGGTTTCACTGAGAGTCTTCCAGTTTGAAGATATCTGACAGATGAATTATCAGTAATAAAAATTCATTTGAAGCAATAATTATTATTGTTGCTCTGTCATTTTTCAATAGTAAAAAAGTCATAAAATGCTAAATTAGGAACTCTTGCTATAAAAGAGACTTAAAGAATACTCCACTTAAAAATGATATTTCTTATGTTATTTACCCCCATTTAGTTTGCAGTGGTCAAGAAAATCTTTTAATCTTATATTTTAGTAGAGAAAATGCGTGACAAAGGTTCTGATTGAAAGGGGCCTAATAGTAACCACTACTGGACAATGGCAAACAATGTGAAAAACACGTAGCTCGTGGTTTTGAATTGAATTTAAAATTCACATCATAGTGGAAAGGATCTTTCCTTAATATTTTGTACACCATTTTTTTTCGGTAGTAACTATTAATAATATTTTAGCCAAAAACACACACATTTTTAATGTTTGAGCACAAGAATGGATGAGGCACATGAGGATAATGCAACATGAGTTTTTCACTATTGGGTTCCATTCCATCAGAATGTTTGTCGTGTCCCGTAAACGCCAAAAGGGACTCTGCTCTGTTGGGCCCTTCAGCAAGGCCCTTAACCTGCAATTGCTGAGCACTTTGAGTAGTGAGAAAAGTGCTATATACATTTAAAGAAAAAAAAGAATTATTACTTTCTTCACTGAAATGTGAGATTAACATTTTTCTCATCCACTACCACAAACTAGTATATAATGTAAGTAGCATACATAAGATATCATTTTTGTGTGGAGTATTCCTTTAAGTAAGAGTCGCTTTACAAATATATTATTACTTTACCATAAAACTATGGCATGTGTAACATGAGTGAATATTTTTATTGCTATTATGTGTCATTGCTATATGTCAAATATTGGAGATTACTGTGAACTGTGATTGCTGTTTCAGTCGATGCAAACTTTAGAATGTGTACTTTTAATTTTAATAATAATAATGCAAGTAATTTAAAAAACAAATTTTGTGACAATAAGATAACTTTGCCCTAATGGATATTCTGGAGCAATGCTATACAAACATGTTAGTTTTATATTCGGTAATAGGTTAATAAAAAAGACATTTCAGTTCTGAGACAAGTAATGCACACTTGAAGAATAATGATGTCATATTTTGTGCAATTTAATTCAACGATGCATCTTTTTTAAAAACATTTTGTTGTCAGTGTCACATTCTTGCACTTCAATATTCAGTAAAATATTCTACAAACAAATATCTTATTTCTTTTACCTGAAATCTTTCATTTGGACCTTTTGGTCCAAAACAACAAAGTCTTTACAGTCTCCACTTCTTCTTCGTTTATATTCACTTGGTTGACAAAGTCATCCGGTGTAATCTTCAAGTTTTTCTGTTTAGCAGGCAGACATTTGAGTTGTCTTCTTTTAACTCCGAGTCTCATGAGTCTTTTCATACACGTCAGCTTTCTCCTAGTTGTACTGTGTCTGCCAAACCAAAAACATTTTTCCTCATTCAGATAAAGTACATCAGGCATTAAACTGAATTTTAAATAAGGAATTATCCGTTGCTATATTATTGTATTGTAGTAGTATGCACTAGGCTAAAATTTTCTTATGTAATAATTAGAAATATTTTGTTGCATGTTTTGGTCTTGTTGCCTTGATTATTTTGTGAAAAAATGATCACTTAATAAATGTAAAAATAATTATTCTAAATACTGAAACTGTAATTCTTTTTATACTGTGTGTTTATTTGCAGTGGTTCCAATATCAAAAACAAAAGCTGTTCTGGGATGAAAGCTGGATTATAGATTTTAGTGAAATTAAGCAAGGTCTGTAAGCATTTTTTTCTTTTCTCTTTTTTTAAGTATATTTAGGCAATTTCTCTGAAATATTACACAATCTTGATTTTGTACAGTGATATACAACTTGAAAACTGATAAAGCAAGCCAAACATTCAGAATGGAGTCCTAAAGTGAATATTTAAAAAAAAAAATCTCATTTTCAAAGGCAGCGTAGTTTTGTAATAAATATTTGGAACACAAATTTTTCAATGTGACAAAACATCAGTCATCATGTGGAGGGCAAAGCAGAGCCATTTGATCTTCTACTTGTCCTATTTATTTGTAATATATTGCTTGTATCGTAGTGTAAATACTAAGCTGCCTGAAGGTATTTAAAATGTTTTACATATTCAGAGTAGTTTTTTTTAAGCATTTGATATTTTTGTGTATTTTGTGTTGCAGGAATTAATTCTTTAGGGCACACTAAGTTATAAGCAAGTTGTTCATAGTTCTGTCTATGAAAATTCAAATTCTTCTGCCTAATTGTGACCTACATCAGCATCTGCTTTCTGAAATATATTGCTGCATTTTACATTCATTCATGTTGCTGCACTTTATCTCATCTAAATTTGTGAAGTAAAATAGTCCTGCCGGATGGCTCAGTTATTTTCTGTCTTTGTTCTCGTTGACTTGGTGCTGCTGTTTCACATTGCTCGAGACCCACAGCTCTTTCCTAGCTAGAGTGTCATCTGTGTGGAGCAGGCATGTTCCTCTCATGGTCATACACGTTTCTTTTTGGGTTGGAGGCAGAGTTTGAAGTGGAACCGAAATTACTGGCAGTACTCTTTGTATGGTTCTACAGTGAGATTCGATCAAAGAGTTGGGGCGCTTTGGTTTCCTTCCATTAAGATTCATAAAGTGGTCCCAGTATTTACCAGTACCCTAAGGAAAAGTGCAGTTACACTATGTTGACACTAAAAGAGGATCCGGTACTGTGGACTGGTGAGCACCCGCCCACTTCAAGCACTGGTTGAAAGGGTTCAGCATCCTTTCACCGCCCCGCAAACTTGCCCAAATTATGATTGATCATGTTGGATGTGGATTGAGATTATGGACTGTGGTAATAATCGATTCGCCGTCAATAATTGTTTTGGTAAAGCCATACTCAGTGTAATCCTGCTTCCATTTTATAATTTTTCCGCCACTAGCCATGATTAAATGAACGGTAAAAAAGTAAGAGCGAAGCGAGGGTGACTTATTCAGGCATGCAGGCGACAGCTCAATAGCTCGAATTTGGATATAAGTTGGTTCTATTTAGTCGCCAGAAATATCTTTGTTAGGAATGGAAGTTGAATTTAGTCTTTAAATTTCTATGATAAAGAAAAAGTTAGGCAATGATGACTACATTTAACTATATAAAGTCAAAACTTGTATATATAAAGTCATTCCCGAATATATAAAGTCAAAACTTGATTATATAAAGTCACTGTCGGAATAAATAAAGTCAAAACTTTAATATATAAAGTCAGCGTCGGTATATATAAAGTCAAAACTTGTTTCTGAAGATATAAAGTCAAAACTTGAATATATAGCCTAAAGTCATTCCCAAATATATAAAGTCAAAACCTGAGTATATAAAGACAGCGTTGGAATATTTCAGAATATATAAACTCAGCGCTAGTATATATAAAGTCAAAACTTAAATATATAAAGTCAGCATCGGAATATACAAAGTCAGCGCTGGAATATCCATCCATTTCCCAACCCGTTGAATCCGACCACAGGGTCACGGGGGTCTGCTGGAGCCAATCCCAGCCAACACTGGGCGCAAGGCAGGAACCAATCGTGGGCAGGGAACATGCATCATTTTCAAAACATTAACCGAACAGTGTTTTTTTAATTTATTTTTCTGAATACATTTTTGTTAATTTACTTCAGTTCAGAGTCGTTTCAATCAATAGATTTTGACTTTGACTTTATATATTCAAGAGTGAGTTTATATATTCCAGCGATGACTTTATATATTCAACTTTTGACTTTATATATTCAGAAACAAGTTTGACTTTATATATACCGACGCTGGCTTTAAGTATTCAAGTTTTGACTTTATATATTCGGGAATGACTTTATATATTCAAGTTTTCACTTTATATTCAAGCGCTGACTTTATATATTCTGACGCTGACTTTATATATTCAAGTTTTGACTTTATATATTCTGACGACGACTTTATATATTCAGAAAATCAATGTATTTGCCTGTTTGGCACCCCATAGTATATGTGTGTGTATATACTGTATGTACACATGTATGTATATGTATACTAATAAAAGGCAAAGCCCTCACTGACTCACTCACTCACTCATCACTAATTCTCCAACTTCTCGTGTAGGTAGAAGGCTTAAATTTGGCCGGCTCATTCCTTACAGCTTACTTACAAAAGGTTTCATTTCGAAATTCTACGCATAACGGTCATAACGGTCAACAACGTCCGCCATGTTGAACTTTCTTATTCATGACCCCATCTTCACGAAATTTGGTAGGCGGCTTCCCTGCGCTAACCGAAACCAAAGTACATACTTATTTCAGTGGTATGACGCCACTGTCGGCCGCCATATTGAACTTTCCAACGTCACTAATTCTCCAAATTCCCGTGTAGGTAGAAGACTTTATATATTCAGAAACAAGTATTGACTTTATATATACCAACGCTGACTTTATATATTAAAGTTTTGACTTTATATATTCAGACAGTGACTTTATATAATCAAGTTTTGACTTTATATATTCGATAATGACATTATATATAGTTTTGACTTTATATAGTTAAATGTAGTCATCATTGCATAACTTTTTCTTTACCATAGAAATTTAAAGACTAAATTCAACTTCCATTCCTAACAAAGATATTTCTGGCGACTAAATAGAACCTACTTATATCCAAATTCGAGCTATTGAGCTGTCGCCTGCCTGCCTGAATAAGTCACCCTCGCTTCGCTCTTACTTTTTTACCATTCATTTAATCATGGCTAGTGGCGGAAAAATTATAAAATGGAAGCAGGATTACACTGAGTATGGCTTTACCAAAACAATTATTGATGGTGAATCGATTATTCATAAAGCTTCAATTGGTGATCTGTTTTTCTGTGTTAACCTTATTTTTTTTCATACTTCTTCTCAAACCAAGGGGGTGCAAGGGTAAAATGAATCGGGAAGCGCTGATCAATGTAATCGGTGTACCAGGAAATCATGCATTGAGAGAAGTTCCCCTTTGCTTGTGATTAAATGCATGATTTTTTAACGCGTTATGGAGCACATGCATCGAAGCTTCTCAGCTGTGCTTGTGCTAAGAAAAGGAAACATTTTAAAAATAACGTAACACGATTGTCAATGTGACCTTTTGTAAGTAATGCCTGGAGGATTCAGTGTGGAGAAACTGTAGCGAAAAGCATATGTATTAACTTGTGGATTTTTCTGTGAGTATTTGGTGGCAGCGTCACAAAGTCGTAACACTGCGTTAGCTGCGGAGCGCAGCTCAGAACGAAATTAGGTGAATGGGAGGGGAGATGACGTGACTCCCCCACCCGCTTTAACTGTCAATCCCCCACAAACACCGTCTCTCGGAATTTGCAAAGGCACAGCCCCTCGCCTGCAATTTTAACTTAGTTACAAAGTGATCAAAACTCTTGTTTATATCCTGCGTCCTCTCATTAAACTTGTATCCCGCATTACCCGTGGGCATGAAAACGGCAGCGCAGCCTGTCTAGGAACTTAATTTAAACTTTAGGTTTACACCGTGTTTTGTTTCCGAAGTAGCAGCACTCATGAATATGGTTGTATATGTCATTCACCGCTTCTTATTGTTTTGCTGCCTTCTGAATTATATAATGCATGTTTTCTTCAGTGCATTTTGGAGCTCTTCCTGGTTTTCTACGTACTGTGTTGACAGTCAGTTCACGTGATTACGTGGGAGGCGTGATGATGTCACACAAAACTCCGCCCCCCACGGCTTTCGAGCTCAACTCCATTACAGTATATGGAGAAAAATAGCTTCCAGTTATGACCATTAGACGTAGAATTTCAAAATGAAACCTGCCCAACTTTTGTAAGTAAGCTGTTAGGAATTAGCCTGCCAAATTTCAGCCTTCTACCCACACAGAAAGTTGGAGAATTAGTGATGAGTGAGTGAGTCAGTGAGGGCTTTGCCTTTAATTAGTATAGATATATACACACAGATACATATATATACATATATATACAGATCTACATATATATACATATCTATCTACATATATACACACATAGATATACATATCTACATATATATATATATACACACATACATACATACATACACACACACACACACACACACACACACACACACACACATATATATATATATATATATATATATACTGTGACAGATTGGGGCTTTCCTCGCACCCTTGTACCCTCAGACCACACGTCAGACACCAGATAAAAGTCCAAATAATTGATTTATTATTATAAATAAGTGCACAAAGCACACAGCTCTCCAAAATTCTCAATAAACAATAATCACAATAACCAATCCTCCAAATTCCTAGACGCTTAGCCACCCTGCCTCCCAACTCAGCTCGTCTGTCTGGGATCTCCCACAGTCCTTTATATTCCTCGACCCGGAAGTGTTTCACCCTCTCTGTCCATATGACCTGGAACACTTCCGGGTCAGATAAAAAATCCTTTTTTCTTCACCCAGGAAGCACATGGTTCTCTTTGTCCATGTGACTATGACGTACTTCCTGGGCGTAAGGCAAATAGTCTCTTGGCCTCCCTGCAGTGACTCCTGGCGGCCGCCATGGTATCCAGCAGGGCTGTGAATAAAGACTCCAATGTCCATAATGCCCTGCTGGTCTTCAAGGCACCTCCATACTGCACGGAGGGCTCCACCTGGCGGCGTGGGGGTATTGGCCGGGATGAACAGCCGGCCATACATCACAATACATATATATATATATATATATATACATATATATATATATATATATATATATATGATATATATATATATATAGTGACAGATAGGGGGCGCTCTCGCTCCCTTGAACCCCTGTCCACGACTCCAGATACCAGGTAAAAGTCCAAGATTCGACTTTAATTAACCGCCACAGTGCACAAGGCATACTCTCCACCACAATACTTATATCAATCAATCACAATAATCACTAATAAACAATTCCTCCACTCCCAGATGCGTTGCCACCCTTCCACCCAGCTCAGCTCGCAGTCTGGGAGCTCCTGTAGTCTTTTTATATATCCTGACCCGGAAGCGTTCCAATCCCCAGGTACAAGTCTTTTTCTTCACCCCGGAAGTCTGTCATTCCCCTTGTCCATGTGTGCTTCCGGGGGGTAGGGAAGATACCCGTTATTCCTCCCTGCAGCATCTCCTAGTGGCCCCCATGGCATCCAGCAGGGCTGCGTATAAAAACTACATTGTGCATGATGCCCTACTGGTCTTCTGGGGACCTCCATACTGCAAGGAGGGCTCCACCTGGCGGCTTGGGGTTTTGGCCAGGATAAACGGCCGGCCATTCACCACAATATATATATACATACATATCTACATATATATATATACTGTACTGTATATAGCAAAACCCCCGCGCTTCACAGTGACGAAGTACTGCTTTTAAATTTTTATTAAGAAAAAAAGAAAACCTTTTTAAACTGAGGGAAAATATACCAATAACTATCTGTTAAGGATCTCTCATCATAACGGTGATGCGAGGAATACATTCAGAGTGTGGCGCTCTGCTGTTTTTTTGTGTAGCCGCCTTCACACAGCTTCTCCGCTGCTTTATAAACGAACGCCATATAAGGCCGTCCTTTCTTCTTGCTTCGCGGTTCTGTACTGTTTTATTGTTCGCTTATTACGATTGTTATAGTTATTGTGTAGCTATTTGAGACTTTACTGTTCAGGTACCCATTTCCTTTATTTAATCCACGGCCTCTCCGCTACTTTTTGTTCGTTTATTACGATTACAGATATTTATTGATTCCCTTCTTTAGCTGACTGCCTGCTCATATTAAGGCACTCTGCTGGTTTTTTGTGAAGCAGCCTTTACACAGCTCCACTGTTTTATAAATGAACAACATACACTCACCTAAAGGATTATTAGGAACACCATACTAATACGGTGTTTGACCCCCTTTCACCTTCAGAACTGCCTTAATTCTACGTGGCATTGATTCAACAATTGTGCTGAAAGCATTCTTTAGAAATGTTGGCCCATATTGATAGGATAGCATCTTGAAGTTGATGGAGATTTGTGGGATGCACATCCAGGGCACGAAGCTCCTGTTCCACCACATCCCAAAGATGCTCTATTGGGTTGAGATCTGGTGACTGTGGGGGCCATTTTAGTACAGTGAACTCATTGTCATGTTCAAGAAACCAATTTGAAATGATTCGAGCTTTGTGACATGGTGCATTATCCTGCTGGAAGTAGCCATCAGAGGATGGGTACATGGTGGTCATGAAGGGATGGACATGGTCAGAAACAATGCTCAGGTAGGCCGTGGAATTTAAACGATGTCCAATTGGCACTAAGGGGCCTAAAGTGTGCCAAGAAAACATCCCCCACACCATTACACCACCACCACCAGCCTGCACAGTGGTAACAAGGCATGATGGATCCATGTTCTCATTCTGTTTACGCCAAATTCTGACTCTACCATTTGAATGTCTCAACAGAAATCGAGACTCATCAGACCAGGCAACATTTTTCCAGTCTTCAACTGTCCAATTTTGGTGAGCTTGTGCAAATTGTAGCCTCTTTTTCCTATTCGTAGTGGAGATGAGTGGTACCCAGTGGGGTCTTCTGCTGTTGTAGCCCATCCGCCTCAAGGTTGTGCGTGTTGTGGCTTCACAAATGCTTTGCTGCATACCTCGGTTGTAACGAGTGGTTATTTCAGTCAAAGTTACTCTTCTATCAGCTTGAATCAGTCGGCCCATTCTCCTCTGACCTCTAGCATCAACAAGGCATTTTCGCCCACAGGACTGCTGCATACTGGATGTTTTTCCTTTTTTACACCATTCTTTGTAAACGCTAGAAATGATTGTGCGTGAAAATCCCAGTAACTGAGCAGATTGTGAACTACTCAGACCGGCCCGTCTGGCACCAACAACCATGCCACGCTCAAAATTGCTTAAATCGCCTTTCTTTCCCATTCTGACATTCAGTTTGGAGATCAGGAGATTGTCTTGACCAGGACCACACCCCTAAATGCATTGAAGCAACAGCCATGTGATTGGTTGATTAGATAATTGAGAAATTGAACAGGTGTTCCTAATAATCCTTTAGGTGAGTGTATAAGGCCATCCTTTTCCCTTGTTTCGCCAAGGAAGCTGCCTTTTTATTTAATCCACGGGTTCTCCACTGTTTTATTGTTCGTTTATTATGATTGTTATAGTTCTCTTTATATCGCACGTTGTCAGTTCAGCACTCCGGTTGTAATATGACGAAGCTGCGCGAGCTCACTCTTGAGAATGCAACATATAGTTGTCCAGGAGAAAAGCAATGTTGCCTCAAATCAATGGCAACCTTTTGTAGGGTCTGTCCCTGAGACTTATTACTTGTCATCGCGAAGCAGAGCCTTACTGGAAATTTTAGGCATCTGAATTGAAATGGGAGATCAGAGGGTATAAAGGGGATGCGAGGAATACATTGAGTGTGGAGAAACTCTAGAGACAGCGTGTGTATTAGCTTGTGGATTTTTCTGTGAGTATTTGGTGGCAGTGTGACGAAGTTGATTCCGCAAGACCGTGTTAGCTGTGGAGCTCAGGACATTATTTTTGTTTTCTGTAAGTGCACCTCTAAATAAAGCCTCACTTTATTTTTCAAAAAAACCCAACCCTTTTTGTGTCCGTGTCTCCCTGTCTTACATCATAATCCTGGTCACACTCGGTCCCACATACTAGACACCTAGAGTGTAGGCTGGTGATCCTAATTCCCACTACACAGGGTGTCACATGGACACATAGATTTTTGTGCATATACAAGTACACTAAGGACTTATTTGCTATCTTATGAATTAGTATATTCATACCTCAATTACCTTTTCAAATCTGTTTTATCCAATTAAAGGTCATGGGTGGTAGAGCCCATCCTGACAACACTAGGTCCAAGGCAGAAAACAACCCTGGACTGGCTGCTAGTACACTGCAGGGCCCACCTATACATACATCCATATAGGACCACATTGAGATTTCTAAATAACCTCGGGTGCATGTCTTTGGGGAGGAGAACTGGAGCACCCAGAAGAAAATCAATGCAGACATGGGTAGAATATGATAACATGAACAGTAACCGGGTATGGGATATGAACCCACTGTACTTGTCAGGCAGCAGTGCTATCAGTTGCAGACTGCGATGCCAGAGGTGTCTGCAGCTGGCACACTCTCCTTGAACCCGGAACATCAACAGTCACAACTAGGATTAACTATTGGTGAGTGAGGCAGACAAATGAGACTTCAAAATTGTGTTAATGGCAGTTTATTAGACAGACCTCAAAATTTAAGATCATATGCTTTAAATGCTGATTACCCATTGCTGATAATATAGCTCCACAGAATTACATGCCAGGCAACATTATCTATGACGTATCGCCAAGTTGTTATTACAGTGGATATGTGTGTGTAGACTCCAAAAATCAAAGTGACCTATCAGACCGCAATATAAAGTAATACTTCACAATGAGCGCTTACAGGTCAAACATCCTTCTTGGGGTCACGTAATGAATCAGAAATAAGGATTGAATCTGCAATTCTGTGCTTTAAAGTCCAAGTCCCTGGCAAGTAACCCATACTTCCTGAGCCGTGTTTGTCATAGACAAAGCTGAACAAAGCTTACCATCATATACCCAACTTCAAACCAGAATCACAGGTTATCAAGATGACAGGCATGAGGATGAATGTGCACAAATGCACTTGTTTAAGTGTCTTGGGAAGCAGATCTGTATGTGGAGGTTCTGCTTTCTGAAAAGTCAATACCCATCATTTACTCAAGTGTTTCCTCCTTTTCGGCCAGTACAGTACTTTATTGCCCAATTAGGTTAAATGCTTAAACAGCAGTCCACCTAAAGGATATACGCCTTGTAGCTTAAAGTCCAAAACATATGCCACAAGAATATAATGGTTAAAAGTTTCCTGTGAAAAATAAAACAATAATGACAAAAATCTAAGTTATTCACCTTCATTCTGAGAGCCGTGCAAAGACACGACTTTGGATTTTAAATATTTCCACCGCAGATTAGCTGCCTTGCCTACATTTAATTTCTTTTTTAGCAATGAAGGTCTATACTCCACTGCATTTCTCTCATCTTTGTATTGTGCACCAAGCCTTTCAGTTCCTCTTCCTTTCTTTTAGACCACATAATACGGAACACAACCGGGAGTATCGTGAGTGTTCCAAACGGCAACAGTGACTCAAATGCCAGCTGCATCACCGCTCTCAGTTCCTGCACAGGCACTGTCAATGCATCCCGAAGACAGCATTTCACCTACACTGGAGTCTAGTAAGGAGTCAGAAGACTTTCGATTTTTATTTAGTAGTAAATACTTTCTACAATATGTCAAGAGCAAGAAATGTTTTTCTGCTTAATTGTTTAATCACTCTGTTAATAAAGGGATATTTGAAAATAGGAGGTCAAACTAATAAATGATAAATGTCTTCAAATGGCATTGTGCGCAAACAAGGGGCAGCATGAATTGCAGTCATTTCTTAGGGAACCAATGCGAAAAAGATGTCATGGGAGCTGGGAAAAACACTGAATATTCTCTCAAAACATTAATTGTCTACTGAGCATCCCCAAATGAAAAGTGGTGACCATGCTCACAGTATTGATAGCAGGCAGTATGGAAGCCACCAAGGGTGTCTGGCCCTTAGTATAAAGTAAATCTCAGGAGTTCAGGGACAATAGTAACCATCAGTTGGCTGTCTGGATTGATGGCTCCAGGCCTTTCAGAATTTGTTTCTGACCCCTTACGTATTCACTGGATGGGGTTCAAAGGCCTTTCCATTCCAGCTGCCCCTTGAGTTTAGAAGTTAGTTGGAGCAAAGGTCAATAGTTAGTGCAGCCATAGAGTGGCAAATGGGCAGGTGGCACCACCTGATTAAAACAGGCCTGAGAATTTTTACTGCGGCCGATAGAGGCAGCTAGGAGTTGCTTTGTGTGTATTTATAAAATGATTTTGTGTTCTCCTGTAATTATGCCTACCTCCCAGCCACAGGGGATGCACAGACCAGTGCGTTTCTTCAAGCCGGTCCCAAGCCTGGATAAATGGGGAGAGTTACCTCAGGAAGGGCATCCGATGTAAAATTTTGCCAAATCAATATGCGGATCCGCTTGTGGCAACCCCTAACAGGAGCAGCCGAAAGAAGAAAAAGAAGAATGTTTTCTATAATAAATATATTACATCAGATATGTGATAAATGTGGATGTTGATGGTCTTTGTTTTAGGTTATGGGGGTCCTCAGTATTGGCCCCATCACTATGTATCTCTCAATCTTTTCCTTAATAACTGCTTCTATTAATTTTTTCATCTTCTTTACTTTATTTATAAGCACATTTAAAACAACTAAAGGTTGACCAAGCGTTGTACAGAGTAAAAACAACATTTAGGAGATAATATAAACAATAAAAACACTAGACTGAGTCTTTCAAAAAGCCAAAGCAAAATAAACTCCCAACAGACATCATAGACAAATACAGGGTGAGACAAAAAAGTACCACATTTCAAATGTGTATTCTACAAAAACGCTACAAGGTAAAATAAATTTCATTACAACACAAGAAAGTGTACAAGAAATAGATCTTTTTCACTGTGTTTTTAAAATGATGTCTTCAAGTTGGTGGCCATCATTAGCGCTAAACTCTTCAAGGCGATTTCTGAATGCTCACATGACTCGTTCGGCCATTTCAAGGGGAATAGCGGCAATTTCGTGATGAATAACATCCTTAAGGACTTCAAGGTTTTGAAGTCAATGTGTGTATACCTTCGACTTGAGATAGCTCCACAAGGAGAAATCACACAGAGCAAGATGAGGTGAACGTGAAGGCCACCTGACATCGCCACACAGGGAGATCACCTTCCCCAGAAACATCTCCCGCAAAACTAGCATGGATCTATGCGCCGTATGAGCTGTTGAAACCAGGCATCCACCACATCTATTTCTTCCAGTTTGGGCTGCAAAAAGTTCTCTAGCATTTCAATGTAACGTTCTGAAGTGGCAGGGACTGTTGCTCCCCCTCCTCGAAAAAGTAAGGGCCTACAATGCCAAATTCTGCAACAGTGCACCAAACTGTAACACGCTCACAGTGCAGGGGTCTCTGGTGAAGTTCACAAGGGTTGGTTTTAGCCCAATAGTGAAAATTTTGCTAATTTACACAACCATTCAAATGGAAATGTGTCTCGTCACTGCACAAGACAATGGCATCTCAATGAACAGTTTGCAGCATGTTCGTCCACAACTCTCTACGGCTCTCCCAGTCTCTCTCAGTGAGATCCTGCAATTCCATCATTTTGTATGGATGCAAATTAAGGTCCTCATGCAAAAATCCTCCTCAAAGATGAACAGTATTGGAAATGCCTAAGGCAGAAGCATGTTTGTGTGCTGAACATCTAAGAGACTGCAAAACTGATGCACTTACAGATTGGATGTTTTTGGGCATTTGAACAGTCTGAGGATGGCCTGCATTTTCTGTTCAATGATTTACCTGTCTGTCTAAATTTAGACACCCACTGAAGAATTGTTTTCCAATTTGGGACGTAGAGATGATGGATTCATTGTTCTTGAAGAACCCTTTGACAGCGAAAGCACGGTGCGCACTGGACCAAGGCATGTTGCAACTGAAAACTACAAGGAATCGCCTATCAAAGGACCCCCAAGCCAACCCACTAAGCTGTCTGTACCTCACACAATGACCTTGAGAAATGTGGTACTTTATTTTGGTTCACCCTGTGCTTTACATTTACATTACACCCCCAAAAACCAAAGTAAAAAAAGTTGGACTTTAGACATGATGTGGGAGCAGTCCTAACATCAAAAGGTAGTGCATTTCATCCTTTTGGAGCAGCCACTGAAAAAGCTCGATTGCAACTCCATATACAGTTGAGAACTTGGAACCACTAGAAGAGATGGAGAAGAGGATTTGAGCAACCTGATGGTGGAATACTTGAAAAGAATGTCAATAAATATAGAGAGGAGCCAGGTTGTTTAGGGCTTTAAACTAACAAAAGCACACTTCCATACTTGACAGGCAGCCAGCGAAAAGTGGCCGAAACAGGAATGATGCGTTTCCTCTTTCAGGGCCCTCTTAGCAACATTTATCTCTCTTGTCAAAACTGAGGGAAGAGTCAAGAATAAACCCAGTGTTTTGGCATAGCATTTGATATATGTAGAAAAAGCATTAAAATTGTTGGGAAAACTGGTAATGACATCAGGAAGATCAAAGAGTAGCACTTCTATCTTATTTTCATTTAGCTGGAGAAAATTAATAGCTATCCAGCATTTTATATCCTTGAGGCAATTGAGCAATTTAAATATTCAGCCCTTATTGTTTGGCTTCAGAGGTAAATACAGCTGTGCATCATCCACATAGCAGTGAATTGCAATGTTATGACATCAAATTACTGATCTGAGAGGAGACATATAAAGAGCAAAAAGTGTGGGGGCCAAAATGGACCCTTGAGAAACACCACAGGTCACAGTAGTAGAGGATGAGGAAAACTGACCAATATTTCCAGAAAAGTATATATTATTAAGATAGGATTTACAGTAAACCAGGCAAGGGCATTGCCTTGAATGTCTATCAAATGCTCTAAATGATTAACAAGATGGTGTGGTCAATCATATCAAAAGCAGCACTTAGATCTAGTAGGGTCAGAAAGGTGCAGGTCCCAGCATCTACCACCAATAGGCAAAATGGAATTAAAGACAACAAGCCAGTGATCTGATAGGCAACCATCACAGATTTCCACATCCAAAACAGAAAGGCCAAAAGATAACACCAGATCAAGCATATGGCGATGTGCAGCACCACTCACAGACTGAACCAAACCAACAATAAGCAAAAAAAAAATGTTTAGCCACTGGATTATTGGGGTGGCAGACATGAATATTGAAATGACCAACAATTAATATCTTATCATAACTGCACACAATTGAGAACAGAAGCAAAGAAAATGATTAATAAAGACCTTGTTAAAACTTGGAGGCCTGTACTCCAGGCAACATAGGACTGGAGATGACAGTTTAATTTACAATGGCTGCACCTCAAAACTAAAAAATTACTCAAATGGGAAAGCCATTTTAGATAAAAAATATTCCTACAAATAACCACCGGGCCCCCTCCCCAAGCTACAGTCCTTGGGGAAAAGATCAAAAAGGGGGCTAAACTCACCCAGCTTGAGCTAAGTTTCGATTCGAAAGAGTGAACCTAAATAGCATGAGATAAAGTAATCATTGAGTATTGAAAGTTTCCTTCAACAGTGATCTTGCATTTACCAGGGTCATCCTTAATAAGGAAGGCTACATCTACTTGTAATGCATGTTAAGCTCACTGGCCTATAGTTACTTGGCTTGACCCTTTTCATACAACAGGATGACATTGGCTAGAATTCAACATTTAAGAAATCCCCCAGTGCATAGTGATTTTCAAAAAAGACACATTAGTGATTTCTGTATGCATCTATTATCCTAATAAGACCTCTGGGATAAATATTATCAAATTATCAAAAATTTGTTTGATTTCAGTCTTTTTAATCCAAGCACAAATCCCTCTATGATTTCCAAATCCCTAAGACCTACCATTAGACCCTGATACTGCTGGGAGGTTATACACATTTTCACATGTGAAAATTTCAGAAAAATACAAATTCAAAGCATTCAATATTTAGCTTTCTGTGTATTTTATTTTGCCCTTAGTACTTCGCTTTCTCCATGACCATTTTTACAACTAAAATACTGAAAGAATCTGTATGGGTTATAATTTTCCTTTTCTGTAATATTTTAAATGCTTTTTAGCTTTTTTGATATCTTTTTTTAATTATTGCTCTCCTGTTCTCCTCCACCCTACGCTTAGTGTTGGAAGTATTTGTTTTGTAGGCCTTATACTGCTGTTTTTTCTTTTGCAGCTTATTTTTAGCTCTTTATTCATACATGGCAGAGGTTTCTTTAATTTCTTTAAGTTGTCCTGCATTATATGCATAATGCTTTAAATTTGCTCCACTGCTCCATTTTATCCCTCTAAGGCTTTGCTGCATCTGATCAGAATTTAAATTTGCATGTGTGTTCAGCCAAACCACTCTGAAATGGACCATAACATTATATTAGATGATAATGGCTCACAGTCAGACATAAGCACAATGTAAAGGGTGAATTCCACACCATGAGTTCTGAACTCAAAACTGTGATAGGCTTCCCCCTGCTTTTGGTGCTTTAACATATTGTGCTACAAAATAGTAAACTGATTACATCTAAAACCTTTTCCACTATTTATAAGGCTAGCCCAGTTAAATATGTAAACTGAATAATTAATATTTAGGCAATTAAGTTTCCCTCTGTCTATAATATCCCCTCCTAAACTTGTTTATATATATTTATATATATATATATATAAAATATGTATACTAGGAGGTTCGCCTCCTGCTCACTTCGCTCACCAACCCCACCCACCTGCGCTACGCACCAATCACTTCACATCTCTGCTCCTCACATTGTGAAGAGGGGGGCTGAACGCACCCCAAGGAGATGCAGTCGAGTTTTTTTTTTTACCTACTCTTTGCTCGATCAGCTGCTGGCTTGCTGCTGCTGCTGTGCCGCATGATCTGCATCTCACATGGCACTTCAAACATTTAAAAGCTTGTACATCAGCTGTCCTACTCTTTGTCTTTTATTTCCGGCCCCAGGCGTGGTTAAATTTCATGGCACTAAGTCTCTTCTCACGGGAAGTGAGTTCTTGATATTTTTTAGTTTATAATTTAAAAACGAAATAAGAATCTGCAAATCTAACATCATCATATTAACGTTCGATAAATTCTGAAAAGACTGATACCAAACATATATATGTAGGTTTTAAAATAAGCCTGACTTAAAGCGCAACAAAAAAAGTGACATAAAAACGTCACATAAAATCGTTGCAATTTTAGGCTTAGGATTCTGTATATAGAGAGTAGATATATCAGCCATCCCCTGTGGCTCTACCCGTGTATTAGTAAAAAAGGACAGTAAGGAGGGCCCTCCCTAGCTCACCACTCCTGACACGCTTCCTCCTCCCCTCTCAGATTACCACAAAAATATAGCTCCTGATGAGAGAAGTTGCAAAATCAATCAGAATGTTCAAGCAAATTATAGAAAAAACACCTTATCTAAATCTGTTAAGTAGTTCTCTTGCTCACTAGCTAGGTAGAGGTAAGGTTTGCCACGAGGCTGGCACGTGAGTGAGGAGGGCCCCACCCCCCTACCCTCAGTCCGCTGCGTGTCTCTCGGATTGACGCAAATAAATCGGTACCACAAGCGAACTATGATACATAGCATAATGAGGGAAGTCGCAAAATCAACCGGAATGTTCAAGCAAATTATAGAAAAAAAACAATCTAAATACGTTAAGTAGATCTCTCGTGAAAAGCAGACAGACATACAGACATTGGATTTTATATACATATATATTTATATATACACATTTTTAAGATGCATATTGAAACTGTTGTCTGCATTGAGGGACTATAACACACTCCCAATATCAGACCACTTTCCTTAATGCTATTACTCATTTTACTTTGGCTTTTATTCTTTGGCCTTGAAATTTCAAAGTTATCATATATATATATTTGTATATGTTTTACACTGCGGTGGGCTGGCACCCTGCCCGGGTTTGTTTCCTGCCTTGCACCCTGTGTTGGCTGGGATTGGCTTCAGCAGACCCCCGTGACCCTGTAGTTAGGATATAGCGGGATGGTTAATGGATGGATGGATATGTTTTACATGACTATTCAACTCTTCACATGGTCTGTCCTAAACTCCATGCCCAGCCATTACCTAGATTAACCAGTCCTCAATTTACCTACTCATATGCCTCCCAGGTTCAAAAGAAACCTCTCAAGGTAGAACAGGTCCCATCTGTTCTTGAATGTTCCCCAATGGCCCATAAACCGCTGTCATATATTATACTTTTAATCTTCTCAGTCGTACTTGGAATGGCATGTGGTGCAGACAGAACTTCAGAGAAGACCATTTTATCCATTCTGTGTGTCAGCTTGGCACCATACAATACTTTCTGTCTTTGGAGAAAACCTGTACCTCAATCACTAAGTTTTTCAGAAAACTGGTTTTAAAGTAAGTGATTCAGGCTCATCATACTTGCCTACCACATTAGATTTTTTAGAGTCATCATGCAACTCCACAAGTTCCTAAAAACAGTTTGACATCTCCAAATATGGGATTGATACCACTTGACAGTGAGCATCTTTTACCTTGGGCTTATTTCTGACTGTGACATACCTATTTGTATCTCTCTTGTATGGAGTCTTTTCCTGTGATACCTTTGGGGTTCACTCCTATCCCCCTACTCCTTCACCACCACCAAAGGATACCTAAGCAAGATCAGCAATTTCTCTGCTGCAGCATGGGATAGCTACTGTGCCACCTCCTCTAGTTCAGCCAAAGTGCTGGGTCAGCTGGCATCTCCTACTGATTGAGGCCTCTTAGAGACAGACTTCATTCAAGCCAGCCTCCAAAAAGTCCAATTTCAAAAGGACTTGTATTGTATTGGCCTCCTGATTAAACCTTGGACTACTGAACTGCCCAAGCCTCCTGTTGTAAAAATTAACATTGTTAATGTTATTTCTGCTTGCCTCCCTATGTGACCATTTTCTTAACTCTGAGTCCCCCTTTTGCTTCTTTTATTTTCAATCTCAGCACCGCTTGTCTACACTGTACATAAATTGATGTTTTCCACATTATGAATGAATGTTCATGCCATCACTCTCCGTTATGACTGCTATGTATTTATTTATCTTGTAATGCCTTTTCCACTATAATTTCTGCACACTATGGAAAGATGCTTACTTTTTACAATTAGCAACTATAACACTTATAATTTATTCACTGTCCTGTTGACTTGTCCCCCCCCATAGTACTTTGTTTCCTGCCCAAGACCATTTTCGGCTGCCCTCAAACCTTCATTGACCTTTGCAAGTGAAAACAAATAACCCTTCTAAAGGGAAAAAGCTGTGAAATGTCCTGTATAGTCCATTGGTGGCACACAATAGCAAACATTTTAGGACCAAACATCATTTTTTAATAAGCTCCCACACAGAAGTAACAAGCAACACTTAGCCATACTCGGCACTTTGTCCACTTCGCAGAGCAAGGATAACGTCAGCAGATCAGCTTGGCTTGGCACGAGTAAGTGTGAGAGTGAGAGTGACCTGCAATGGGCTTGAACTCTGTCCATTCAAGTATTGCTGGGGACCATTTCTGGCTCTCTTTGACCCTGTATTGGAATAAGTGGGGTCATGAAATGGGTGGATGAATCATTCCATCAAGAGAAATTCTGTTTGGCAAAGCATTTCAGAATAGTTAACTTGGCTGATAATGACACCGCAGCAGTAACCCACTGAAATAAGAATTATTTTTTGTTATGTTCATCAAGTTTCATCCAGTTCAGCTGGTTTGTTTATCTAATGTTTGCCATCCATTGTTCAATCATATATTTCATCTCAAGCTGTTAATAGGTTTTATTCCTTTTTGTTCTAGTGATGGGCGCACAGTGGCCATTAAGAAAATCAAGAAGAAGACCTTTGCACTGACAAAAACAATACGGAAGGAGGTTAAACAAGTTAGGTAGGCAATTAATGAATGGCATGAAATCTTCATAACTGTGCAACATTTAAATATATACAGTACAAAACATTTGAATATTAAGTTTTGTTTTGACTTAAATGATGGAAAATAATTTAATGCTTTAAGACTTATTTAGATAAGAACACTATATTGTTTAGCAGGCTAACTCACCATTTTATTGAGATAATTCTTCAAACTAATTCTTCAAAAATGTAAAAACCCTGCTCTTAAAACAGTGAATAGAAGTATTAATAGTTTTTTGTGTAATATTTAGACTCCTTTAGTTTCAAACAAGACTTGTTTGACAAGACATCTAGTCCTGGATCTAGACATAATGCAAAAACAGTAATTAATTAATAATAATTAACAATTATTAATTCTCCAGGAAAAATATAAGATTGGAACAATGTCAACTAGTGTTATGAGATATCGTTTTAATTAATTATATCTTATGTGTAAGAGACAAAAGTCGTCAGAAGTTTAAAAATAAGAAGGGTTTCTTTTAAGAAATAATGAACAAAACAGAGAGAACATGAAGTATTAATAAAATGTAAAAAATAAACAATTTGATGTTTACAAGTAACAGACCCAGGCCACCATCACAGAGTGACCGGTCAATTTACCCACAGTACCAGTCAGGCATTTCTTGCACACCTCTCACCTCTACTTCTTCTCTGCACCTTGGTCTTGATGTTCTCCTACCAGATGCATCCTTGTCTACTGTTCTTCTGCCAACTCCAATATCCAATGGTCTATGGCACAAAGGTAGCTGTAAACACTGCCCCAGGGTCAATTCTGGGCTCATGGGCATCCTTCCATTAGGCTTAAAACACCAGCTCTCCAAAGCAGCACCACAAATACCTGCACTATCTGAGGAGTGATATGGTCTCAAAAATTCCTTCTGGGGGTTAATGTACTCTATATTGACTTGGAGGTTTTGCCTCCTCTGGCATTTCCTTATTGGTCTTACTTGCTCTAAGAAGCAGGACGAGAATGTCTTCCAGAAGCTTGGTTGACTGCCACCTAGGATTCTAGCAGAGTGTTAAGCGCTTCCCTCCATATTGTTTCTCTCTTATACTGATGTCCCTGCCCACTGCACTTCTGGGAAACAAAGCACATATACTGTATAGGGCACTCCCTTTCTGTCGCTCTCTTTTGCCTACTCTGCACAACTTTCTCTTTTCCTCTGTCCTATAGCAATACCTTTTTCCTGGAAACTTTGGTGCCAGCTTTACACCCATTCACATTCTTGATTAACAGACTTGCAATCTGAAGACATACAATTCATCAACTGTAAATACACTGTACTATGACTTATTATGATATTGTAAAGCAACTTTTTTGTCCAGTTTATTTAGCCACTTGGGCCACAGTTACATTTATTTCACAATAAAATAATTTCTGCATTCACTGTTTTCTGTTTTACATGTTATTTATTTGTTTGTTTCTCTGCTAGGGAACTTGATCATCCAAACTTGTGTAAATTTTTTGGTGGCTGCATTGAAGTGCCCAATATAGCAATAATAACAGAATATTGCCCAAAGGGAAGTCTCAACGATGTTTTGCTAAATGAGGAAATTCCCCTGAATTGGGGTTTCAGGTAGGAAGTAAAACATCTCATTGCAAAAACGATATTTACACAATTTTCAAAGTAACTAATTAAATGTCAACTACTGGTAGTCACATGTGGACATGTGATGCTGTTTATATACTGTACTGTGTGTGCATATATATATATATATATATATATATATATATATATATATATATATATATATATATATATATATGAATGAAGTGCCCACCACTATTATTGGCACCCCTTCTAAAAATTAGTAAGAAGGGTTACAAAAAAATCACTGTTTGCTGAAGAACTATCATCTTGCACTGAAAAAATTAGAATTATCTTACTCTTAATTGAAACAAATTCAATAAAAAATTAAAAAAAAAAGCCCTCAACAAGAAATAAATGTTTTTTAACAGAAAACACACAAGCCACAATTGTTGGCAACCCTGCATTTGTACAACCTCCCTTTACCATATTTACATTTACATTTTTATAATGGAATACATTCATCCAAATTTCACAATCCCTTCATAGAAAAACTTCTTTTGGCAGAGAAAACCATTACGGTATATTTCAGTATTTTGCACATAATGATATATCTGTTAGAATGTGAATCAGTGGCCTCTATTTGCATAATGTAATTACCATAATGAACTTTTAGTGCAGCACCTTTAAAATCAAACCATTCAGCTGCTTAAAAATGTAAGATAAAATTGTGAAAAGCAGCACTGACAAAGAAGTATGTGATGTTACTGTATTTCATATCACCGTAGATTTCAAAAGTGAAACTAATTTTTAGTTGTATCTACTTTGAACCACTGGAATATTTTGTTTCTAATGATATTAGATTATAACTGATGTCACTGTTTCACTGGAAAGTTTTTTGACCATAGGCTGCATGGCGTAGAGTTGGCAACTGGTGAAAACTTTGTCTTCATAATCAAGCTTTTGTTTTTAATTTTTTTACAGTTGTTCTTTGGCCTCTAAAAATATTTGAGCAGGGCTGACTCTAGGCATAGGTCTAGGGGCCACATGCCCAAGAGGCTGTCGAAAAAGTTGTTTTATATACAATTGCAAGGGCATTGATCTCCACCACTCAACCCAAATGTTGTCAAATGAGGGCACTGATCTTAAAGAGGGATCACCTCATCTCCTGCTCGTCAATTTCATATATGATCGTCAAGGTGCCAATCAGCAAGGTGACCTCTCCCAGCTCATCAATTTCAGTGTTTGATCTGACCGCGTGGTTCTTAAAGAGGGACTGTATCTTCAATGTCTCTTTTTGATTCTGCCTTGAGGCACAATATATCCTTAAGTCAGCCTTGTATTTGAAATATTGTTTTTATGGTTTTAGAGGTCAATGAACATACTTGTCAAATTGATTTTTGGATCTGAAGTGCTTTCAGTATGTTTATATTGAATTACTTTCTACCACTTCTGCATTTTGTTTTTGTTCGTATACTGCCATTTTGTGCTCCTTTGGCTACGTAATTGTTAGGCAAGGTGAGTGAGAAGTGTGCTGCAACATGTGACCTCACAGGTTATTGTCCAAAACTTTCTAGTTCTTCTTATTTACTGGCTGTCTCTCACCCTTTCATCACCTGGTCAGCACAATGGCAAAAAAAATGGCTGCTCTTGGATCATCCAGATGGATGCTGCATATTAGTGGTGGTTAATGTGGCTACTCACTATTAATTTAAAGTGCGTTGAGTAGCTAAGTCAAGTTGGGGAGCATGCACTGGTACAGTGCGTTGCCGCACCCACTACATGACGAAACAACTTGGGATCCCAGTTTGCAACTCCCCAGGCAGATATGCGGTTCAGTCCCACCCTCCGGAAATGACCCTCAATCTGCCGCAGCCAGGTGTTATGTGGGCGACCCCTTGGCCTGGTCCAGCCACCTGAGTCCCCAACAATGAGGTAATGTGCCTCATTCGGGACTCCTGTAGCAACTGCTCATTCGACACAAAGTCAAACCAACGGTACCCAAGGATTTTCCAGAGTGACAGTACCAAAGGAGTCCAGTTTTCATCTCAGGTCACTGGATAGCATCCATGTCTCATAACCATATAACAAGACTGGAAGCACCAGGACCTTCATCTTTTTGCATAGAGCGCCACACACTACTTTCCAGCGACCTCATGACCCCCACATGCTCTCCCAATCTGTCTACTGACTTCACAGGAAGAGTCACCAGAGACATGAATGTCACTGCCAAGGTAAGTAAACCTCTCAACAAGGTCAACACTCTCTCCGCAAACAGACACACTGCTGATGGCTGTGCCCAAGAGGTCATTAAAGGTCTACTATGTTGAGTACTGTAGCTAGAAAAGTGCAATATAAATGTAATTAATTAATTAGTTTTCCCAAGTTTGGGGATACAGCCTAAAACACCTTGTGTTATTTTCTTTAGTTCTTAGTTTGAACTCTGGTTTATTTTTCTGTCCCTTTGAACAGAATCTTTGACTTACGTTTGGCTCAGTTTATTCATATATTTTTGATTTTGACTCTTTTTTTCAAATATTGACTATGATTTTTGTCTAATATTCTGGGCTCTGTTATTTGTTTCTTGCACTCCTGGTTTTGACCTCAACAAGTTTATTTTAATATAAAAATGTCCTGATTCCCTTTTTTTTCTCTCTCCATACTGCTGTTGCATATTGCAGACAGTACATGTGTACAAAAAAGTATACAGATATTCTGTACTTATTGCTGCAAGAATATACTGATAATTAGCTTCCTTAGTTATATGTAGAGCAATATGTACAAGTTTCCAATAATCAAAAACAGAAGCAGACAGGTCCATAAAATCTGATGCAAAAATCATGTTTAACCCTAACCTGTGCCAATTCAACCCAATATCAAGAGCAAGTGATCATCTCAGAGAATCAATTTATGTTTAGTCCTTTTGTATTAGTGTACACAAAACCAACAGAGGAAATGTTAAATCCCATCAGGAGCACTAACAAAATAATATTAAAAAGATAAAAGTATTGTTTCCTGTCATCCACTGAGATATTTCATAAACTGACATGAACTGAATGTACAAAGTTCACATGGACAAATATCAAGCACAGAGTTCAAACCCAGAAAGCTGGATCGGTGAAGCAGTGGTGCTAACCACTACAACTATAATATGAAACAAAATTCAATTGCTTCCTGTTAATGTGTTTTTTTCTATCTGTCTGTAAACTGAATCATGGCCTTGATTCTAAATTCACTCTCAATGAAAGACTTACACTTCTAAGAATAGTAATGCCCTGTCTCGTTTCATTTGCTAATTGCCATTTTCACTTGACTATTGTCAAAGTAGCACTTCAGAGGGTGTAGTAATACAATGTGTCCCAACTCTGCTTTAAGGCATTTGGAGGGTTTTTAAGTAATCAACAGAAGTTGGGACACCTGTGCAAATTGTTGGCTTCAACTTGTAAGGTTTAATTTACTTTAATTGCTGCAGAACATCTGTAGGTTGCAACCTATTAGTTGTTCCCTGAAGAATGCCCATTTGTAATATTTTGATATTTCTTTTTTTTAGTGTTTGCTACCCTAAACTTTAAATGTAAACCTCTAGCAGTTTGTTGCTTACCTTTTCACCATTTTAGGTCTTTCATTGCATTTCAACAGATTAAATTTGAAGAAAAACTGAGGTGTTCTAAAACTTTTGACAGGTATTGTAACTACCACTGCCCCATAAAGCAGTCTACTTCATTATCACACTTTATCACCAGAATTCAGATACTGCTGTGGTGTGTTTGACTGTGTCTTTATATTCTTAGAAATGGTGCTCCTTGACATGATTTGTGCGAAATATGTTTATGTTTCATGTGATATTTGTAGGGCGGCACGGTGGCGCCCTGCCTCGCAGTTAGGAGACCTGGGTTCACTTCCCGGGTCCTCCCTGCGTGAAGTTTGCATGTTCTCCCCGTGTCTGCGTGGGTTTCCTCCGGGCGCTCCGGTGTCCTCCCACAGTCCAAAGACATGCCGGTTAGGTGGATTGGTGATTCTAAATTGGCCCTAGTGTGTGCTTGGTGTGTGTGTGTGTCCTGCGGTGGGTTGGCACCCTGCCCAGGATTGGTTCCTGCCTTGTGCCCTGTGTTGGCTGGGATTGGCACCAGCAGACCCCCCGTGACCCTTCATTCGGATTCAGCGGGTTAGAAAATGGATGGATGGATGATATTTGTACTGATTTTAGGGGCAGTTAGTTATGATGAGGATGACTGGGAGATGCACGTATTCAGAGAACAAGCTAAGATCAGAACATTGAATCTGAGCCAAAACAGCTACCCAAAAATCAAAAGTTGAGTGTAAGAACAAAGCGTTTTGTTAACTTGGAATACAAAATCAAAAAAAGGTATTTTGGAAATCTCTAGGGGTAGGTTATCTGCAAATTTAGATGCCCTGTAAATGACTTGCATACCTAGAAAGCATTGTTGCATAATTGTGTATTTGTTGCTCAAAGCTTGATCACTGTAATTTCCATCCATTCCTAGATTTTCTTTTGCTACTGATATTGCCAGGGGAATGGCCTATCTCCATCACCACAAAATTTGCCATGGAAGATTAAAGTCAACGAACTGTGTAATTGATGATCGCTGGGTCTGTAAACTCTCAGGTAGAAATATCTTGCCAAACACTGTTTTTAATGATGCATTAAATAATGATTGAGCATTTCCTTACGTGCAAATGTAAGTCAAACAGTGTCAACTCAGTACTGAAGTCATTTTGTAGTAATTGTTCAAACTGCTCCATGTTGTGCTACCATATCCAATCAAAATGGTTTTCAGTAATTCCAAAATTGCTGCTCCGCTTATTGCATGCATCAAGGAAGAGTTGTATACAGTTATGCTTATAGTTTTCTGAGATTTTAAGGGGTAATCATTGTGTATTGTTAAGAAGAAACACAAAAGGGGAAAATGCACATAATACAGACAGCTTGAGAAGCTAAACTCAAACATTCAAACCTGAAGGTGACTCTCATGAGGTTGGCAGTGTTCATCTTTATATGCCTGCTCACATTCTTTAAATATTCCTAGCGCTATGAATTGATATAAAAAACTGTCTTTCGTAGCTTTAACCATCCACACTTTGCTCACAATGACCCATGTTTATTTTCCATTACAACATTGTTCTCCTCTCTTGCTAAATGAATCTTAGCCTGGATAGGTCTATTCATTTTGTACATCTAAGATGTTTCGCTTAAAGGTTTTCCAGTGCTTGCCTGAAGAAGGGGCCTCAGTTTCCTTGAAAGCTTGCATATTGTAATCTTTTTAGTTAGCCAATAAAAGGTGTCATTTTGCTTAACTTCTCACCACTTCCATTACAACAAAAACATGACAAGGGTATTTTTTGTTACGTATTAAACTTCTGCACTAACTACTGAAGAGCAAAAAAATCAATATGTAGGTAGTTCAAGAAGCACAACCACTGTGTTAGATCTGATTTAAGGATAAACACAATATTGGACATTTCACAAAGTCAAGACAGGAATGAACCATATAATAAAACATCTCGGAGTTGTTTTTAGATTTTCTGAGAAGGTCCAAGCAAGGGGATTGAATTCAAGTTAGCAAAGCTGTATTATGAACAATAATCTAGTTAATATAAAATTTTTGTTCTTTTTTTTTAAGTGAACATGCAAAAAAATGCACCATTCCATCAAGCACACAAAGTAAATGCAGACAAACGTTGTGTTCCAACAAGAAAGATTTTTGTTCCAGATGTCTCCATCCCAGAGTTTCAAACAGTTACAAAGAATTCTATTCTTGTAATGAAACATTTTGTCTTAAATTAGTAAAAAGCACAGTACACTCCAAAGAATCAAAGAAAATAGGAAACAGCCACTGAATGGTTATATTAAACAATTCAAAAAAGAAAAATTTTCAATCATTATTCATTAAATGAGAGAAGTTGCATTTACTATGTTAACTGAAAAAAATAGATTTATGGTTTATTCCAAATACAGTATGTGCAACATTAACTTGCATGAATCTGCTCTATCAGCCAAATGAGTGGCATCCCATGTTGTTTTATTGATTTTGTTATTTTTACTGCCTCGTGATATTCCATTATTACCTGATGGCAGCTATTCCCTCCCCTATAAAAGCAAACTAGGAAGCATACTAAAGTAGGCAGCTTGTAATCTGCTTTAGAAAAAAACATGTTATCTGACAGGTGTTTTGATGCTTTTGCACATAAAATGTTTGGTATCCAAGTACAGTTGTTTTTTGGGATTTTCTTTTTCTAATTCAGCATTGTGGTAGTTGGTAGTTGTGTGCTTAGCATCATAATTGTTTTGGTCATTCCACAATAGTCAGATCAGAAAGGTTAACCGTAGTGAGAAGGATCTATTCTAGGGCAAAAGCAAAACACATGTCCAGAAAGTAGAGAGGTCAGAATACTGGGGCGCACAAAGATCAGCAACCAAATCAGAAGGATGGGCTCAAATTCAGGACACACTTTGATCAAAACTAAAAGTCAAAAATCTTGAGAAAAAAATGCCAAATAAACTAAGCTTCTCTTTCTTAAAAAACGTAATGAACGTAGTTTTGCATCCAGGGATGGAGTCAGTTTTTTGACTGTTTACATATGTTTATATCTTTATTCTGATAATTCCATTTTTATTTTTATTTTTTTTAATTAATTGATGCTATTTTACATAGATTAGACCATATTATTTATGGTTGCTATGTCAGTTGCCGATCAGATGACCAATGGTGTCATCATGCCCTGTCTATATAAGATACCAGTTCACAACCTCTTGTATACAAGCTTTCAGATTTCTTTTAAAAGCTATTGTTTTGTCATTTGTATTGGATATGAGCAAATTATACAGGTTTAGTGATCTTTGCTTTTATATTTTGACTCTGACTTCTGGTTTAGTGTTCTTTGTTTAACACATGGGTTTGATAAGTGTCTTTCGATATTCTAACCCCAGTTGATTTTTAAAACTGATGAATCTTTCCAGACTCCTCTTGTGCCTCCCATCTCTTTTGTTCTATTTACCCTGAACAGCCCTTTCTTATAAGTTGTTCATAAAAATAGCTTGGATCAAAGATAAGTGACCCCAAGATGGAGATTACCATTGCAGATATCACACAGCTTCAGTTTCACCATGAAAATGTGCATAGACAGCTTAGTGACCATTCTTTCCTTACATAACGCTGCTTTGAAGAGACAATTTGTTTAGCCAAGAAAGCATGTTGCCAACAAGGATAATTTAAACTCAATATTTGAGTGGTCATGGTTAAGAATAGCAGATTAAAAGAGATTAACATTGATTAACATTAGTCAATCTATTATTCCTACACATTTTTCACAGTTAAAATTTTATATATAAGTCATTTAGTCTGAGAATGGTAAATTCTTTGAAAATATAGAAAAAATGTAGTGACATAAAATAAAGATAAAGGCCTAAGGCTGCTAATTAGGCATTCCTATTAACCATTGAATCTGATTCTCCTTTTGCTTTGGTGCATTTACTGAAAAGAAGAGATTTCCTAGTTCAGGACTTGGAAGGAAATTACTGTTCTATGTATCTGAGTTGCTGATTAATCTTACCTACTTTTCTCTGTGGAGATAAAAAGACAAATGCAGCACTAAGAGGAAACCCCACACAGACCTGGAGAGCGCGTTTGAACTCTGCATGGCCAGAAACCAGGTGCCAGACTCAAATACATAAATTTAGATATGAAAAACATACCTAATCAAAATAGCAGAATATATCATGGGATGAATCATTATATTTAAAAAGTCTGTATTGCAGTATTGAACAAAAAGGTCTGATAAAGAGGTAGAATGAATTTCATATGAACTGCCAAGCCGCAGCAGTGCATGGATCTCCAATTGAAATATCCACGGAAAAAGCAGAAATTGGCCCTAGTGTGTGCTTGTGTTTGTGTGTATCCTGTGGTGGGTTGGCACCCTGCCCAGGATTGGTTCCTGCCTTGTGCCCTGTGTTGGCTGGGATTGGCTCCAGCAGACCCCCGTGACCCTGTATTCGGATTCAGCGGGTTAGAAAATGGTTGGTTGGTTGACCAATCGAAGGATGTACATGCAGTGAGAAGCTGCATATTAGTTTCAGCCAGCTTGATTGCATTTAGAAATAACATTGAAGCTCCTATAACTCATGACGTTAAACATAACAGCACTGCCTTTCAGGTTTTGTATCCACCTGATAGAACCTTTTTTCATATTATATAGAAAACTACTCTGAACTAATTGCTTATTGAAACTACAACATTGATTTAAAAACAATTAGCTCATAGTAAGGGGCAAATGTTTATGCATATTCAGCATGCACTGCAAACAAATCTAAGTACATGAATTATGAATGGGGTACTTTAATTGGCCACTTGTTTCTTTGTGGAACAAAAGAAATTTAACTCCTTCATTGTTTTTGCAACTACATCAAGGGATAGATTTAGTTAACAACTTTTCTGAAAAGTGATAGACTTGCATAGCATTCAGATATGTCAGAAAATACAGTTTGCATTTTGTTAAAGGAGTACATGCTCAATCCAGTGGTCACAGCCTATCGTGGCATCAGTCGGTGCAAGGTGGGAAACAGGCTTTGAAGGGTCCACTCATGCAGACATCCGCACCCACACAGTTCAGATCAGTTTGGAATCTCTCATTAACTTCCCCTCTATGGGATGAAAATCAGAATACCTGGTGGAAAATCCACACAGTCAAGGAGAGATGTGCAAACGGCACAAAGATAATAACTGGGCACAGAATTCAAACCTAAGACACTGTATTTATGAGGCAGCAGCTCTAACAAATTTTTAATTTAGACATGCATTTAAAAGTGGAGTCCATAGTTGTCTTATAGTGAATAAAAACATTTTTCAGGCGTCACAAGCTTACTGCTTTTTATATGTTTTCGCAAATAAGGTGTGAAGCACCTACTGCAGTAGCTATTGTTTTTCTGTCCACCTGTCTCTCCACATGAAACAACTCAGCCCCCTTTGACCAATTTTGTTGAAATGCGGCATGCTTATTCTTCAAAGAAATTTGTCAAGACAGTTCGATTTTCATTAAGATATCTCAAACAGATTGGGCTGTATACAGTTCTAAATTTTCCATTGAAAAGAACTGGCGAATTTGTGAACTACTTTATCTTACAATGAAGAAATGTCCCATGCAACTTCAGCTAGGAATTAGTTCACTGTATCAATTTTATCTTGACAACAGTTACACCAATTTGTATATTTTGCTGTTGTTCACCTCCGATACCTGCTACTTACTGCAAACAGACCCCCAAGATAAGTTAATGAAAAACCAGCAGACTGCATGTGTGGTTAGGAAGTCACTGTCAGTGGTTGTTTGAGCAAACGCAGAAGAGAACTAATACATCAGCACCTGAGCCCTCCCGATACTTTTACTCATAACAGGTAAGTTAAATGATCTTCCAAACTATGAAAGTATAAAGGAAAAACAAAATGGTATCAATATTTATATCTACAAAGGACATAATACCAATATCAAATCTGTAATATCAATAAAGGACCCTGTGGTGTGTAAGCCATTTAGCACAGAGTAAATAAACATGTACTCAGTATTAACTTTACACTAAACCAGCCTTACACTTTCATCATCTCTAAGTTATAACGATTCAGTATTTCTCTGCCACTATAATTTACTACGGTGACCAGGCATCCCAGTGACAGCCCCAGTTTTACACTATTCTTCCCGAGAAATAACTGAAAAATATCAGAATGTTCCAGTTTTAACAGTCCATCCATCTAATAAAGTTTTGTAATGCCGCAAACATTGTCATAATACATTTACAACAAATGAAATGAAACTCCAAGGGGGACCCCGGCTTGATTAGAACTGTGCCACCAACAAGAGAAAATGGCCCTGCTTCGTCAAAAACATCCTATCTGGAAACCATCTCTTTGATGGATACGCTCTCTAGATATTATCTATTGCATTTAAGAACTCCCAGGTCCAAAATAGCTCGAATTAACAAAGAGTATATAGTAAAACCCCCTGTATTAAATTTAACACTGATAATTGTGCACACTTTTCCAATTACAGGGGCTAATTCCTTATAAGCAAATAGACTTCCAATTTATATTTTTACAGCGTAATTTATGTATAGCTCTGGGTGTGCTCAAGTTAGAGAACAACTTGACCTCCATTATGAATATTTACTGTAACTTTTAAAAAAAAAAAGTATTTTTATTTTTAGTTTCTGAGTATATGTTGTTTAGGAATTATCTATTTATGTTTTGCTATTCGGATGTTAAGTTCAATGACATCACTGTCTTAGGTTTTTGTCAGGCACATAGATGACATGGTAGATATCTTATTTAAGAGCAAGCTTCACACTATAAGTTGAGGTTTGTTTAAACAGAAGGCCAAACATATTTTGAGAATGTATTTAAATAAAAAAAATCACAAAATCAAAACAGGACCTCTCATACTATGAGTTTGTTTCACATTTACTGCTCTGACAAATGATAGTGAAAACATTTGTACTGACTTTTGCCTGCTTTCTTTCCTTGCTGTCTTAAATAGCATCTCTGGCACACTCTAAAATAGTCACAAAATGTTAGATTGCTTTCACATTATGGGCACATCTGCACAAACAAACCAGTGTTTGGGTATATTTCAGCTCAGGCAGTTGGTCCCACTTTTCTCTGGAGATGGCGCAAATAATGGTCCAGTTCAGACAACAATAACTACCAACCCTGGTGGAAAGAGTTTCCTCTTTCTTACAATCCTATTGGACCCTGTCTGTGCGCTGTACCACCCTATCCTTATAGGCACACACTACTGTCTATACTTAATTAAAGAAATACCATAATTCTTAGCACTACAGATCAGACTGCTTTCTTATTAAGTAGAATATATAGGAGATAAAAAGAGATAAAAAGAAAAATTACAAAAAAGGAATGTGCATGCCATACCAGTAAATGTTGGCATTAGAAATCCTATAATGATTTCAGCCAGCTCCAGCAGTACAGTTTGCTTTTGTAAATGTTCCTCTGCTCTATGTACTGTGCCATACAGCATAGTTATTATGGTTCTTCTTCCACAGATTACTGTTTGACAACATATAGAAAGGATGAAACTGGTGAAAACCCCACCTCATACCAGCAGAGGGTGATGCAAGTGTATATGCCACCTGAAGTCCAGTCTATTGATTATGAACCCACATTTGCAGGAGATGTTTTTAGGTAGGAAGCAATCTGAGTGACAAGCTGATTTGGTGAAAGCAATTGACATAATGTGTTAAAAACATGACATACGATTTAGAAAAACAAACACATTTTTATATACAAAAACACTTTATGTACTTCTGTTTGGTGGACATACAGTAATGAACATCTGTGATTTTAGTGAACCATCTAGATGTTAAGCTTAACAACTGCTTTTCTCTTTGACTTGCATGTTAGTGATGAAAAGGAGAGTCAACTGCACCATCTTGAGACAGAAATAATCTGATGCATAGAGGGTCACATGGTGGTGGTGGCACAACCCAGCTGCTTTAGAGGCCACACCAGAAATATAGATAAAAGTTGATAGAGTTCTTAACAAATATTTGCATGGAGGAGCTAGAGTATTTGGGTTTGAGGCACCGAGATGAATGGAGCCAGCCAGAAGTAGTGCAATATGTATTACAGCAAGTCTTTGAGCAAAGAGCATAAAAATAAAATTATTGTAAAAGAAATAGTGACAGAGGGAATAAACCTCTTAATGTATCAAAAATAAATTGTAATCAGCAAAACTAACAAAGGACAGACTTGCACATACTACAGCAGCCTGTTGGTCCAAGTATCCACTGTGATGTCCGTGTTAATACAGTATGTAGATCAGATCTGACTTACTCTGGCTCTCCTGTATGTCGTGTTGCCTGGCAGCAAAGATGTGATTTCTAATTCTCTGATTACCATCCACATCCATGAATGTTTCCTCATAGGTTTGTGTTCTTGATGTTCACTATGATACATAAAATCACAAATGAAGTTATGTGTTCATGGTTTTCTTCTAGCATTTTATATTTATTCCTTATTCTAACTGAGAACGTTGCTTTTATTTTGATTGCAGTTATTCAATTATACTGTTGGAAATTGCAACTAGAAGTGATCCAGTCCCAGTAAGTGCTTTTTGTTATAAAATTACTTAATGTTTCTAATACTTAATTCACAAGAATGAATTCCATAATAGTGTTGTTTTAAATGTCAGTGCCACAGGTCTTAGTGTTGCTCGCACGCTTACACCTGCACTGACTTTGTTATAATTGCCAGCCCAGTCAGTTACTGTTGATTTTCAGTTTTCATGTTGTTCCATGCCCAGATGACGTTCCTTTGGGCATTCTGGTTTCATCACAAAAAACATGTTAAATGTGTATATATTAGACTGTGTACAGTGACAGACTTGTGTGCCAACCAGTGTTGGTCCTGTCCCATAACCCTGTAGTTGAGAGAGCAGATATGGAAAATGGATAGATTCATGTCTATATACAAAGTGCAAATACTTTAAAATGTCATTTCAGTATAAGCTTTTTTTGTGACACACAATAACAGGGATGGAGGAAAACATCAGTAATGTGCAATTATTTGAAAAAACCTTAGTTCCATTTTATGGTTTATCATTTTGTGAAATAAGAAAATATAAGTACATGAAGTTAAAATTTCTGAAAAATAAAGTGCGCTGTAGTGAATGGCACCACAGTCAAAAACTTGAATGTGTAGACTGTTGGTTAGCTCTTTTAGCCCAGGCAATCTTCCTAATGCTATTTAGGAGCTGGGGCTGGTAGAGGGGGTTCCTCCAACCCTAATTACTAAGTACTGTATCTCTACAGCAACCATAAACCATACTATGCAACCTCTAGTTGTGGAGTATATCAGACTTGCAAACTTCTTTGAAGCAATTGAAAGCTGACCCTAGTGTTAGTGAGGACACTACTGTATAGCTGTAGTTCTGCCACATGATCTTACTTTCCAATATACCCATCTTAACTTCTGTGAAGGCGCTTAAATAAATCCTAGCTGTTGTTCTAAGTTGGGGAATACTCAAGGATGCCCCTGTAGGTCCACAACACTCAGATGGACAGGAGCTGTGAAGTTTATTATACATCCATCCATTTGACAACCCGCTGAATACGAACACAGGGTCACGGGGTACATATCACTCAAATCTTTTAATCAGTAATAATATTACAGAAAGCTAGTAGATTTCTGAAATTGAATACTTACATTTTACAGACTGAGGACAGTTCACTTGAACATGCTTGCTGCCCTCCTTTACCTGAGTTAATAGCCGGCAAATCAGAAAACTCGTGTCCTTGCCCAACTGAATATGTGGAGGTAAGATCTTGCAATGCATATCATACTAACAAAAATGCAGGAAACTACACACATATTGCTATTTTGAGTAATCAAATGGCCTAGTAAACAATATTGGGCATAATTGTTTTGGGTTAGAATAAAGCTGAGAACAGTGTTTAGGGACTAATGATGATGAAATGCTGCTATACCAGGGGTGGGCAATGTTGCTCCTAGAGGGCCAAAGTGGCTGCAGGTTTTCATTCTAACTCAAATGATTAATTAGAAACCAATCCTTGCCAGTCTCAGACCTTATTTCAATTTACAGCTTGTTTATGTTCAATGTTAGGTTCTTATATTATAGATTATTTCCTTTCCACAGATATTATCCAAATAATTTGAAGCCTAAAATGGATCACTTTCAGACTGTCACATTGTTCTCTCAAGTGTGTTATTAAATCAAATAGTGCATGATGAATCCATAAAGGTGTAAATAGAAACAAGTTAGATGGAGAACTGCTGGCTCCTTTGCTAATATGGAGCCATTAAAAACACTGAATGCCGCTGTTTAAGCCTGAAATAATCAATTAAGGGGATGGGAACCTTAACAAGTGAGATCACTAAAATGATGCAGAAAAATGTTACTTGAGCAATAACTGCTTCGTCAGCAATATTTGACTTCACATTAAGAAACTGGGTTGGAACAAAATCCTGTAGCCACTGTGGCCCTCCAGGACTGATGTTGCACACCTGTGTGTTATATTGTAGGCCATGTGCTGAAGCAATTAAGAGAAAGAAAAGACAAAAATAATATTTATCATCATCTCCTTTTACTAAACTTATTCTGAAGTGTGTAGCAGTGGCAGCATGCTAAACAAAGCTGACCAGGCCATTCTGTTCTCGGCAGCTTGTCCCAATCCCTAGTAGGGAATTCTCAGATGTACCCAGGCCTGTTGATAGATATAATTCGTACAGCATGTCCTGGGTCTGCTTCTGGGTATCATCTCAGTGGGCTGTGCCTTGTACACCTCCCATGGAAGAGACAATGAGGCATTCTAACTACTTGCCCAAAAACACTTCAACTGACTTCTCCCAGTCTGCAGAAGCAGCAGGTGTTCTCCAAGGTCATTCTTTAAAATTGAGGTTTGAAACCTATCATGAAGAGTGACCCCAGAAACCATGCACAGAAACCTCATTTAAGTCACTTTTATTCATAATCTTATATTTTCAGTCACCTCTTAGACCTCATGACCACAGGGGATGATCAGGATGTGTAATAAATGGTGACTTAGCTCCCACTTCATCATTATGGTCTGGAATAGCCTTTGCAAGATTGCTGCTGCTGCTGCACCAGTTAGTTTCATTAATCACATGATCACCTCTTCTCTCACTCAAAAAATTGACTCCAAGGTACTTGAAGTTCTCTGCTTGGAGCTACCGTTTACACTCCTTACCTGAAGACAAGAAGCCAATCTTTTTTGGGGAGAGGACCATGACCTTAGATTTAGAGGTAGTGATTGTCACTCTAACCACATCTCCTTCTGATGTGGGCCATTCCTGTGCATGGCAGCAATCACAGTCAGATGAAGCCAAGCAGACATTATCTACAAACAGCAAGCATGTAATCTTTACGTTCCCAAAATAGATCTCCAGTCTTCACCTATACCTTGATATCCTTGCCACCATGGAGCATTTTGTTTACTGCAGCAACTTTGGCCACAGAGATGGACCCAACCCCAACCAATGGCACTGCCGCATCTACCCTTCCGAAAAGGGAGTATCCACCCTGTTTAATAGCTTCCCTGTACTGACAAAACAGGTGGAAAAGTGGTGGACCACAAGGGCAGAGAAAAACTGGTCAGAAAATGAAACATAAGTCAGCAACTACTGCAGCCTCTGCCATTTTTGTCTGCTGGTAACTCAAATCTGTAGACCCTCCTGCTAATACTGCATGGATGCTCTGTTTCTTCAACTGCAGGTGTCTACAAATGGGTCTCAGAGTTATGAACATGACAAGGACCCATAACCTTCTTGCAGGAGTCTGGCCTCAAACATAGTCCATTCAAATTCAATGAATATTTCACATGTAAAGTGCCTTCAGGCTGTGTTCATTGTACAAAGGAGCTATATGAAATATCTTGGTCGATCTCTTGTTTTTCCTTTTACACATTAGTAATTGTTCTTTTCCTTTCACCTTCCTTAAGATTTCCCTTGTGTAATTCTTGCATATGTTCTCTCCCATAGCTAATAAGAAGGTGCAGAACAAACAATGTCACTCAAAGGCCCACATTTGAACAAATAAAAAAGTTTCTGCATAGAATAAACCCAAGCAAAGTGAGCCCTGTGGATATGATGATGAACCTGGTATGTTAAAGTTTTAATCATGTCATATCATAATCTAACAATGATTTCAGACTGCTTTATATTGTTTAATAGAAGTTTTTGAAATAATGTTTGTTTTTCTTGCCTTTACTAATTGTAATTGCAGAGATGAAAATTATTTGTAAAGCGTTTTAAATATCTTGAAAGATAAAATTGCAGTGCCAATCAAAGAGCTTTAAGCAGGCTGTCCATCAAGCTCTCAAATGCCAGGCAAGTTCATAAGTATGTGCATATTTCTCCTTCAACAAACCTGCTGTACATTGATATGTTTCAGGCTACATACATTACTATTAGATGATCAAAGACCAATACAACAGGAGAAATTAGATAAAGTTTCTGCTGGGGACTCTGGTCTGTTTATTTGACAGCTTGATGTCTAGTATAGCCATATAATTAATACATTTCATAGCACACACTTAACATACAATACTGCCTCCAGTACCACACTACACACATCACCTATGTCTACTTGTATAGTGAGTTCTGCTGTCCAGTTCTCATATTTTTATGAAATCTGTTGCTCTTTGTGTGTTTTTCACATTATTTGATACAGATAGTAGAGACTGGTATCATTCCAGTAGTGGCTGTTCATGAGAGCATGGTAAATACATAACACCTTATTATAATGCTCACATTTTGGCTCCCTTAAGATATGAAGAAGGTCTAGAAGCCTCACTTAGTATTCCGCACTTCACTTTCCTTCTTGTGTCGTTGATGGCAGTGCTTTAACACTGATTACAAGGTGCCCCAATCTGTTGCTGTTTTCAAGCCGTTAAATCAGTGCTTTCTCCCCATCCAGTTTAGCCAATGTCCCATTAAACAACTTCTAGTCAGGGGGGATGTCAGTCTTGATGATTACGGTTGATGATCTTGTCACCAGAGCATGTCATATTTTACGACTAGTAATTTCAGGGTATGTCACATTAGGTGACCGTGTAACAACTTTCCAGCATAGTTTTATGTTTACAAAGTATCACAAGCTCCCTCCTTTTTCTGAAAGCAAGCCTGTCAATTTTACAACTGCCTCTGATTCACTAAGATTAGGTAAATGAAGTCTGTGACTAAAAATTGCAGAAAAAGTTGTGTAATAGCCCATGGACATTGTAACTGAGAATTTTATACAGAGGTTTACCAAATTACCAAAAAGTATATACATTATTTCACACATGTATAACTGAGCAAACTAAAAACTCATAACAAAACAATTTCTAAACTTCCCAGAGATGATGTACCTTTGAGATATTTTCACTAGTTACCCAAGATACCTCCACTGACCGATCTTGGTTTGTCCAGATATCCTCCAGAACTGTCACGTTTCTTATCCTGCCATAGACATTGCATAAATAGACCAAGGCAGACAGGACCTTAGAAAATATAGCCTTAAAAAGAACTTGGTAAATTACTGATGTTTGATTCTCAAACTGAGAACTACTGTCTGTGTGCAGTTTACACCTCTTCTTTGTGGGGTATATCTGAATGGTCACATGTTTCTCCCAAATCCAATTGACATGTGTAGCCGGCCACAAATGGAACAAGCTAGAGGTGAAGAAAATACACACTTGCTGTCAGAAGCCTGATTAGTAACTTGAGCAGAGGAAGTTCTCCTTTAGCTTGTTTGGCATTAATGGCTGGCTTCTGAACTCCAAGCCAGGTATGGATCCAGGTTTGTGCCCCTACAGCCCAAGTGGTGTGTGGAGCACTGCACGGGCCACATTCACCAAAGAGAAGCAGGGGCAACAAACATGTCCTCATGGGGTGGAGGGAAGTAGGAGTGTGGTGAGAATAAGCCCACCTGCAGGTTAAGGACACCTTCACAGTCATAGCTTGATTATTTACTTGAAAAAAAAAAGTTCTCCTTTGGCTGAACCAGCTTAGACTTTTACTTTCCAAGGGCAGACCAGTGGAGATGACCTGTATGAGGAGCACCACCCAAGTATAAAGAACATATTATACATGAGCCATTCTAGTGTCCTTGTATGAGTCATTGTGCCCTACAATGCCTTGCTATCCTTTCCAGGCCTGTTTCTTTACTTGTTCTGATAATCCAAGAAAAGCACTTGTTTTACAAGAGCCTGTTTAAAAAGTGGCTTTAGAAAATAGAAAGATGTATGGATGTCACTCCTGGACCTAATTCATGACAGCTGACTATCGACTCTTTCTGATATGCAAATGTTTCATTAAATTATCTGTAAATGTATAAAATATTTATATTGTGTTAACCCTCTCCTACTCAAACCTTGGACAAAACTACCACCAGATTAACTGCAATCTGAAGCAGCTCTCATGGGTATTACTGGATTAAAGATGAGAATTACCGATATCTGTCTCTATCCACAATGGCACATTTGTTGGCACTGGTACTTCATGGGTCCAGCCTCCTGGGTCCAAATTCCACACTGAGCCATGGTCTATGTCATGTCAGCACGTCCCCTCTATTTGTGTTTTCCTCCAAGAACTTTTGTTTTCCCATCCACATTCCAAAGACATTTGTGAGATTGCTTGACAAGTTTTCTGGCCACCCACAACCTTGAATTGTATTTAATGGGTTAGACAATCTATATGTGTAAATCTTTTCATGTTCACAAATCCTGGCATCAAAACTGACCCTAAACTATCAATCAATTACAATCCTGATAGCTTCTGCAAAACCTTCTTGTAAATATAATATACATTAGAACTTGTCTGTTAATGGCTGATACTGGAAAACTTGAGCATTATTCCATGAAGTCAGTTTTTTAATAAATATAGTTTTGTGTCTGCTAGTCTCGGTGATAAAACATTTAAGGGCTTACAGTATGTTCAAAACTGCACTGTACAAGTTCTTACCAAATTATTGATATCTACCCAAATCATATCATTCCTTCAGTGACTACTATTATGGTTATTTTAATCTTTCTGTATAAAAGATTAATTTGAAAAAGGCAATCAAGCAGGGAGTCACAAAATGGTGGCATCCTTGAGGTCACTGGATAGTAAATTGTACTTTTTAATTCCAAAAAGTTATTAGTGCTGAATCAGGACATACTCATCTCTCATAAGCTTTCCCTCAAGTCTCAAGTCTTCAGTTTCCTTATTATGCCACAGACAACACTGTGACCTTTTAAAAACAACATGCTTCCTGAATTTTTTACATATCTCCAAAGCTTCCCGATTCAGAAATTAAATTTAAAAAAACTTCACTTTCAATGTTCATTTACAGTATCACACTGATTGGTATTTTCTTTTCCTTTATTTCTATAAAAGGTTAGGTTTGCTACCTCCTAGAAGTTGTTTTTGTCCTGTTACAGTTTACTTTTTGAACTTATGTCTTACCTTTTTTCTTCTTATTATTGTAAACACATTGAAATGATAGTGTTGTTTAATTGTACTATACATAAACTGTATTATCTGCAATTATTATAAACTGAACGCAAAGCCCAGCTGTTCATAACTGTTTTTGCAACATATAAGTGGTAACTATGCTGTTTGTGTATTCGTAAATACTTAATATTTGCTCACACTGTACTATTTAAATTAATTATTTTGTATTGTTTTATTGAGTTAACTTATTAAAGTTTGCAGGTATTTTTTATTCAGGAAATTGTTGGATTTGTGTAGTGGTTTGCATAGGGTTGGATTAATGGTGGGTTGCAATTGTGCTCTTTTGTGTTGGTAATGTCTTGTTTTTTATGTTTGCACCCAACCAAAGTCAATTCTGGTATGTTTCACCACTACAGACATACTACCAATAAAGTATTCTGATTCTGATTCTGAAATAACTGTGGATGACAATTTTGGATGCAACGAAACAATATTGCACCCTCAAAGCCAGCACTCAGAATTTATACATTTAAACATTTGCTAAATTTTCATCGACACACAATTTCTAAATTACATTTTGCCTCACACTAACAGTTTTTCAGTGTTCATATTTTCCTTCAATCACTGCTTTCTTAACTTATTTTTGTAGATGGAAAAATATAGTAAACACCTGGAAGTGTTGGTAGCTGAACGGACCCAAGACTTGATGCATGAAAAGCAAAAAACAGATTGCTTGCTGTACAGTAAGTTATAATGCAGGCAGCACCATTGTGTAGAGTAGTAGTGTCTTACAGAATAGGACAATTCTGGCAGCTTTGTATGCAACAATTCAATTCTGTCCTTTATCATATCTGTAGTACTGTATATGTGTGTTGTTTTGCACATTTATAACAGCAATAAAATTATCTATGGTTTTGAAATGTTATCACTAAACATTTTGATGGAGATGATAGGATATTCTAACAGTTATAATACTTCTGACGCTACTAATCTCAGTTGCTTGTTTGCAGGTATGCTCCCTAAACAAGTAGCTGATGACCTAAGACAAGGAAAACCATCTCAAGCTCAAAGTTACGTCAGTGCAACGATATTTTTCAGGTAGGCTGAACTGTAAAAAAAATACTTGCATTTGTCATTTAAATAACTCTGAGTAGCTTGACATTAGTTATTGAAAACTTCATATACTGTATATACTAAATTACCACTTTTTTAGGGAAACCTACCATATGATAAGTTGATTCAACATTTACTTCCACTTGCTGACTGTTTGAATTGTGTGAGAGAACTTAAGAGAAAGAAAGACAGAATGAATTCAGTTCAGAATGATAGAGAAGATGATGAGCAATTCCAATTTCCTCTTAACTAATCGCAAAGTCATCATTTAGGATCAGCATTTTTCTACTTAACCCCCATCTCACATGATTTTCAGTGCACCATTTTCTACCAGTGTACATCTCAGTACAACATGCAATACAAACAGTGAGTCTGTGGCAGAAAATGTCAAGAGAGAAATAGAAACAGTCCACAAAGCAAAATAAAATAGAAGTCAAAGCTAAAATAGAAGTCAAAGTTCCTTTTAACTTCCATAAATGTACTTCCTTATACACTTTAAATGTTAAGCCACTTGGCAGAGAGATATCTGGGAACAAACCATTTACTGTAGGTTAACTGAACCATGAATTTCCCCATTAGTAGCTAATAGATACAGTAGCTCACAGATTCATAAGCACAGTAATAACTTGGGTACTGTAATCTACACCTTGACAATTAAGAAGCAATGGCCTTCAAGTAATCATGCTTAGGTTGCTTGTCAACTAGTATTCAAGCAGCTGTGTATGCACTGCAGTTGGACACAAACCAAGAAAATATGGAATGAAAGATGAAAGCAACATTCACAAAAATCACAACAAATCTGCCACTTGATCTAAAGCAAGAATGTCACAGCAAGAAATAATGAAATGCAAATAGACATGAAGGTATTTGGTCGAAAGTTAAACTGATGGCCTACCATATATAGGGTGGTCCAGACCTAATTATGCAATTTTCATTACGCTATAACTTAATAAGTTTATTACATAGAAAATCACCCGAAAAATCCTGGACTATCGAGAAGTGTGCGAACTGACGACAAGAAGAATCGTCTTTGCACTGAACTGGAGTCGTTCCTGCATAAATCAAAGTCATTCAGACGATCTGGATCTGCATAATTAGATCTGGACCACCCTGTATAGAGGAGGTCTGCTTTATTTGTAATGGACTTCAACATAACTATCTGCCAAATTAAACCCTGTGAAATCAATATTAAAAGAGTAAATCATGAGTATTAAAGAGTAAAAATGTTTGTGGCCATCAAGAACACTGAGTTGGAAGTCATAAATGTGAAAATAGTTTCAGTAGAACAAAGTGAACAGATGTAAAAAAAAATGACACTCATTACAATAAAAACTATTTTCTAAAGAGCAGTAGATGTGTTTGTTCCTTTTGCAACAGGTAGTTGGTGTAAAAGCCCTAAAAAGGTGCAAGTTGAAAGTTACAGCTCTAATTAAAAACAGTGTCTTTGTATACTCCCTTCTGAAAACAATCCCCATTTCTTTAATAGGTTTAAACTAAGGTGTCCACCATTATATTACTGGAACTACTTTCTGGTGCAGTGTAACCTTGTTTAACTTCAAGATCGTCATTTGTCATGGAAGGTAGAACTTGTGCCAATATTTATTCTTTAGGAATGATTGGCTAGTGAAACTTATTAATGGGACTAGCATTCAGTTCTTTATACAGTTTCTTTGATTTTTAAAAACCTGACCACAACAAGATTACAGGTAAGACTTTAGATTAGGTACAGCAAAAATGTATCTATTACCCATTTACTCTTCTATAACAAGATCTTAACAAACACTTCTTTGGGTCTTCATAACACTTACAAAGCATCAGTAAAGTGTTTATTCACCTCTGCAATGTGACCTACTAACAAAATGTCATTTTGGAGTGGTCTGATGAGACTTAACTGAGACACATTTCTCTTGACATTACTTATTAGTATAAGATTAACAAGTACATTAACAAGGAATTTTACTATCATGTCCATATGCTAAACTGCACTGAGATGAATAACCCATCTGCTAATGTTTTATAAGTGTTATGATGTCCAAAGGAAGCCTTTGTTAAGGTCTTGTTACATAAATAATAGATGCATTTTTGCAGTACATAAAGTAAAGGTTAAGCTTTTGTAAATGAGATCATTTTATGGTTAATAAAGACAGAGCATAGCACTTTCATGGAAGTGTTACCATGCATCTAGACCTAATTTAATAAACAGCTTGTGTAATGTCTTTTTCTTTATTTCAAAACCAAGACAAACTTGTTTATTTCTAATGGCATGCAGGATATGGTTATTGACTGTTCCTCCATATTCCAGATTAGCCCTGTGTGAATGTGGATGTGGGCATTTGTGTGATGCGATAGCCCAGAACTCTATAAAGGCCTGTTTCCCACCTTGCACCTGTGCTGCTCCAGACACTGCAACCTTAATTTAGGGGTTTCTAAAGTTTTATTAAAACAAATAGAAATATGTTACATAAAGGTACATTACATTTGAATTGTCCTAATATCTTAAATGTATTTGAGTTATTTTTTATGTGGGTAATGTAATGAGTTTTATTTAAGTATCATTAATGTCCTTATAAAGTTAATTGAAAGGGTTTGTCATGATACATAGATAGATGGATAGACAAACAGTTATTCATAGCAAAATTCATAGTGCATTTTAAACAATAACTAGTTTTTTTTTAAAAAAAAAAAAAAAGAATTGCCTGTAAACTATGGGTGCATTAATGTACAGAGGCTCATAGTGTACAGTTGCTGATGAAGCTTATTTGAACACACAGAAACTGGAATAAAAGAGAAAACTAAGTAAAAGACTGTAACTAAAGACTTACACACTGTATTTTTGTCTTGGCTAACTTAACAAGTAAAAGATTCACATTTAATTTGAATAGGAGTCTTATTTTTATTGCATCAAATTATATTTTACTATTTTCATTGTTTTATAGCGATATTGTTGGATTCACTCAACTTTCAAGTACAAGCACTCCTTACCAAGTTGTGGAATTCCTAAACAAACTTTACACTACATTTGATGAAATTATCGACAATTATGATGTGTACAAGGTTGAAACAATAGGGGATGCATGTAAGTACATTATACTTTTTACCAAATTACTCAACAAAATAATACATTTCTAGACTACCAGGATAAACATTCAAAACTACATAGAAAATGAAAAAGTAGGAAATGAAAATACATAAAAATGTGTCGTGTTTTGAGTAAATGTATGTTTATTTCCAAAACATTTTAATGGCTCCAGACCTTGAGTAACAGCTAATGTCTGAATAACCACTCACCAATTTTCTGTACCAGTTTTTCCCGTTACATGCCGAGAGCTCAAGAAGTAAAGCAGGGTCGCATTCTGAACAGATTTATCTATCAAAACAAACATTATTTTCATGGAGGGCCTATTTAGAGTTTTCAGGTATTCTAACCAGATGTTTAAAACTGCTTTAGAAGAGTTTAAACTGCAGGTATGTTATGTGAATTAGGATCCAAAAGTGCTACTCACTGGCACATCAAGCAGTTCTTACTGTACAGTACCTGTTTTCAAACCATTAAGTATACAACATGTGTTCATGCAATCTAGTGCCATACACACACAGTATTACTATGCACCTTGTACATGTGTTTCAGAGGAATCTTTAGTTTTGTTAAAATATACTTCATATAGACACTACTACACTAACACTGGATGCAATGCTGGACATACTGTACCTGCAAAAATAATAATTCCATAACATCATATCGAACTACAAAAATCTTTACAATCAACAAGTATGTTTAATAGTACACAGTTCTTCACACACACACCATTAACTAATATCGGTAAAGTTCAGGGAAATGCTGGGACTGGCACAGTTTTTTTTTTCTTTTCTTTGCCAGGCACAGCACTGAAGCCCACTGGAATACACTTCTATATTTAACAAATTAAACCCTTCAGTGTTCAGACATACAAGCAACACAATGTACTGTACCAGGCCTTTTCAGATCCAAGTTTAAAGGAAACCAGCTGTCCACCTAGAGAAACATTAGAAAACAGCTACTGTATATGCTTATTTGGAGAAACCAAATATGAAAGAAAATTAAAAATAATACTAATGTTATGCATTACTAATTTGATCATTTTTCAAAGCTGTCCGTCTTGCTCATTAGTATTATATTTTACCTGGAAATGGTTGTGTACACAAAGGATGGCTATCTGAACACAACTGGAATATCGCATGCAATTTTCCTGCATCTTGTTAAACTACACACTTCATAACGATGACTGTGCCTTTTTGTTCCTGCAAATTGCAAGTACTTGGAGAAATCTATCATTCTATTTTTATTACTTTAGATATTTTATTTTGTGGATAAAAGAAATTTGATTTTATGTAGAAACTTACCTGGCTACAGATTTGTTTGCATTTTTGTTTCTGACTTATTTAATTAATTTTATATTAAATAATGCACCTTTTTTATCTTTTTGTTGAAATTAAAAGTTGAAGTTCCACACCATTGCATTTTAAAACTACGACACTTTTTGTCTATTCAAGTTTCTTTATTTTTTGTCATAGCTGTAAGTTCTAATACCTTCTTTTAAGCTAAAAGCAGCTTTTCAAAGGTAAACATACCACACGCACCATACTGCCAGCAGCAACCCCGGCCCCAGGACCTGCCATGGCACAATGGCCGCAAACATCAGCGACTGAACAGAGCTGGAACAGTACAGTTTGAAATGTTTCCTAGTAGACCATTTACAAAAATAACTAAAAATGAAATACACTGCCTTACTTGTTCATATAATTGATATTTGCTAAACCTGAGTCTGCAATATTGTTATGGAAATTTGTAAGCAGCTGTTGAGAAGATGAGCCTGAAAATTAATGGATCGCTGGATACTCTACATCTAAAGCACTTTGGCACAGTGTTCATCGTGAAAGCTGCAATGTAAAATATAACAAAGCATCCTTAAACCCTCTTAATCCAATACTTGTTTTGTTTTTGTATCCTATGAATGACTTCAAGAGCTAGCTCAGCCATATTGTATGTGCAGTATTCAGAAAATCAACGAAAGGGTGAATTATTTAGTACTGAACTGAAAGCATAGTGCAGACGTCCTAATGCTGCAGTTGTGTGTAAATTTTCTATCAAATTATTGTATTTACATTGTAAATGAAACATATTTTATAAATAGTTGACTGTTTCTGTGTGATATTATTACTAATAGTGCTTCTCATATTGGAATCACTTTTTTATTAGTAAACTAGATGTTATCTTGATTCCTGTATTCTTCTAACAGTTTCATTCATGCAGCATACCCCCATAATAATGAAATTATGGGTTAAGTGGTAGGGTGGCATGGTGATACAGTTCTTAGCGATAGTGGCTTGTGTCTCTCTCTATCTGTGTAGTTAGAATATTAATCTCAGGTCTGTATGAGATTTTATCACACTCATGGAAGATCTGTGTGTTAATTGGCCACTGTCAACTGTACCCTGTCCTTTGTTGATTCCTGCCTTGTGCTTATTGCTCCATTTGATGGTGATCCTATATTGGATTAAGCAGTTTTAGAAAACAGATACAGTAAATACATTTTTAGTGAGCCAAATTAATTACATTTCTGGTGGTGACAGGCTTTGTATCTCTTGCACAAAACATAGTCCTTGTGTTTTAATCAGGGCCTGTAGCTTCAGGCTTTAAGTATTGCAATAGTTTTTACAAAGATTTACAAATATCAGGATTTTTTTTCATCATTTTTTAATTTAACATCCATAAAAATGTTGATGCGCTGCCTTCAATTCATACATGCATGACAAAATGAATTGTTTCTGTATAACCACAGATGGCACATCACTAATGTCAGCAATGCCGCAGAGACTCTGATACAAACTGCTCTGTCAATAATTGGGCCGAGTATTTGAAGAACTATTAAGTTTTTGGGCCACATGTGAGAGTCTGGAGATAATGCATTTATTGATACTTACATAACAAAACCTGCATTGTTTTCATCTTCTGGATGGTGCGCCACTAACATCAGCAATGCAGTGTTACAGAAAAGAAAGAACTTAGTAGGAGACATGCATATGAAAATAAAGTGTTCCAGCAATCTACAAACTTGGGTTGTGACTTCACTCCAGGTTTATTACTTCCTCTTGTGCAGAGAAGAGTATGAGAATTTTATGTCAGGGAAACCTCAGTTCAAATCGCTTGTCACATGCAAATAAGAATATATTAACTCTTTCAGGGCTGATGTCGACTTTTGTCAAAAGGAGGAGTTGACGATGGTAATTGACTGTGACAAAACCAAACGTTATGTTTTAGTTGGACTGTTGTTGCTAGAAGGAAAGTGTTGACCAAGATTTCCTGCACTCCCATGAATAGCAAGGGCAAAAATGGCACCGACATCTGGCGAGAGATCAAAGCGAATGCGTAAAGCTAAACACTCCGTGGACGACGTTTTGCCAATTATTTCTGAACTGGACTATGACTTGCCGGACTCAGATTTTGATACAAGTGATCGAAAAGGAATGTGAGGTTCCAGCTTCAGCTGACTGGTCCCCAGCTAATCGTTATAATGACAATGTTCGCCAGGGAGGACAGCCACTTAACAATGCTAAGAGGTAGAAACCAAACTGCAGTGCACTGAGACTTTGTCCCAGCCCCACAAAGACAGCCTGGCAGCAAGCCTGCCACATATTCTTGGCAAACTGGCAGCCACAGCATGCAGCAACAGATGTTTAATGTTGATTTCTGTTTGCTTTTCAGAAAACTATGTTTTTTGGAAAAAAATATTCAGCCCTCAAAGAGTTAATGACCCCACAAACCTATAGATATTCAGCTGTTGTAATAACAAATGCCAAATAAATAATTGTGTAAACATCATGATAATGTTGTAAAGACCTGTAATACATCTGTGAATATACACGGGTATAATCAACAATATGTAAAATGCACATTGGTATGTATTAAATTGATATATACAAATGAATATGAAAAATTTTAGTCTCATTTATTGGCCAAAAGCCACACATTTTTGCCTAGAAGTGATATGATTTCTATGTTTTCAATCAAAAAATAAAATAAGATGTTGAAAAATACTATAGACCTAAATTGTAATACTTAATAAGCTGCCCAGTATTTTAAGCAAATTACAGTATTATCGCACCATTACCTAAATATTGTGATTCCTGGCAGTTTCCATGTATCATGATCCAGGGCAAACACACAAGATACTGCTTTGTTACTGCAGGGCATCATTTGTCCAAATTTCCCAAATAGGCAAAGCAGAAAGAAAGGCACAAGTAAGGAAACACAATTGTTTAACTGTATCATTTGCAAGAAATGAGAACAATCTGTGCACACCCACAGTTTCATTTGGTTTGCCTTTGATTGCGCAATGTGTTCTATTTTTATGCTTTGTTTTGTATTTTTTTAATAAGATGTTTTGGTTGAACTGGATGAAGATTTCATATATGCTTTAGAGGATGAGAAATGTTCCTAAGACAAATTGACTAAAAATGATTTATAGGTTATAGGTAGTGTGGTTTGCACACCATTAATAACTATACTCAAAACAGCAGTTAATAACATGCTTAATATTCAGGTATATGGGCTTTACATATACTGTAGATTAAAACAGACTTTTATGACTAGGGAAATGTACATTATTTTATTCTTATTTATTTTTTTAATCATTTCTGGCAAACAGTTATTCTTTGTAGTTGATTCCATAGAGGCCTGACAGTGCAGTGATAAATGCTGCTGTCTCATAATATGGGTTATTCTTCATATACTCTGGATTTCCTTCACTTACAAAAGGCCTGCATGCTAGGTTGATTTGTTACTCAAAATCAACACAGTCTGTATTAGTGTGGCCAAGCAAATGAGTGCTAGTTTGACATTTATAATTTTTCATTACCCAAAGAAGCTTTACCAAACTCACTTGCAGCTACTTTCACCTACCTTTACCAGCCATCAGTTACATAACATACAGTAAAGGGCTGGATGTCCAGTTTTTAATTGGTACTGAAAGGCCTGCTTTGGACCTGAAACTCTCCTCCTCCTAGCACACAAAGTATAATACTTTATAAGTAATATACCAGTTTAATAAAAGCTTTAACACCTGAAAAACAAAATATAGTTACAGTAGATGTGATGATAAGCAGCATGGTAAATGAACAAGATGAGTTCATAAACATACTGCCATGTTAACTGGCTACTCTAAATGAACATGTGTGAGTAAATGAAAATGCATGCGTAACTCAAAGTGCTGATCAAAGTGACCCTGACCTGATGAGTGGCACAGTGGTTAGCTTGGCTGCCTCACAACACCAATAGACTGGAATCAAATATTGATGGGCTCCTCATGTAGCTTGGGCACTCTGGTGATTCAGAATTGGAAAGATTTGTGTGAGTGTAACCTGCTATGGACTGGCATCTAGTCCTGGCTTCATTCCTGCCCCATGTTCCAGATTAGGCTCTGGCTACCCACCCAACTGCAATGAATTAGATCTGGACCTCCAGAAAGCAAGAAAAAAGGACTGAGGAACAGATGTTTTAGTTATTCATCGGTCAATGATTATACTTGTAATTACTACTTAATTTTTTGTTGAAATAATGAAACAAAACATCTTTGTTTCAGACATGGTAGTATCAGGAGTACCAAAAGAGAATGGGATTAAACATGCTAGTGAAATTGCTTGCATGGCTCTTGATCTTGTTGCTGTTTGCGGAACATTTCGAATTCCACATAAACCAAACACTCAGCTGCAGATTCGAGCTGGCATTCATTCAGGTAAGAGGAAAACATTTCTTTGTTGTCTATTTATTTATGTATTTATTTATTTATTGTTTACAGTTATTAAAGTTTTTAATATAGCTGACCAATATACTAAATCATTTTAATCAAGTGCTTCATACATGGTGCACTTTATTTTAAATTGTTCATTTTAAATGTATTCATACTAAAGTAATGTTTTAATTCTCAGTCTTGCCATTGATACAGTGCATTCACAGCTGACATTGTGCACCTTTATAAACATGACATTTCCTAAATAATTCTTGCACCATCTTACATTCTAAAGATTCAATAAGCTCATAATGCCACAATCAGGAATTGAGAAAAAACAATTGATATCTGCAAATGGCTACTAAGCCATTTCTGAGGCTCTGTGACTTCACCAAAGAACAGTGACAGCCATAATCTCCAAATGCAAAACTTTTTGTAGCAGCAGTGAATTTTCCCCAGAGTGGCCAGCATAACAAAACAAACCCATGGGCACATCGCTAAATGATTTAGGAAGCCACATAAAGAAATCAAAAGAACTTCTGAATTTTTTTGCCTCAAAAAAGGTCCATACTTATGATAATCAGAAACATACCAAGTAAAATGGCATTTATTTTAGATTAGAATGGGGAAAACCACTGCAAGTCAAAAATAATATACATGTTCATATACTATATGGCAAGAAGCACCTGGATGAGCCCCTTGACATTTGGGAGAATGGATAGTTTTTTTCAAAGACATGGGTCCCCATTGAGTCTACCATAAAACAAATGCAGTATTTAACAGTAACAACATCATACCAATAGTCAAATATGAGAGAGGCTGTGTGCTGCCTCAGGACCTGGAAGGCTTGTCATAATTGAAAGCACCAGGATGTCAGCTCTGTATCTGGGGATTCCTAAAGAGAATTTCATGTCCTTCATCTGCTAGCTGAACCTGAAGTGTTTTTCAGTCACATAGCAAGACATTGATTCATATTATTAAAGCAAGTCCACATCAGAATGGCTGAAATACAGCAAATTTAACGTTTTTGACTGGTATATTCAAAATCCAGACAGAAACCCAATACAGATGCTGTAGCAGGTCCTGAAACAAGCTCCTGCTCTAAAACTTAGTGTTCCAGACTTAAAACAGTTCGTCAGTGAAGCTCCTTCACAGTTACGTGAAAGACTGATATTACAAGCAGTAATTAGTTGCTTTTATTGTAACTAAAGGTAGCACAAACAGTTATTAAGTTTAAGAGGGCAATTACAGTACTTCTTCCCATAGTGCAATTTACTGTTGGATGACTTTGTTCATGCAATAAAAGAAATAAGTGAAACAGAAATTGTTACTTGTTCACTCAAGTGCCCTTTATGTAATATTACACTTTGGTTAAAAACCTAAAAACATTAATGGTCAAAATGTGCAATAATAGAAGAAATCAGGAAGACGCCAAATACCTTTTTACTGCCCTGTATGTCTTTGAAAGAGACCTTAACAAAATATCTAGTTGGTGAGCCTTACTTAGATGAGCCAGAGCACACCAATGAGGATGAGGAAGAGGAGATGCAACAGGTCAGGCATGAAGTACTATTAGTAGTACTACTGCAGTAATAATAAGACAGCTAACCTTGATTGGTGAAATCATTTGATTTTTTTCTGCCCTCCTTGTGTAAGGTACACTGTAGTAGCTTAGTCTCACATCTTCTTCAAGACATGCTTATAATACTCGAAAAATTATGGAATGAATGCAGTAAGCTACTTATCTCCACCACACATTTTGTCATAATTTGTTTTGCGCAGCTCTGTGATCAGTTCAGCAGTGAGATCACAGCACCCCCAGGCACCTGTCAGAATACAAGAGAGACAAGAGACAAAGTAAAGAAGAAACTGTATGATAATTCATGAGCTTTAAAGGTGTTCTTAGACTTTTGAAATATAGAAGTGTGTTGCCTGTTTAAAAGATTGTCTATAGAGCACAGGCCAAGACAGTTAACACTTGTGGTTGGTCGGCCAGTCGGCAACCATCCGCCATGCCATGCCTTCTCATTTGCAAGAAGCACGTGGTAGGTGACCATCCAAATAATCAGATTGCAATCAGATCTATGGATGTAATTTTCCGATCTACATCCTGTCAAGTAAGCAAACTAGCTGCCGTGGTGCAACATTTGAGGCTTTGCTTCAGGCGCTGATGTCCAAGGTTCGATCCCCACATGGGGAAGCAAAGGTGCATACATCTGTCATGTACTCTTTGTATTATTTAACAAGTACTATATAACATATACAGGTATACTATAGATAGATAGATAGATATATGTACAGTATGTATATATAAATATTGCTTTCATCACTGAAAAGTAACATTGATAATTTGTTAAGTTTTCACTATAAATTAACTTCACAGATTTATTGATTGATTTCATACTTTTCCTGATTATTATGAATTGCTTTATAGTTTTATGACCTGGCTGTGTATTGTTTATTGCTTCCACTTTAGGTCCAGTTGTAGCTGGTGTGGTCGGAACAAAAATGCCTCGGTACTGTTTGTTTGGTGATACGGTGAACACAGCTTCACGAATGGAATCAACAAGTCAAGGTATGAACCTCACTTTAATTACCTGGCCAGCATTTTAGCCAGATAGCTGTCATCAGAATATTCTTAGTTAAACTACTTTCAGAAATCACAATTGCTTTTACAATACACAACTGAAATTACATGCTTTTATATAATTATGTACTTGTATGTGAAGGGTAATAACGAAAGTCATATATCAAGAAAATTGCTAAAAAAAAAAAAAACCTGAAAAAGTTGTTAATCTACATTTTTATATACCTAAGCATTGTTTTAGTTACTCACACATAACACTGTTAATTAGTTTATTAAGGTTATTAAGGTTGAGCCCACTATGAAAAAAGCTACAGCATATCAAGTAACTTAATCGAATTACTAATGGATTGGCTTTGCAAAGTCTTGTTGATAGTTATAGTTATTTCTTGTACACTTCTATAAACACTTTACATTGCTTAATATTCACCAGTACATCAGAGGTTATTTTAATTTGATCAATGATTTTCTGCCATAACAAAATTGTATTTAACATTTAGGACCATCTACTAGATATAAGAACTCAAGACGTCTCATGAAAGAGCCAAGCCCTTTCAGTCTCTTTTGTATAATGAGCCGAGTATGTTGTCTTCAAAGATGAGATAATCTTAAGAGTTGGCATATTTTTCTATGCCTGCTTCTCTCTGTTCTTGTGTTCTTTGCATAAGAAACAGCCAATGCTTTTAAAGTAAAGACATATTTAAATTACATTTTTATCATATGGGAAGTAAAGACATCTTTAAATTACATTTTTGTCATATGGGAAGTGAAGACATCTTTAAATTACATTTTTGTCATATGGGAAGTGAAGACATCTTTAAATTACATTTTTGTCATATGGTTCCAGCCTATTATTACTTCTGTTCGCATAATGGTTAAAAATGGATAGAGTGAGAGGAAGGAACTTCACGTATCTGTGGTATTTGTGCATTCAAAGATTATGAAAAACAATTTAAATTGTGTTTAAATTGTGTTAAATTGTGTTTTTTAGTAAGTTATTAAAGGGAAAAGTGATTAGCTTTCAGTGGGCACTAACCAGTATGCTGTAGCCTGGTTTTAAAGTTTTTTTTTTTTAAATAAACGCATCCACTAAAGATAATATAAAGCAAATAATATGAAGAAAGGGCGGCACAGTGGCGCAATGGTAGCGCTGCTGCCTCGCAGTTAGGAGACCCGGGTTTGCTTCCCGGGTCCTCCCTGCGTGGAGTTTGCATGTTCTCCCGTGTCTGCGTGGGTTTCCTCCGGGCACTCCGGTTTCCTCCCACAATCCAAAGACATGCAGGTTAGGTGGATTGGTGATTCTAAATTGGCCCGTGTGTGTGTCCTATGGTGGGTTGGCACCCTGCCCAGGATTGGTTCCTGCCTTGTGCCCTGTGTTGGCTGGGATTGGCTCCAGCGGACCCCCGTGACCCTGTATTTGGATTCAGCGGGTTAGAAAATGGATGGATGGATAATATGAAGAACATATTCTCAATTTGGTAACCCTTTTTGACAACTTATATAATATTATATAATAAATCTTTATAAATTATATCTTGATTAACTATGGATTGTCTTATCTAATATAGTGTTGAAATTGTTCAGCTTTTATAAAAGTTTGTTCATGAAATTAATGAAAATTATAAAGTGTGATATTTACTGTAATTAAAAACAGCTACTCCCTTTGAAAAAACAAATATTTAGTGTACCAGCCATCAAACTGGGTTCTGTTGGTCTCTTTATCTCTTTATTGTTTAAAATGTTGTTTTATTAGTTCCTGCAATCATGGTTTTAGAAAAGAAGATTAGAAAGTAGTTTTAGACAACATTTGGTTTTCCACTTAACCTTATAATTTGAAGGTTAAGCCTTCAAATTTTGCTGACAATATGATACAAGAGTATAGAGGAGCTGTAGCTCATAATTAATTGAAACCAATAACAACAGACAGCATAATACATGCTGTGGTACAATAAATAATCTGTGCATTACCCAATATTCTCTAAGGTACAATTTCTAATAAATGAGTGTTTTATTTTGGTTTTCCTAGATCTTTTTTCTGTTAATGTCATACACAGTGGTGCATTTTGTTTTTATAACAAGGTGTGATCCGCAAAATATTTTTGTAATGTTCTTCATGGCTAGTGTGGCATATCTGTATTCTTGAGTATTTTCTTTTTTTAGCGCTGAAAATACAGTGTAGTTCTGGTTCATACTGTCTGCTGCAAGAAATCGGTGGTTATGTACTGACATGTCGAGGGACTTTGCAAGTAAAGGTAAGCCATTTTGTATAGTCAAAATGTGGACAGAATTATGGAATCGTATTATTCCTGCCACTCAAAAGAAAATGTACAGATTTTACCTGCTCATTACCAATAACATCACAAATGTCCATGCTTAATCCTTTAACAACAGGCAGAGAGAGAAATTCAGCCTGCAATCAAACAACAGGAGCCAAACCTATGTTACATGTTTACATTTAGTTTTAACTGGGTTACCTAGTACCGCTGTGTTTAATGTGGGCAGCAAAGTGCAAGAATCCCTGCCTCACAACACCAGGATTTGATTTTTTTTTTTGCACGTTTTCTCCATGAATATATGAATTACTTGTTATTGGTGAATATGTATATGTGTACCCTGTTATGGACTGGCACACCATCTAGGGATGGTGTCTATTGTGTCCTCAAAGTTGCCATTACATTGGAAATGTGGACACCTGATTCAGATCATTAAAAGTTTCAAAGGTAAATTTGATCCAACAGAAAACTGTAACTAAATCAAATCATGTGCTCAAGGACACAACTGGAAATTAAGGAGCAGTAAATTTAAGATTGAAACCAAGAAACACTTCTTTACACTGAATTATGGGAATATAGAACAAACTAGTTGGGGCAGAAATCTTGACAACCTTTAAAAATGTACTGGGTAAGATATTAGAACACCTTGGCTATTCACTAACCAAGAAAGCATAATGTGCTTAATGGTCAGTCTCATCTCATATGTCAAAGTTATTATATTCTTATACTAGCAAAATACCCGCGCTTCGCAGCGGAGAAGTAGTGTGTTAAAGAAGTTATGAAAAAGAAAAGGAAATATTTTAAAAATAACGTAACATGATTGTCAATGTAATTGTTTTGTGACTGTTATGAGTGTTGCTGTCATCAAGGATTTGATTATCATTATTTCTTTCAATCAGGTTCTTATTTGGAGGATGTGTTGTGTTCAAGTTACATTCCGTGTTTGTCAACCGTTGTAAAGATAACAGGTTTCATTCATCGAAGTGTTCCCTACCCAAATCGGTACTCGTGAATCTAAGATGTTTAACAGGCCTTCCCAGTATTAAGTTGTGGATTTGCCTGCGAATATTTAGTGGCAGCGTGTCTATGAACATAATTTAAACTTAAGCTTTACACCTTGCTTTCCTATTGATATGTCTACAAAGGCTTGTTCAGCACCAGAGGGTTTCCGCAGTAGTTCATATGAGCCGCTTGGAGTACATGCATCGAAGCTTCTCAGCTGTGCTTGTGCTATCTCGTGCGATCTCGCAATGTCCACGGCTTTATTAAATGTTAGCTCAGACCCGGCACTTCAAAGTTGTATTTCGCGAATATCGTATTCGTCTTAGGCATGACAAACGCCAGCAGCAACGTGTCTATGAACCTAATTTAAAGTTAAGCTTTACACCCTGCCTTCCTATTCGTTTGCATAAGCACAGTCCTTCACCAGCAATTTTAACTCCATTACAGCAATTTTAACTCCGTTACAAAGTGATCAAAAGTCTCGTTTATACCCTGCATCTTCTCATTAAACTTGTATCTCGCGAATATCGTATTCGTCGTAGGCATGACAAACGCCAGCAGCAGCCTGTCTATGAACTTAATTTAAACTTTAGGTTTACACCGTGCTTTGTTTCCGAAGTAGCTGCACTTATGAATATGCTTGTATGTGTCACTCGCTTCATATTCTTTTGCTACCATCTCAATTGTGTAATGCATTTTTTGAACAGGTTTCATTCATCGAAGTGATCTCTACCCAAATCGGTACTCGTGAATCTAAGATGTTTAACAGGCATTCCTGGTATTAAGTTGTGGATTTGCCTGTGAATATTTAGCGGCAGCATGTCTATGAACATAATTTAAACTTAAACTTTACACCTTGCTTTCCTATTGATATGTGTACAAAGACTTGTTCAGCGTCAGAGGGTTTCTGCAGTAGCTGCACTTATAAATATGCTAAGCACAGTCCTTCACCCTCAAATATTTACCTTATATGGGCAGGCACTCAATTACGTGGGAAGCGTGATGATGCGGGACGCAACTCCGCCTCGCACGTCAACCGAGCTGCAGGCTATGGCTATGGCCGTATATATGGATGAAAGAAGGTTCCAGTTATGACCATTATGCGTAGAATTTCTAAATGAAACCTGCCTAACTTTTGTAAGTAAGCTGTAAGGAACGAGCCTGCCAAATTTCAGCCTTCCACTTACACGGGAAGCTGGAGAATTAGTGATGAGTGAGTGAGTGAGTGAGTCAGTCAGTCAGTCAGTGAGGGCTTTGCCTTTTATTAGTATAGATAACCTAGAGGTAGACTAGCAATGCATTACCCTTTTTCACTTTAATAATAGAAAGAAATCTATCCCTCCATTTTTTTAACCCACTCATAGAATATAAGTCTCAGAAGCCCAAGGAGAAAGGTATGAGGCATCTCTGGAAATGGTCCATTCATGTATTTCATACATAATAGAAACGTAAAGACTATACCTAAACTGTCAAGCAAAACCAAAATGTCCTATCTTTATGACAGCTAAATTCTTTAAGATATGGTTTAGGAACTGGCGTATATCGAGTATAGTTTTTTAATTAGAATTTTTTGTTTTATTGTACATCAACGTACCAGTTAGATTATCTGGCAACTCTAAATTCTTGTGAATTCCAATACTAAAGGTCTAACCATTAATCATGTATACTTAGTCATAGCAGTAAACTCAAACAAACCAACAGACTATGACACAGATAAATTGTTAAGCCTGAGCACTTGCACTTAGAGGCAGGAACACTAGGAACTGTGCCACCACATCATCCTGTTTCAAAATAGTTTCTGCATGAAGAATCACTTTCAGTCACTGGTTTGTGCTGTCAATGCACACTTCTCCTTTGTCTATGCCACATTATCTCCAGGTACCCCATTATCTCCCATATTCCAAAGACATTTTTAATAGGTTAATTACTGACTGTAAATCATCTAAAATAATAGTAGACGTGTGAATGAAGACCTGGCTGCCATTCTGAGGTTAGGTCCTGGCTTGCATATGATGTTGCTGTGATAGGCGATGACACCCATGACACTCAGCAAGAATAAGTGGGTTTGACAACAGATAGATGGATGTTCTCAATGGTGACCTTTGCCTTTACAGTCTCCTTGAAGTTCAAGCATATTCTGGATAAAAGCAAACATAGTTCCTGTCACCTCTTAGGTGGATCAAAAGTAGGGCAATTTTCAATGATTCCCTCACGTGCTTGCCTTAAGTTTAATGTTTCAGTTACCTTAACTCTGAATTTTCCTCTACTTTTTTTTGAACAGTGTCACTAATTAGATGTTCCCAAGATGGGCCTATTTAATTTAAAAATGTTATCTTATCTGCTCATTGGTGGGTTGAATTTATTTATAGCAATTATAAAACTTTTAATGGCTTGTTTAGATGAGTCCTCATTAAGGACATGAATGCTTTTATGGATCAGAAATTTCCTGTTTCTCTTTATAATTTAGAATATCTAAAGTATTTTAATAAATTTGACAATATGACTTTTTATTAATTAACATACTATACTATAACATACTGAGTGTGAAAATAACTAAGAGGGAGAACATTTTGTTTTTAGGATACATGATATGGTGTAAACATAGACCCTGGTAAGGATACTCCCTAATTACATGTACAGCACCAACATCAGAGGTGGGAGATGCATACTGTGAGCTTGATTTAAGATTTTCCCCCGTTTTATCAATCTCTGTATTCATGATGCATTTGTATCTTTTGAACAATTAAGCTCCATTTTTAATCTTCCACCAACATAACTTTTCTTCCATGTACAAATTAGTAACAGAGTATCTTTCACCTATATTTACCCCAAGGAGATATTTGGATTCAGCGGGTTAGAAAATGGATGGATGGATGGATGAAGAAGATTTCATGGAATTCACCTTTTAATAATCCTAGGGAACAAAGGGATACGGATCTTTCAGTTACAACTTCAGAAAGGCAAAGGAACTCAGCTATTCATAAAACACATTCTAGTTCAGTATATGCCAAGTATGCCATAATTCAACTAAAAAAATTCATCTGTCATTTACCTTATTAAAAATTGATCCAGCCTGTGACTATTGACATCAAGTGCCTGCATTGCTAAACTTCATGCTTTGGGAATGCCCTTTGCTTAAACCATTTTGGAGCAAACATTATTTCATACATCTGAAACAGCTTTGGATTAAAAATCACTCCTAACATCTTAACAACAGTATTTAAAGTAATACTAGATGAGGTTAAAGTGTCCTATGAAACATTAGTTGCAATATCCTACACCATACTACTTACAAAAAAGACATTTTGCTCAACTGTACGTCTCCCAATTCATCTTCTAAAACTCAGTGGGAAAGCGATGTCCTATATTATTTCAGACTGGAGAAAAGCTAATACTCTTTAAGAGGATCTTTTAAAAATATTTCCAGAATATAGGAAAAACTCTTTAAATTAATTCTAAATTAAGCATTCCAGTCCTGTGCCTAACATACTTACTTAATCTGCTGTTTTATCACATATAAAGAACTATTTTAGATGAGGCTCTTTGTATAGATTACTTTCTTTGTCAGGTGCTGAGTTGTGTTTTGTTGCAATGCTTTGTCATTAAATAAATGGGGGGAAAAAAGACATGACACTGCAAACATGTAACATGGCATAAAACTGGACCATTACAACCTTCGACTCAGGAGAGATTCTTTTACTGCTTATCAATAGGCTGTCTGCTAGCTAATGGTTAGCTTTTCTCTGCTCAGTTCAATCTGAAAGTGATTTGGATTTATTTTAGACATGCAGTGGGACTACTTAAAAGAACATCCTAGTACATCTTTAAGCTCCTGTATTGCAATAACCCTCTAATAATTGATTAATATTTTTAATCAGAAATACTGATTGCTTATTTTAATTACAGGGAAAAGGGGATATGGTCACCTACTGGCTAGATGGAAAGCAACCTGCCTCCACATCTGAGGAGACTCCAGTCAAGACTGCTGGGATTAGTGAGAGACCCAGTGATAATTGTAAGACTATTCCAGCATTTGCCAGTAATTATCTCCATATAAATCCTGCCTAAAGATTTACACATTGAAGAACTCATCACATTTTCCTTTCTACACAAAGAAAGTGAATTTTACCTTTATACTTTTCTGTCATTTTATTCAGACATTAACATATATTGTCTACTGTTTTGACTGCAGTATATCATATTTGTCAATAATGTATATAGTCTGATCAGTATGTAAACAGAATCATTATTATGTCAGGGAACACAACTATTTCTTAGCATCAAGGATGGTTTCTCCCGGTGATTTTGAAAAGCTGTTTGTGACCTGAGCTGTTTGAACATTGGCATGGAGTAGCTGTAACTAGCAGAATGTCTTCTTTAATTGTGGACGTTCCTGTTCCATTATGTTAGTTCACATTATGAAAAAGTCAAATATGATGATCGTACACCTTAAAAAATGTAGTAAAATACAGTGTTGAACTGAACTAAAACAAAGCAACATGCTGAGGAGGTTGTGCCTCCTAAAGTTTAAATAATGCAACAATTATAACAGTGTTATCATATAACATCACATCACAGATGGCTCTGTTTTGTAAATTAGAAATACGGGACACTCTTAAAATCTCTCTCTGTTTGAATATATATATAAATTTATACATGCCCCCTACACACCCAGACTAATTGATTAGATAAAAGTAGAGACATAAGTTAAAAACATAAAGCAAGGATTTTAATGGGTTATGAGGAAAACAAAAGTAAAATCATTTGAAAATTATTTAATGCAAGCTAAAAAAAATTCTGAGTGAAATCATTTGAAAATATTTATTTAATACAGACAACAGAGAAATATTATTATTATTTAATACAGGCAGTTAGAAAAAAAGTGGGCCGTGGCAAATAGTAACAACACACTTTGTTGACACTGTATGTTGCAATGCTGATATAGAGGTGCACAGCAGCGCGGCTGGAGAGCAAATATGGTAACAGCGTCGCTGTCCTCAGCCAACCACTGCAACTGAACAAGTTGCAAACAGGCAGCAAACAGGTTGCTTGAGCTGACCCTCCAATCCCACAGAAGATCATGTGTCTATGTGCATGTGACTCCTGAACTTTTCAGTTCTGCCATGGGGACTAAAGAATAGAACCATTTCAGACGACCACTGTTTGAACGCAATTTAAAAGCTGTGTGAACTTTTACATCTCATTGCACTGGAATAGTCATCACTATTATCATGAATCACATCCATTAGAACAATTTTCATGATAACAGGCCATTCAGCAATGCTGTACCCTTCATTTATGCAAAACAATATTGTGCTGAGACCTAATGGCTACCACAATACTTTATAATTTATTCCACTAGGGGGCTTCGCCACTTGCTCACTTCGCTCGCCAACCCCCGTTTTTGGTTTTTCAGGATACACACTTTTAAGATTTTTTTTTTCTTTGAATTGTTGCTATTTCATTAGTTTCTCTTTTATTTCCGAACTTCTGTAAAAACAATATTTGGAAGCTATCAAGTCCCAATGTGCTGAATCTTTTTAATGAGGTCAGTGATACATGTGTTTAATGACTTTGTACCATAATTCAGGATAGCTTTCTCTGTTTTGAATTCCAGCACAGACAAAATGATCTACATCATCAGCAGTTAATAATGTTTTTTGCAAAGTAACCAATAAATGCATGTGAGGTAAACTCCGTTTTTGAAATTCTCTGATTTAAACTTCAAAGCCTTACAATATTTACATACGGTACTTCTGACATATCACCTATGTCCATATATTCGATCTCTATTTACCTTTTTGTTATTTCTCCGAGTAATAATTTCTCTTTCTTTGTGCTAATGCGATGTTTACTTTCTTTGTTTTGACACTGTCATTTTTTTCTGCTTTTATATTCTGTAACTTGCTCTGCCTGTGTTTCGCGCCTACGTTTTTTTTGAGTCTTCTGAATTCCAGTTTTCATTATCTCTAACCTGCTCTGTATGTGTTTAGCCCCGTTGTTTTTTAACCTCTTTATGATGTTTTACTTTGTTTTCTACTCTGTCTTTTATTCCTGACCTTGCCTCATCCTGCTTTTGATTCAATGACACCTGGTCCGTGGTGATTACTTTCCCTTTTTTGAGTAATAATTTCCGTTTGTTTGTGCTACTGCGATCTTTACTTTCTTTTTTTTTATACTTTCTGATTTTCCTACTTTCATATTCTTTAACTTTCTCCACATGTGTATCGTGGCAAAATGTTTTTTTGAGCCTTTCGAATTCCACTGCTTTCATAATCTCTAATCTGCTCTGCATGTGTATAGCACCAACGTCTGCCTTTTTTTTTCAATTCCACTTGTTCCGGGTTGATAATTACTTTCCTTATTTTTTTAATTTGCACCTAGATTATTCTTTTTTGTCTCTCCATTGATTTTGAGTCTCTTTTCTCTTTTGAGTCTCTTTGCTTAGTCGTGTACGTTTCATTTATAACGTATTGTCCTTATATGCTTTATATGAGCTGAGCGCCCTTGATCTGTGTGTGCTCAAAGCCAAAACATGACTGAGTGTGTTGCTGCCCATGCTCTTATTTGGTTGTAAGTATGGCATGTCTTGCAAGAATCTAATGTTCTACGTCATTGCGAGACGGTCCTGGGTCAATCTCTTGGCACAAAGTCTTATGTTTAAGGTCCCCGCGACAAGCTCTGTGGCCAATCTCTTAAGTGTCTCTGTGATCTTAACGTGAAGATCATGTCTTGTCGCCCTACTATTTCTCTCCAGGATTTTTGTTTTATAATAGAGAGATATCCGTATGCTGTACTGCAGTACTGTATATACAGTACTTCATAACAATTCAACTGCTTCTACTACCATACTACTACCATACCATAATTTGGACATATTGTACATATTTATTTCAACAACCTACAGAAAAATAATTATTTTAATCTCTGTGAAAACAGTAGACTTAAGTTTAAGGTTCAACAGTTAGATAAGTTGCTGTTATGAGTGTTATGATATTAGACTCCTTTCAGACACTAAAGAGCTGCTTATTAACCACACTAATTTGGCACTAATGGCATTTGATGCTCATTTCCCAAAATTCACTTTCAACATGATATGTGAAAGTTACATATATTTAATATACATTGTCAGGGATGCCAGGGTCCATGACCCGGCCGGGACGTCACGAGTGACCGGATGTGGGTCTGTGCCCACCCTGGATCACGTGGGGGTCGCCTTCCTGGTTGCTTTGGGGGCCACGGGTACAGGGCATGGAAGCTCCACCCTGTAGGGGCCCATGGTCACTGCCAGGAGGTGCCCCAATGCCTTGGGGACCTGTTGCCCCAGCACTTCCGCCACACCAGGAAGTGCTGGGGGGGAAGACTTTGGACGGCACCCGGAGAGCTGCCGGGAGGACAGCCGGCACTTCCGCCACGCTGGGGCGTGGCCAAGGGAGGAATGCCGGGAACACCTGGTGCTCATCCGGGACTTGTATAAAAGGGACCGTCTCCATTCATTCAGGGCTAGAGTCGGGTGGAAGAAGGACGAGGCAAGAGAGGAGAGTGGAGGCGGCCCGAGAAGAAGGCATTTGTGGCCAGGACTGTGTTTATTGGGGTATTGTGCACTTTTGGACTGTGTCTTAGATACCATTTATTGTAAATAGTGTATTTAATAAACGTGTGGTGGTTTGAAGACAACATGTCCGCCTGTCTGTGTCCGGGTCAGCTCCACAACATCAAAATGACAACTGCACATTGCTTACTGTATATGACTTCTAATATAACTTCATTAGCACACATTCTACTTAAATTATTCATTTTTATATTCTGATTTGTTGTTAAATTGTATGATCTTAGACATTTATTCATGTTGTGTTGTCTGAAAAGTACTGCAACATGCTTGTAACTTGCAATTAGTTTTTCTTCATTTTAGGATTTTTCCAAACTGTCATGTCTGTTACCTTATTTGTGAGAAAATGTCTTTTAAACTTATCACTCCTCCACCACGACCACTGGGCTTTAATGGTTTTTGCTAGTGTTACAAACAGAACAGCAAATCAGAATGGTACTCTTCATACTTGGAGCACTTAAACGGATTCTACACATTGCCATTCAGGAGGTCAAAGTAAACTGGACTAGTATAAATTTAGATTTCGGTGTAGCTAGCTATACTATTCCTAGTTTTGTTTTATTATTGTTTTCATCTGTCTGAAACCCATAGAATCCAATTCAGTATTCTGACAGCCAGAGCATATTTGGGGTTACACTAGGGGCAAAGCAGAAAACAACCCTGGACAGGTCACCAGGCCATTGCAGAACATACTCATGCATGCATCCACACCTACACAGGACTAGAGTGTGTAAATCAACACACCCATAAGGTTTCTTAATCCAGTTTGTACATAGAGTTCCTGTTACAATTAAATGAGTTATTAGCACAGTTTAGGAGGTGTGGTCACAGAAATCTTGCTTGAATGTATTAGATGAATAATTATAGTGAACACTCATTTTCTAAAGATCTCTATTCAACCCTAATCACAACAGTCTTAAATCATGAAGCATTCCTGGATTAGTTGAAGCCATACTGAATCACACCTACCAGGTGAAGTTGGAGTTGCCTTTTACCAAAGTCCAATTATTTATCCATATTCTTAACTTATGTATGCCAGTACCAGGTTACCTTGGAGCCCTAAAAGAAATAGCTAGAAGGCAGAAACCAGTGCCAAACAGGGTTTCAGTCTATTGCAATGTACATTCACACATCTGCACAATCATATTCACTTATGTTGGGAAACTGACTGTAAAGTCTCCATTTAACATAACTGCAATTTCTTAAGGATGTGGGGACCAAAAAAATTACGGGGACCAGGATTGGAAAACAGGCCCATAAAGTTGTAAGACAGCAGAATAACCATTGTACTACAAGTAGAGAAAATCTGTACATGCTGTACATGAAGAATATATACAACCAACATATGGATAGCAATGTAAGAATGCAAATCAAGATCTATGACCTGTGAGGCAGAAGCACTAACAACTGCATCACCATATTGTGCCTGCAATGACCAGTTAGATGGAATAAGTTGGAATAGATTTTTAAATATGTCAAACAATATTGCATTTTGTCACGGAGAGTCTTTGGGGCAACATCTCCTTAAAATATAAGTCCCCTTTTTGATCTTACAGATATTTTTTCAAGTAGACACACAGTTTATACAGTATGTCTGTGGCTACTTTGATTTGCCTATTCTTACACTTACTAACCTTTGGGGATATATACTTCATAGTGGCAATGTACTTACACAAAGGACTACAGCCCACTTTCTTCTATCAGTAGTTACTGATTGACCTATATGAAAAAGGTGGTAGAATAGTGCAACGACTTTAATCTTCACAAATGATGCTGATTGGCTAGAGAGCCATAAACAAAAGCAAACAGAGTGTGGAAATCCACCCATTATAAGCAAGATTGACATGTAGTTCTGTAAAGCACATGAAGACCAGCAAAACATTCAATATGTGTGCTGTTGTTCCAGGAAACTTTTGTAGTTGCTTGAAACTTCAGAAGTAAGTCAAGGCATTAATGGATTGCATTCTCTCTTCGTATCACTATATAAAGTTTTGCTTGTGTGCATGGTGTGGTCCTGTTCACAAGATGGCTTCATCTTAATACCTCATCAGCTTTCATTTAGGGCTCATACAACTAGCGTCTACCTGTTCCTAAGGCAACTTGCTTCTCATTGAGGTTCATGAAAATTATTATTATTATTATCATCTTTACATTTTTGATGTTAGAAGCAAGACTGCCATAACAAATCATGTCTTTGTGTCATTTTGTACTCATACCAGTAATTCTGCTTATTTTATATCAGTACAAACATGTATAGCCAAGTCACACCATACACAGCTTTTCTAAAACAAAACAACTCTGGACATACTGTATAGCTCCACATAGTCTTGACATTTTCTATTTAAATTAATAATCAAATTATTCATGTAAATTACTGCAAGAAAGCATCAGAAATGTTCTAAATCTGTAAATGCATTCTAAGGTATGCCTTGCTTATAATATAACAGGTTATACGGGTTTTAAAAAGTAATAGAGTATCTTTGTAAGGTCCTGAAATCAAAGCTACTCACATTTCCTTTTCTGTGTAGGAGGCACACCACACTGCACAACAAAATCTTTAAAAATGAGAAACAAATGTTTTAAAAGTTATAAGAAAAGTTCTGTTCCTTCCCAATACAGGTGTGTTCTGTAAATCCTTCTTAACATTGTCACATTAAGCATCTCTAAAACTTTATGATAATCTATTTTATCTATGTAATCTGTTTAAAACAATGTCACAGAAATCTAAAAATAATCATAATGGTAAAACATTTTAACATCACAATTATATTTGCTTTGAAGCTTTGCTTTATTATTTAATTGAAGTCTAAAAATTCAAAATATTTTTAAGTGTACTAAACTTTGCCAGTTGTAATATCTTTCATGAGAAAACCTGTAAAAATAAACATATTAAAGATTAAATAAAACTATTGAAAATCTCTGAATTTCCAAACATAGAGTTTATATCTAATTTGGTCATTTTTTTTTCTTTACTACATATCTTTTCTTGCATTTGAAATTCTTCTTTTAGCTGAATAACAGCCCATTATATAGTAACCTGAGTGTTTCATCATGGAAAGGCTTTTGAGAAAACCTCTTCTCAATATATATACCTTCTTTTACCTGTGCAAACATTTTTAATGTTGGACCCACAGTATATTGTCTAATTCTATTTTACTCTGACATTTAACAGCAATTGGAACATTCAACCTGCACCGCAATCAACTGTATCAACAACATAGCCTGCGGTTTACTCTCTATTGCGGTACTATATCAATTCTAGAACATCGTCCTTACCTGCTGATCCCACTAATGCACTTAATTCCTGGTGGTAGAGTAAATAAGAATGCAAGCCAGATAAGCAAGCAGTTAATTGAGTTTAATGTTATTATGTTCAAAATATTAATAGTAAACAATTTTATACACCAAAGCAAATAAAGATGTGGTAATACACACTATGAGCCCTGATAACACTAGATGCTCAGTCTCTCATGTGGCTCTGTTCTTGAGTTGCTGTTTGGCATCATAACATCTTCTGTGCTATACATGTACTTCAATCAGTGCTTTTACTAATGTTATGAAGCTAATATACAGTATGTGTGGTGTAGTTATCCTGTTACCTACGGGTGCACTTTTTTGCCTCTGCCCCATATCTTCTGGGGGTTCATAAAATCCAAATTTTCCCCATCTCCAAAATTCACAGCTCATAAAAACTATACCTACATTTCTGAAGCCAGAAGTAGAATAAATAATTATCCTTGAATTATGTTTTGCACCAACTCTTATAAAACAGTGGCAGAAGTGTGATAATAAAGCATGCTTGTGTAGCTCTGTATATTTAGAATTGGTGCTTGTAAAACCATGTCAAAATCAAGAGGCTACAAGGAAATGCATCCACCTAACCTTGCACCTGGAAGCGGTTTGGTTCTAGTGGAGCATCCTTTTAAAACCATCAACTATGAGTGAAAACACAAAAAAAGTAATATAGCAGCATTCCCCAAAAACTCTGAACTTGCAATGCCTCAGAATCTTTGACACGTTTCAGTTAAACTAGTTGTCAGAAGTTTTAGGCAATTCTTAAAACTTACAAACAAGGTAGATTTTGCTTATAACACAACACACAGTTTTAACATAAAAAAATAAAAAGTGTAATGGTAAATGACCTTAAATTGCAGTTTTTAAGTCACACTTTATGAGAAATGGTTTGCTTGTTGCTCACTGCAGAAAAGGAAGCAGGATATCTCTTGTTCCATCACTTTCAATGTTGCCACTAAAAGTAAATTAGTGGGGTTTTTTTGTGTGTTACGTGCCGTATGGAGGTTAGAATTGATACAGAAGGTAAGAAATAGATGGTGAGTATAAGGCTACATCATAAATTTGTCACATTTATGTCTTCTACTACAAAAATATTTAAAGGGCCAGGGAAGCATGCAATCAATAGGATAGGACTCCACTCCACTCATTTTCATATTTTGAAATCCCTCCTACAGCTCCACTACTACTTCTATAGTTTCAGCCCTGTGAACACAACAAGCTCTGAAACTTCTTGTCACTTGGCCATGATGATGATGGTTTTGTCAAAGTTATCAAATAATTCATAATTTCTATTCCTATCTCTTAGTTAACCAATGTCAGAATTGTTTAAAACTACTGAAGGCATTTAGATCAGACTTTTCCATGTTTAGTCAGAATTTGAAAGAAAGTTTGGCAAAAACTAATTTTCTTATAGTTTTTCTGAGGAAGTGCTTTTTGGTAAAGAACATACTGATTCACTTACACCACTGATAATAACCTTATTTTACTACCAGAAAGTTCAAATGTACAGAAATAAAACTAAAGAGTCAGTAGGGCCCTCGGTCACTCATAATGGGCCTTCAATGTCACACTAATTTCTTAAGGGATGATCCTCTAACAATTTAATTTCATATTTTGTGTACTGTGACACATCAAGGGACATTAAGATTAAATGTTTCTGTCAAAATACACTGCAGCAATCAAGTACTTTGTTGCTATCACTGACGAACTGTCAATCTGTTTTTCAAGAAAGATATATTTTTCTGAAACTTCACCAAGGTAATGTAAAATAAAATCTGGTATTCATTTAGAAATCTCTATAAATATGCACAAATATCTTTCTTTATAATTGTAATTGTTGTATTGTACTGTGTCCACAACATAAAACATTTTCCTGAGATTATTTTAGTGAGATTAACAAGAAAAAGCATTTTTCAAAACAAATATGCCTGCTGCCCATAAGTGTTAAATATTTTTTCAGTTGTTTTTAGTTTTTATCTAACGATACTGAAGTCACAGTACTACTTGGGTGTCGTTTACAGGTGCAAAAATAATGGTCAAATTGAATAACAGCTGCATGATTTGAGCTTTAATAAGCAGTTTATCAAATTTACAGCTTAAAATAATAAAATTATACCTGTACAAGCACACTGAGATTTACTTAGGTGCAGAAAATCCAATTTACTTTTGTGTAATTTAAAACCAAGTAACACAATATCAATGTAACTTTGCTAAAATATTAATCTATAACATCACACAACATTCTCAAACTTGCTGAATCTAATTCAGGGTCATGAGGGCTGAAGCCTCTCCTGGCAGCACAAGACAGGATGCCAGTTCATCACTGGCATCACTCACACACACAGGGCCAGTTGGGAAACTACAGCTACTTGCACCTCTTTGAGGATGTAGGAAGAAATATAGAGTTCTTGGGAAAAACCCAATACAGACATTCAAACCATTCAAACCCCACATACTGTAGAAAATGACTGGACAAACCCAGGATACTACTCACTGCACCATGTTGCAGAGCTAGAATCGATCCTAACACTGTCACAAGGTAGACATCTGCTTTGTAAAAGAGGCTATTGCAGAGCAAACTCAAGCACACACCCAGGCTCATTTTTTGCAAGGTACATTTTGTTCTAACACCATGTATTTGCTCAGTGACAAAATTGCAGTGTTCTGGAGGAAACCCATGAAAATATGCAGACTTCAGGCCATGTCCTTGAGTGGCCCTGCCAGAGCCCAGACTTGAATCCGATTGAACATCTCTGGAGAGATCTTAAAATGGCTGTGCACCGACGCTTCCCATCTAACCTGATGGAGCTTGAGAGGTGCTGCAAAGAGGAATGGGCCAAACTGGCCAAGGATAGGTATGCCAAGCTTGTGGCATCATATTCAAAAAGACTTGAGGCTGTAATTGCTGCCAAAGGTGCATCGACAAAGTATTGAGCAAAGGCTGTGAATACTTATGTACATGTGATTTCTTAGTTTTTTTATTTTTAATAAATTTGCAAAAACCTCAAGTAAACTTTTTTCATGTTATTATGGGGTGTTGTGTGTAGAATTCTGAGGAAAAAAAATGAATTTAATCCATTTTGGAATAAGGCTGTAACATAACAAAATGTGGAAAAAGTGATGCGCTGTGAATACTTTCAGGATTCACTGTAAATGTACATTATCCATTATATGAGACAGAAAGGGATTGTTTTATGGTCATAGTATATTGTGTCTGTTTTACATTAACAGGCTGCACCTAACTATGTCCATCTGGACAGCTCTTTTGGACATTTATATTTGAAGTGTAAATTGTTTTGTGGCATTTAATGTGATTTCTAGTTTTCTCACAGTATATTATAGCATCAAATATACTGACATAAATAATTACTCCACTATCTGACCTGCTGTTGTTTTTCATGATAGGAATAACATCACCAACATGTATTGGAAAAGCTAGTTAAAAATTGATATTTAAATGGACAGTTCTTCATCTTAACATAAAACATTTAACATTAGTGATGTGCGTAGTTCCTTGTACTAAGCTAGACAAGCATTCCCTTTATATTTTGCTAAGATGTAGGACCTATGACTTAGCAGTCAGTGGGTATTTTATATTAAACTCAATGAAAACTGACAGAAAGTCAGACAAGCAGACATTAGTTTGGGATCTAAATTTATGTTTAGAGTTGTATTTTTTGATTTTGACTTTATAAAGCAAATATATTGGATGCTGTTGTACTGTCACAACAATATTAGAATGAAATATGTGTGCTTCAAACACTATTAAAATAATCAAACGTTAGCACTGCCACTTTTTTGCACACTGACAAAACAAAGTTAAGAAAACTGTATAAACAAGAGAACACCACCACCAGATATATTTGGCTAGTTATTAGATGAACCATCCCAAAATATCTTCTAGATGATTTTTTTAAATACATTAAAATCTGCCCAAGCAACATAAGCTGCAGTTGAGATGCATCTGTTTATTAATTAAGTAAACACATTTAATGGACCGAGTCGTACCATCTCTATTGCCTGAATGGGATTCTCAGAAGCTAACTCTGTAGGGCAGTCCCAGAAGAACATCTTAAGATGGAAATCAAACAAACAATACTTTAAAAACTGGATCTTACTTTACTCACCCCTTTCAAATTGGCACTTACTTCATTGTGTGCTTTTTACCCCTTGTAGAAAGAAAGCAGATATCTGGGTTAGAATCAACTGACTTAATGATATCGTTTGAACAGAAGACGATGATTATGAGCAGAGGAAGATGATCAGAGTCATTTTGTGAATGTTTAACATTTGGTATGTTATAGTTTCAGTTCCACCATTTCAATTAAGAATTACTAGTGGTGAAATGATTATAAATGGCTGTTTCGTTAAAAAGAAGCCAATAGGTCTGTTCTGATTACAGATGTAATTAAGGAAGTGGCTGAAATGAAACGTACAGACACTTTGGCTCTCCAGGATCTGAGTTCAAGAATCCTGGTGCAGAAGAGTATGAGTCGGAGAGTGGGAGTTTGGGTTGGTCCCTATCTTGTGCCAGATGCTGTAAGGCTATGCGTTGGCCCCATTCAGCACTTTACTGAAATATTTAGGTTTGCCAAAAAAGAAAAGATGACATCTTTTACTTTGATGTTCAAAACACGCAGTCACATACATTCAGCTCCCATACACACTTTCATAAAATTGTAAGAACAGCTGCAGTACACTGCGCAGACCTGATATTCATTTTTATTGCTTAATGTATCTTTACAAAAATAACAAAAAAAAAAAATATTTAAAAACATTAGCATAACATGTAAAGTAGGGATAAAATATCAGTTATGCATATGTAAGCCTTACTGATAAAAGGTAAGACTTAATTTATTATCTATTTGAAACCAATAATTGAATGTTTATAATGCTTCCTAATGAAGAAAAAGTGTTGTAGCTAACAAACTTCCTCCTTCATTTCCTTATTTTAAATACCATGTACTTTACATTTTTCTGAAACAGAAATCCTGAATCCAATGTAGATACTTTTTTTTTATTTATATAAAAAGTTATTTGATCAATATGCAACTACGCAAGCATATGAGAAGCTTTATGGAAACTTGCTTTTAAGACAAAGCATATCTTTTTCATTTGATGCCAAGATTCTATACTTGGATGTTACTCATTATTATGATTACTACTGTTATAATATCATTATAATAATTAATGCCATTTTTTAAAGTTTCCTAAAAGCATACATTTTTTATGTTTCAGGGATTTATTAAAAAATAAATAAAAGTTGAAAAAAAATTGTAAGTTAAATTAAAGCTTACAAATACTGACTGTAGGCACAAAGTAAATCAATTTTTTTTTCAAGCATGTTTTAATGCCCAAATAAACACAATAACAACAATAACCTACTTTTAAAATGTAATGATGTTTCTTTAATATTTTTTTAGATATTGCTCTTCAATAGGAACACTTATTCACCATTCACCTTATGGTTGCAGTTCATTTTTTCCCCAGTCACCCATTAGTATAGTAACTAAATACCTTTACACTCTCCTTGACATAACCATAACCATCCTCAGAGACAATTGATTCTTTACATTCAAACATTGTTTTAACTAAGCATGCTGGCTGCACATATTTACATTTACATTTTCAAAAAGTACACATACTTTCATCTTACAATGTCATTCCAGGTTTTAGCAGTTTTATTTTCAAATCTATCCCATATCATAGAGAGTACTTTAATAAGCAATTAGAACAATGAAATACCTTTTGTAATTATTGAATTAAGTGTTCAGTCATGAATTAACCATGCATTGCTTAAACAAGAAAATAACTGAAAAAAAAACCCCAAAAACTACAGACTTGCCTTGAATAGCTGAATAATGTTAGGCAACTTGCTGACAGCAGCTGCATCAGTGAGGAGAATGAATCAGAATCAAAGTAGACACTTAGTTTACATTCATGATGTTGGCAAACATTAAGCCCTGCTAAGGTACTTATTTACATAAATAAATTGCACAAAAGTATGATTTCAAAATGTAATCCTTGACTTACATTGTCCTGTAAAGTAATCATGAACAGAGTTAGGCACTAATGGGCTGAGAGAGCTTCACTCTTTTCCAATTGTATAAACCTGTAGCACAGTGGTTCATGCTGTGCAAAAGGGCAAGGAAATTATATCTTTAAATAAAAATCAGACTACTGTCTCATGGCCCCAGGTGAAGTCTCCAGGATTGATGTAGCAGCAATATGTTCCATATGGGCTACTTTCTCTGCGGGAAAACACCACAATACTGTCTCTTGGTATGTACACCACACTGTTACGAGTGGCAGTATATGCTATACTGTCCCTTGGGATACACATCCGGTCAAGAGCGCAGTAGGAGGACACCCCAGAGAAAACATTGGAAGGGTAGCATGCCTCCAGGTAACGGAGAACTTCATTCTCATCAACTCTACGAATCAGACTTCGGGATTCACCCACTGTAGTTGTTGAGGACACAGAGTCTTCACCTGATCTTACGTGCATGCTGTCATCAGGTCCATCCAGACCATCCCTGCTACCCTTCCCTGATTCCAGGTCCCATGAAGGTTTCAACAGTTCTGAATTTTCTTTGTCTAATGCCCTTTTCCGAGCGCAGCATTTAGTGAAAGGGCACTTTGTACACCCATCTGTCTTTTTGGCCAAAAGAATTGCTGCTAATCCTGGTAGGCAGATAGCTGGCCCAATGGCTATTAAAGGAATATCCCCCAATGTTTCACCCTTTATTCCTGAAACAGTAAACATAAACCCAAACACTAAAGAGACACTGCACAAGGCAACTATCAATCCAGTCCGGGGATTAATATCGTCTGGTCTCATGGTACTAGCATCTAGAATGCAGATCTTGACTTGTTCAGTATTCAAATGTCAGAGGCCTAAAAAAAACTTCATTTACTCTCGGATTGCAGAAACCAGGTTTGTTTTCTATTTTGTATTTCTTTTTTCAAGGAAGAAAATAAAATAAAATGTTTACATGTCCATGAAGGCAAGGAAATGTATCACTCTTGTTTTTGGTTCTTCTGGTGTTTCATCACTCGTGTTCAGGATATTAGAAATAGCATCTATCGAAATTCTTTCCAAGTGTTGTTAATTCATCAGCTTATCCAGTTTTTCCTTCCTCCTGAGCATGTTTTGTTACAAAAAGCACAAACCATTTTTCCAGGCAATCCGAATTTTAATCTTGTAGGTCCCATTATTTTCTTCTTGTGGTCCGGAGGTATTGAAGTTACATTAACAAGAAATGCAGTGGAGAAACTGCAGACAGGGAGGGAGGGGGAAGAACGAGAGAGAGAGAGAGAGAGAGAGAGAGAGAGAGAGAGAGAGAGACAGAGGCAGAAAGACAGGGCGAGAGAGAGAGAAAAAAGAGTAAGTAAAGCTTTGGAAGGGTAGAGAGACCTTGAAAGGAGTCCGCCTTTATAGTGGCTATTCCATATCCTGGTAAATAAATGCTCAGAAACATGAGTCAGGGTCAGAACATAAGCTGGAAGATGATCAAAAAACATTCCACCTTCAGAGGTTATGTCTCAATTACATCATTTTTTAAAGATGTTAAATGCTCTCTTACCCTTTACATGTTAATCAGCAAAAACACACTACTGAACAGTTGTAATTTTATTAGAAACATATTTTTTTGCAGGTGCATTGATTAATAGATTATTTTTGCAAGTTGTAGTCTGATTTCTGTAAATAACACACAGAGCAATAAACAAAGTGTCACAGTATTAAAGGCATGTGAGTATTTAAAGCTGCCATAACATGACTCTGAACTCCAGCAAACTAAGCATTTTATTGATGTAAGTCTGGATCACAGGCTTGCTAAGAGACAGGAAGATCCAAGAGAGTTACATGTAAGTTTGTGTTTGACTAGTAATACTTATGGGTCTAGGTGATTTATGTTAGTCAGACATTTGAATAACTATTTTATTCTGTACACTTGACTATATAATGTATATCAACTTGAATTGGAAAAATTATTTTGACTATTTTATGTTCCACACAGATTATTAGACTTGGGAACAGGTATTTGTAAGATAAAATTGTAAGTACCATGAAAACCTTCCTTGATGATTCTACAAAATTCTAACATATTGAGCAGATGCATCTTCTCACTTGCAACTTTGCAAATACATCTCCTTATACATAAAGAAGGTACTCCTAGTTTCCCTTTGATAAAAACCACTCACAGATCACCATAATTTCAATTTTACATATATTGTTTAGAATAAATATCCATCCATCCATCCATTATCCAACCCACTATATCCTAACTACAAGGTCACGGGGGTCTGCTGGAGCCAAACCCAGCCAACACAGGGCGCAAGGCAGGAAACAAAACCCTGGCAGGGCACCAACCCACCGCAGGGCACACACACACCCACACACCAAGCACACACTAGGGACAATTTAGGATCGCCAATGCACCTAACCTGCATGTCTTTGGACTGTGGGAGGAAACCAGAGCACCCAGAGGAAACCCACGCAGACACTGGGAGAACATGCAAACTCCACACAGGGAGGATCCGGGAAGCAAACCCATCGTGCCGCCTAGAATAAAAATGCTTTTTGAAATATATTTGGTTTCATACTGTAAATAGTAAAATCTATTTAGTTTCAAATAATGTAGTGAAAAGTCAAGCAAAATGACACCTTTTATTGGCTAACTAAAAAGATTACAATATGCAAGCTTTCAAGGCAGCTCAGGCCTCTGTTGCCTCAAAAGCTTGCATATTGTAATCTTTTAGTTAGCCAATAAAAGGTGTCATTTTGCTTGACTTTTCGCTACATTCATAATGGCTAACACAGCACAACACCCTAGTACTACTTTCAAATAATGATATTTTTGCTGCCTTTTATTTTACACATGCTGTAAATGGAGACCACTGCTTAAAACATTTTCATTCAGGTGAAACAATTCTATTGTTGAGCCTAAAAGTTACCCTGATACAACAAAAATGGCTAAATTCTGCATAAACCCAAAGTAGACCCAGAAACTGGACAGATACTTTTGTATACTGCCAGCTATTATATTTGATAACGGCTCATGAATCCAGAAAAGCCCAGCCCAGTGAAAATTCTGAGATCCTTAACAGTAATACAGATGAATGCAAATGATAGATAGAGATTTTTAAGACACCAAACAGTGATAATATAAGTAGAATGCACTAAGAAAAACATAAAATTAGCAGGTAAACTCATCTCCACTCTTCTAAAGTCTGTAGTCTTGAGGGAAAAAGCAATTCAAAGTCAATCATACATAAGTCAATTGGTCACTCTTCCCATCCTGACTGTAGAACATATGTTCTATGGTACTGGCTAATTTAGGTGATCTAGATGGACTACAACAAAGTTGTAATGCTTGGTTTTTTAGTGGTGAAGTAATTTATTTCCGTGCCACTGTGATGTCCTTTGCTAAATCCAAAGGGTAACTGAAAGCAGCAATGACAGTAAGTTATGTCCAAAGTACAGTTGTGCTTGAAAGTTTGTGAACCCTTTCGAATTTTCTATATTTCTGCATAAATATGACCTAAAACATCATCAGATTTTCACTCAAGTCCTAAAAGTAGATAAAGAGAAACCAGTTAAACAAATGAGACAAAAATATTATGCTTGGTCATTTATTTATTAAGGAAAATGATTGAATATTACATGTTTGTCAGTGGCAAAAGTATGTGAACCTTTGCTTTCAGTATCTGGTGTGACCCCCTTTGCAGCAATAACTGCAATTAAACGTTTCCTGTAACTTTTGATCATTCCGGCACATCGACTTGGAGGAATTTTAGCCCATTCCTCTGTACACAACAGCTTCAACTCTGGGATGTTGGTGGGTTTCCTCATATTAACTGCTCACCTAAGGTCCTTCCACAACATTTCGATTGGTTTAATGTCAGGACTTTGACTTGGCCATTCCAAAGCATTAACTTTATTCTTCTTTAACCATTCTTTGGTAGAACGACTTGTGTGCTTAGGGTCGTTGTCTTGCTGCATGACCAACATTCTCTTCAGATTCAGTTCATGGACAGATGTCCTGACATTTTCCTTTAGAATTCTCTGATATAATTCAGAATTCATTGTTCCGTCAATGAAGGCAAGCCATCTTGGCCCAGATGCAGCAAAACAGGACCAATCCATGATACTACCACCACCATGTTTCACAGATGGGATAAGGTTCTTATGCTGGAATGCAGTGTTTCCTTTTTCCAAACATAATGCTTTTCATTTAAACCAAAAATTTCTATTTTGGTCTCATCTGTCCACAAAACATTCTTCCAATAGCCTTCTGGTTTTTCGACGTGATCTTTAGCAAACTGCAGACGAGCAGCAATGTTTTGTCTGGGGAGCTGTGGCTATCTCCTTGCAACCCTGTCATGCACACCATTGTTGTTCAGTGTTCTCCTGACGGTGGACTCATGAACATGAACATTAGCCATTGTGAGAGAGGCCTTCAGTTGTTTAGAAGTTACCCTGGGGTCCTTTGTGACCTCGCCGACTATTACACGCCTTGCTCTTGGAGTGATCTTTGTTGGTTGACCACTCCTGGGGAGGGTAACAATGGTCTTGAATTTCCTCCATTTGTACACAATCTGTCTGACTGTGGATTGGTGTAGTCCAAACTCTTCAGAGATGGTTTTGTAACCTTTTTCAGCCTGATGAGCATCAACAACTCTTTTTCCAAGGTCCTCAGAAATCTCCTTTGTTTGTGCCATGATATACTTCCACAAATGTGTTGTGAAGAGCAGACTTTGATAGATCCTGTTCTTTAAATAACACAGGGTGCCCACTCACACCTGATTGTCATCCCATTGATTGAAAACACCTGACTCGAATTTCACATCCAAACTAACTGATCATCCTAGAGGTTCACATACTTTTGCCACTCACAAATATGTAATATTCAATCATTTTACTTAATAAATAAATGAGTATAATATTTTTGTCTCATTTGTTTAACTGGTTTCTCTTTATCTACTTTTAGGACTTGAGTGAAAATCTGATGATGTTTTAGGTCATATTTATGCAGAAATATAGAAAATTCTAAAGGGTTCACAAACTTTCAAGCACAACTGTAAATGTCTATGCAGTTAAAAGTATATTGGGGATCAATGTTAACTTGTATTTAAACTGGGGTGAATGTAATATACAAACATACATTCATTCTCAAACCTCATTAATTTAGTTTGGGGTTATAGAGCATCAGTGCCTAAAGATGGACTGAGGAGCTGTATAAGGCCAAATGGCCTATTTTACAAAAACCTTTTTTATGCTATTGTGATATTAAGCCCACAACCACTAAAACAAGTATAACGCTTCTAAATAGACATGAAAACTAAAAGTAGTCCTTAGTACACAGAAGTATCGGCCTAACCCTGAAACTCAAAGTCAATTGATCAAAAAAAGGGGGGAGGGGAGGAGAACTGTAACCCATATATAGCTCAATAAAATCAAAAACTATAATCTTTATAATAAAGATTATTAACAAAAGAGTTAAAAATAGAAGAAATAATAAATGTGATTCCCAAAATCAAATTCAAAAAGTAACAAACACAAAAATTCAAGACACAGTATTAAAAAAATACAACCAAAGTTCCCAAAACTAATAAATGAACAATACATACAAATAATCTAAGGGGAATGAGAACAGGGAAGCCAGACGAGCAGGGGGTAATGCCTCAGCACTGGTTTGAGCCATCCCTGGTCTTTAAACAGGCCAAGGGAGGTCACCGTTGCAGTGTCACAGACCCTGTACCCTGTTGCTCAATATATAAAAAACTTGAGTAATAACGAGACAAATTACAAACTATATTAAGATGCTTTACAAATACACAATAATTCATAAATATTAAAGCACAATACAAAAGACGAAATATTAAATTACAGAATTTAACAAAAAAACAATCAAAAACAACAACATACAGTAAATATGCAGAGATAATGGAGACCAGGAACACAGTCCTGGTTATACCATCACAATAATAACGTTTGAAGTGCAAGATTAAACAATATAGAACATGAAAACTGCCATCTTAATTCTCTTCTGTATTCACAATAAAACAGTTTCCCAACTGTTAACTCCTCTTATTTCAATGTATGGGTAACAAGAACAAAGACACAGTATTGAGACTGCACAAGACGCTACTCCACCATAAGCCAATTCATCTGTGAATCGTTTATTTGAATCATTAAGAATCATATCTTTTTTTATTGTGTTCTTAAACTAGTTTGTGCATTTATGCATATAGACACTGAATCCTTTACTAATTTGCAGTTATCATACTGTAATTATAAACACGTATATGTACCTGTGAACCTGAATTGGGTTAGACAGAGAACTTTATATAAGTGCTGTACTCACAATGCAGAGTGCTATAAAGAATAAGTATCAAAGTCAATGTCTGGCAGATATGTATACTTAGGTGCAGCACTGTGGTGCAGTGGTTAATGCTGATGTCATATCCTGGGTCTGGCTGCTTCCTGTCTGGAGTTTTCATACTATAGTATATCCATAGGGGTTTTCTCTAGGCACTCCAGTTATCTCCCCTGTCCCAAATATATGTCAGTTAGGTAAATAGCCAACTGTAAACTGGACTGATGTTGGCATGCTGGTGATTGAGCCATGTGATGAACTGCTACCTCATCAAATGTGCCATAGGGATAGGCACAACTCCCATAATCCTGAATCGGGCAAGAGGAGATATGGAAAATGGATGGTTGAATTTGTTAGTGTGGCATAGTGTGGGTTTAAATCTGGCTATTAACACTGTGATCATGAGCAAGTCACTTCACCTGCCTGTGCTCCGGTTCATTCATACTTCAAAAAAAATGAAATATCTATCACTTTCCTAGTGGCAATGAACCCTGAAAGGATAATTATTCCATTGAAGGGCACCCTGAGCCAATTTGGAGTCATCAGTTAATTCCCCACATGGATATGGGGAGAACATGCAATATCCACATAGATAGTCTCTGTTTAGACAATGCAAACCACTGGCCCATCTTAATAATTTCAATATTAAATATTGTATTTTAAAGTTTTGAAGCCAAATAGAGAAAAAGGGTAACTAAGGTTACACATTTCTCCCAGTTTTTAAACAAACTGTGCAAAAAAATATGCAGTTTCGTGTTCTGCTTAAATGCTAAATAAATATAAAGAAGGATTTTCCAGTTGCACAGAAACTCTTTGCCTGTTCTGTTATCCATCCATCCATTACCCAACCCGCTATATCCTTACTACAGGGTCACGGGGGTCTGCTGGAGCCAATCCCAGCCAACACAGGGCGCAAGGCAGGAAACAAACACTGGGCAGGGTGCCAGCCCACTGCAGGGCACACACACACACCCAGCACACATTAGGGACAATTTTAGGATCGCCAATGCACCTAACCCGCATGTCTTTGGACTGTGGGAGGAAACCGGAGTACCCAGAGGAAACCCATGCAGACCTGTTATTTTTTGGCTTATTTTTAATTTATTGATTTACATATTTTTCCATGCGGGTTGCAGTCACCGTCTATTAATAGTAGTGATTTCAGAATTTTTAAAACTATCTCCTTTTTTTAAATTAAGATTGATCTTGTTCCTTCCTGACATTGCTCCTAATCTTACAATTTGGAACTCTACACCTGCTACTTACTGTAAAAGCATGACATTGTTACTCGACTGTGCGTCTAAGTCACATTTTCTGTGATGACACCATTGAATAAAATATTAAATAAACTTGAATGCACTGTCAACATTACCTTTTTGATCTGGTGCAGAGTTAGAAACTTACATAGTCTGACTAAATTGAAACAATGTCCTGACTCGTGCTGTTGTCACTTTTCCTTTTAAAGCCTTCATTAGTTTTAGTTATGCTTGTCTTTGGCATTAAGCAAAGACATCTGAGCTCCACCCTGAGAATGTGTGTCATCCTAAACAGTTCCGTTAGTGTATCCTGCTAGGAGACACTGACCAGCCCTCATATCTGCTAAACATAGGAAAGAGAACTTCTGCAAGGTCCCACATGCCTTCTAGGAATTTGATTCATGCCCCAAGTGTAGACGGCGAGCCTGTGATGTTCACATTTCAGCATACTACATTATGCTAGTCAAGAGTGACAGAAAATGTTTTTTATTTTCCCTCAGCTATTAGCTGTGTATTAACTCTTCGTGGTAAGTTAAAGAAACAGCTAAAAGTCCAGATCTCATTGTCTTTTTGTACATGTCTGGCATACTTAAAATCTTGTCCATTTCAAGAAAATGGAGTACTTATTTTGATTTCTCTGTCCCCAGCATTCCACTTCTGCATTTTCAACCCTTCTTAACCAAACTAGGACTTAATCTGTACCATGTACTGTATGCCAGGTGGGCACATATTCTAAATAGAGCACCAGACCATGATTTGATATACACAAACACACTCAATTTACAAATGCAAGTTGAACTGGCAGGAGATCTTCTGTGGGACCAAAGGAAGGGACTCAAGTCTCAAGTGAAAAGATACACAAACAAATAGGAAACACACAGATTCCACATACAAAATATGCCAAAGTCTTGCAATTTAAAGTACAGCAGGCAGAAGTGCTATTGATTATGTCAGGTAGAAAAGGCAATTCTTATTAATGAAGGGACCAGGAAAAGATATGAAGTTGTACACCAGTCCAAAGTCTTAACCCAAAAATCAATCTTTCACCAATACCCAAAACAATAACCAAAAGTCATGGTCAAAAGAAAAAGAAGCATAAAATTCTGTATATTTTTTAACAAAAAAAAAAAGAAAAGCAAAATTCAATACATTAAGCTTTCATCCACTCTGATAACCAAGAGGTGCATGGTGCTGATCTTTACATAAACAGTGTCACGTGCTGTGCACTTCCAGACAGCTTCCACAATGGCATAGTAATGGGAGACAAAATCTAAAACAAACATCACAATAAGATGTGAAACGTTTATATCTGAAACTAATTTTCTACATGAACATGTACACACCAAAAAATAACCCTAAAAAGAGAAAAATACGCCAGAAATAATGTAAAATAACATTAGAAACAATTAAAAACAAACACAGTTCATAACATTATGAGGTGTACCAGGTTCATTTTCTCACACTGGATACTTTTAACAAAGTTTAGTAGAACTGTTACAAGTACAGATTTTACAACCTAATTAGATTGTATTGTTTTTCTCTTTTCCATTTTTTAACTTTAAATGGTTATATATAACCATTTACTTTTCAATATTAGTGGTAATATTAGTGGTAACCCAGCTTGGTAAGAGGCTTGCAGAGTCAAGGACTCCCACAGTTCAGCTCGGGGGATAGGGCCACATTTGTAGCAGAAATATTGTAGCATATGCCATTGTGGAATGCCAGAGCTGCTAAGGGTTAGTATGACCACTACTCATGCTGAGAGACACTGAAAAGTAATGGGCAGAGATGTCAGCATGACAGCGTGAGAGAGAGAGTGACAAAGAGAGAGAGTGACTTGTGACCTGGGTGAAAGAACGTAATACCTCCTAGGACACTGCACAGCAGGCAACTTAGCTACTTGTCAGGATTCCTGAACTTCTTTCTTCTGAAAGAGACTGGACCCATGAAGGAACCGTCTGTGGAGGCAACACCCCCTGGCTGCTGGAGGACCCAGAAAGAAACATAGGGGAATGTGGTGCCCTTCTGACAGAGCTATGGAGCAGCCTTGCAGGCTCGGCCCTTCAAATGCAACTGAAGGCTCAGTGGTACCGGGTCAGAGATAGCTGCTAGAAGAAATTTTGGCTATGTGTCCCTGGAGAAAATGAGAGGTGACCCTGGACTCTAAAAAGTGATTCTGTCACAACTTGTAAAGTTGCCTTAAAGCAAGGGACAATTTGACAGTTTAGTTTAGAGAAGTTTTGGACAAACAACTGGTTAGGAGAAAAAGAGTCAGGAGAGAATAAAAGAGAAACAGAGAAAGGGAGAGAGAAAAAAAGAGGCTAAGACAGGACATGAGTAAAGTAGTATCCTGTGATGGGGAAGTGGGCAAGCCTCCCCGCTGGATAGAAGGGACTCAAAACCTTTTCAATCAGATTTAGAGGTACAACAGATTTATCATTTTGCCCCCATTTATTTGTACTTGAATAGCTTCTTTTTTGAACTCCTCATGTGATTATTTTTGTTTATAACAATAACTTTTAAGTTAATTTCTATTTCATAGGTGCATTCCTGTGTAATAGGGACTGCCATAATGACCCCATCTTCTGAGAATATGTACTGTATATGGTTTAAAAAACAAACTAAAACCCTCAAATGCCCGTGCATAGATGTATATTCCTATGTGGATATTGCAGTTAATGAATCTTGTGTCTTATTTAAGTACACCATGTCTGTTGTATAATTATAAACTACATTTAACTAAAGTCTGTAGGTTTGCAATTCACTCTCAATCTTGCTTCCAGGTCCAGGTTTACTCTTTGACAAAAATTAGCCTGGAGTTACTAATGGGTCACAGTGCTTTCGACATTCACCTTATATCAAGAAATATTTCTTCCTGCTGTGGAAATGACATCCTTAATCCCTAAATGCTCTTAAAGGGCAGAGACATCTTCATACTAGGCCCCTAAACAAAGAAGCTACTTTCACCAGTCCACCAGCTATACCTTTTCTGTGATCAAAGAAACACGACCCAGTCTGAGACCTTTTATAACCAAAAGTCAGGTATCTGATGGCCGGTATGCAGTATGTGCTTTAACTTAACTGTTGTGAACTCCACTTAGGATTCACTCAGTTCTCTCTCTGCTGGCAACATTATGGAGCTGCTTTTTGCCATCAACAACTAGAAAGCTTACCACTGAGAACAAAACATAACAAAGATAAGTGCCAGAAAATCTTAGCTGATTCCCAGCTTCAGTCTCTAAAAGAACTGCAACCAGGATGAAGAAACCCCCTTCAATAGAATTGTACTTTATCTAAATCCCAAAGTCATGCTTTGATCAAATGGAAAGATTTTTAACAGCTACAAACCATAAATGAAAGGGGCACAAAACACAACTGTTCAAAGTGCAACTGAGTATGATCTATGCACTTCACAAATAAAAATTACTATATGTAAGTAAGTTTGAACAAAGCCATATTTTAAGACTACATGAAGCATGAACTAATGTATAAAAACCAATAGAAGATTATTTGGAAATAATCTACACTTTAAACACCAGAATTAAACTTTTAGATTTTTGCTATTTATGGAAGGTTCTCTGCAAAAAAAAAAAAAATCTTGAAAACATGAAGCAATGTATTACAATTTATTTTTTTTTAGTAAAAATGAACATTCTGTAACAGTCACATTTAAACAATCACAATTTAATGTGCAGCTGAGCAAAATATACTGCAACTTCTTTGACCAACCAGATGCAAAGAAACTAAAGGTATGTTCAGGAAACAACAAACTTTTGTGGCCTACATCAATGGTTCTCAACCTGTGGTGCGGGCCCCCCTAGGGGGGTGCGAAGTAACAAAAAGGGGGGCGCGAAGATGTGAAAAAAAGAAAGCAATCAAAAATATGAAAAAAACATCTGTTGAAACCAAAACAAATTAACTTACACTACATTCTGATACTACTGTAGAACAATAAATATAGAGTTAGATAAATGTTGATAAAAGTTAAGTAGGTATAATAAAATATGCATTGTGACAAATAGGGGGCGCTATCGCTCCCTTGAACCCCTGTCCACGACTCCAGACACCAGGTAAAAGTCCAATCATTGACTTTATTAAATTGCCACAGTGCACAAAGCACCCTCTCCTCCACTATACTCATACAAACACAATAATAACTACAATAATACAATCCTCCAACTCCCAGACGCGTTGCCACCCTTCCACCCAGCTCAGCTCGCCGTCTGGGAGCTCTCATAGTCCTTTTATGTATCTTGACCCGGAAGTGTTCCAATCCCCAGGCCATGTGACTCTCAATCAGTTCCGGGTCAGGTACAAGTACTTTTCTTCTCACCCCGGAAGCACGTCGCTCTTCCTCTGACGCACTTCCGGGTTATAGGGCACAAAGGAATCTTCGGTCCTCCCTGCAGCTCCCTCTTGCAGCCCCTGTGGTATCCAGCAGGGCTGAGGATAAAAACTACAAAGTCCATGACTCCCTGCTGGTCTTCAGGGCACCTCCATACTGCAGGGAGGGCTCCATCTGGCGGCCTGGGGGTAAACCGGCCAGATACCACAACATCTACATTTCAAAAAAATGTTAGAGGGGGGGCGATTAAAACTGTTATGAAAACTCGGGTCGCAAATACTTAAAGTTGACAAACGCTGGTCTACATGTATAATCATAAAATGCCAAAATCCCAAGCCCTCCCATGCAAATACAATGCAGGCAGACATTGGACATGCAAAATCTGATTTTGGCACATCCAGGATTTTGAAAGTGAATTAGAGAAACCTTTAAACATGGAAAATGCACACAATCAAAATAAAATAAAAAAAATAATAAGTCAAATAGCTATCATAAAGGCTTTTGTTTAATTTCTGTTTATTTGTGTGCACACTTTATTGATTCAACTTTCCAGAATGAAATACCAACAGAACGAAGTGAAGCTTTACCTTTCTATTGGTGAGCCACATCAAATAATTCATATAAAACGCTGCTCTCTGACATGCATTGCATTCAATTTTTGTTGACAACGCCATTAAGTGTTTGAAATGAATAATGCAGCATCTTCCAAGAAGTATCAGAACTGCATACGTCATTTGTTAAAATTACATTGATCCTCCAAGCAGGAAATTAAGGTGAATACTCTAGGATTTGAAAAAAATAATTGCATAATAGTTAGCCTAATAAACACTAGATTGTTTTGTCAAATTCCAGATATCAATGCTCTATAGCTTTGATAGAGTTCAACAAGGCAGTTAAAACATGGTGCACGAATGTAGAAGGGCAGGAGCATAAACGACTCCTTAAAAGATTGGCCCACAGTAAACTGATTTAAGGTGGTGTGAAGCAGTGACACAGAGCAGTTTCAGCCCATTTAGTAAGTAGCCTACCAGACTTTTGATCTCTTCCCCAAAAATACCAGAGCCAGCAGTCATTAAATATTTTAAGAAGCGAATAGTCACTGGTCCAGAGGGCTCAATAAAAGCCTTTGTTTAGCACATTAAGGTCTGGTATTTTTTATTTGTATGTTTTTGTATGCATTATTACTGCTCCTTAATATCTGTAACAAGTTATATTTTATATATTAAGATATTATACTGAGGAAACAACACAAAATTGAAGGTTTGATTGGTTTTTTCATACATTAAACATATTCTGATAATTTGTTATGACAATAAACAAAAACATATTTTAACACCTTTCATGTTGCTCCATCTTTAGATTATCATAAAATAAGAGCCCCACATTTTTTCCATTTTAAAAATTCTAATTCTTCTTAGCAAAAGTGACATATTTACCATGCAAATAATGACTCTATTAAACACAATTTTTTAAAAATGGAATCATTAATAATGAAACATTATACCAATCCTTCATAAAAGTGAAAGCCAAGTAGCGAGCTACAGTCTACATTTAGCAGACTGATTTGCTCTTGGTAACCTTGATGGGAAACTGAAATGTCTATGCCATTAATATTATTGACGTTTCCTGCTATTAATGAGGAACAAGGTCTTGCAGGATTTAAAACACTGTTTACCCACAATGGGGAAATTCCTGTGTTAAGCGGCTTGGTTTCTTGTGCTATATTATGCACACCAACATTAAAATAATGTAATTACTACTTTAAAGAAGAAACAAATACCCAAAGTTAACTCAATGAACAGATCAGTTTAGTAGCAAGTTAAATCAAACTAAACTGTAATTTTAATGGTATGATGAAAACAACATTCTTGTAAGTCATACCATTTGCAAAAAAAACACAGTTATTACATATTTGTTGATTATTAGACATGCTGGCTTCTGAATTTCCATAATCTACTATACTTCTGCTACAATTTTACCTAAAAGCCCTTAAGCAGATACAGTCACTAAGACAGGTAGAAATCTTCTGAATCAAAAATTTATTAATAATAATATAAAAATACATTTTGGAAATGTAGCCTAACAAATTCAATGCAAGTCTTCAGTGTACAACCCATGCTATAACACTGTGGTTTCATGTTGTTTATTTAACAATATTTTAGTAAAAATATGTTTTTGGGATGTGACCATATGACTGGATGACTTAACATATGATTATGTGACATGATTAATGTGGAATTTTTCAATGGTTGTTTTTTATAATGTTCTTTGTTGTCCAGCGTTGGTCACCATAGATACCTATTCTATCCAAAACTTTGTTATCTCCATTCTGCATTAAAATATGAGATCAGAAAATTTTGTCAGCCATCATAACAAAGTACAAGTGGTCAGTAACGTATTAAAAAAATCACTGTTGGGTGGAGTATACGTAGAAGCCTCTGCGTCATTTCAGCTGTATTTTTTCAGAAATTAACCTGAATTGTATAGGATATGACACACCCAAGAAGTATCAGCCCAATGTTATAAGCAGTCAGCCCAACCTATAAACGTTAGCATTAACAAAACAGGTAGGCCTCTTTGACTCATGTGACCCCATGATAGCATAAAAGGAAATACAAAAGAAAGAAGGACATTTTGCCCATGGTCAATATGGGAGACAGATTTCCATATGGAAGACAACTCCAGGAATCTCTTTCCCACTCAGTCACCAGTGATTGAATACTATGTAACTAATTCATCTATCTATCCATCTATCTATAAATAAATAAATAAATGGCTTCTGTTAAAAAAAAAAAATACCCGGTGTTGCAAAAAAAATGAAGTATTCAAAAAACATTTTCTAATGAATATAAAAAATGAAATGCAAACAAAACATCAGCACATCAACCTTCTTGTGTAAAATAATTTCATCGATTACAAATTTGTCATCCATTAGGCATTGAATTCTCAAATCCAAACTCAAGCAGCAATGTACTGAACTTTAACATAACTCCTTAATTAGGTAAAAGATTTACTTTATACAGTATATATATATATATATATATATATATATATATATATATATATATATATATATATATATATATATATATATATATATATATATATATATATATATACAGGCCACTCTAATAAGTACACCTATTCAACCATTTTATGCAAATATCTGATCTGATATCTCAAACTGGTTTCTTGAATGTGACATTGAGTTCACCGTGCTAAAATGGCCTCCACAGTCACCAGATCTCAATCCAACAGAGCACTTTTGGGATTTGGTACAACTGGAGATTCACATCATGGATACACTGCCAACAAATGTGCAGCCACTGCGTGATGCTATCATGACAATATGGTCTAAAATCCCAGATGAATGATTCCAGCACCTTGTTGAGTTTATGCCTCAAAGAATTCCGTCAGTTTTGTAGGCAAAAGGAGGTCCAACACAGTGATAGATAGATAGATAGATAGATAGATAGATAGATAGATAGATAGATAGATAGATAGATAGATGTAACCAGTTGGAACATAATTATTTTGCCTTCATTTTAAATGACTTACTTTCTAAGATTATGAATCCTTAATTTTTAATTTGAGACGCAAAACAAGTCAGCACATGATCTCTGGAGGGGCTCCATTTTTCCTCTAGTCAAATTATTTTTCTGAGAGCACCGTCAAAATGTATTGTATTTCTCACATTTTCATATTTTTGCTTTCATATATTTTGTTGACACAAATGGAATCATGTTATCTGGTCATCTGTTGGTTTTTCTTTTTCTTTTTTTTTATTTTATTTATTTTACTGAAATCACACAACATTCCATACAAATAGATCAATTTTATAAAAATTGGATTGAAAACAAATCAACCCCCACCCCTGAGAAAGAGAGCATAGGCAGCAGAATAAAATTTAAATCTAGTAAAAATAAGTAAATAGATAAATTAATAAGTGAATAAAGATAAATGGAGAAGAAAAAGAAATGGGGAGAGAATCTGCTTCCTCAGTGCTTTAAAAGCTTATTCTAAAATGTTATTGATTAGATCCTGCCAGGTTTTGAAAAATTTCTGCACAAATCCTCTAAGTGAGAATTAGATTTTTTCCAATGTCAAATAATATAAAACATCAGTTACCCACTGACTTAAAAGAGGAGAGTTAGGATTCTTCCAGTTTACCAAGATAAGTCTACATGCCAATAGTGCAGTAAAGGCAATCACAGTTTGTTTGTCCTTCTCCGCTTTAAGCCCATCTGGAAGAACACCAAACACAGCTGTTAATGGGTTAGGAGGGATTGTGACACCAAGGCTGTCTGAAAGGCACTTAAGAATTTATGTCCAGAATGATGTTAATTTGGTGCAGGCACAAAACATGTGACCCAATGAGGCTTGAACTTGATTGCAGCGTTTGCAGGTTGGATCTTGCCCTGGAAACATTTCGGACAATTTTAAACGGGACAGATGTGCTCGATATATAATTTTGAGCTGAATAATTGTATGCTTTGTACATATGGAACTCTTTATATCTCATTATATTTTGTCTGCTATTAAACCAAAAAAAAAAAAACGATTAAGGGTTCTGAATCTTAAAATGCAACTCAATTTAAGGCAGAAAGGGTCAGCTGCATTAGCACTGGTTATGTGATGAGAAAGTTGTGCTCCCTTGCTACTTAACTTTTGTGTATAACAAGTAGCCTTGTGTAAACTTGCAACTAAATAAATGTTGATAATGACAACGATAATAATGACAATTTAACTTCAACAATCAACATAGCAGCAACACATGAATTATGGCTGAAAATCTACATCAGCAAAGGGAGGATGTTAAACTCCACATAGGCACTTTAGTTTGGATTCCAAGATGATGCTAGATACTGTATGTCAGTTTTTCAAAATAAGAGTTTATACAGTATACAATACTGTATAGCGCTGCTCACTGAGTGCAGGCACAGAGCACGGTGAATAATTCTCAGTTAAAATTCAAGTATAGATTATACTACTTACTAAATACAGAACTTAAGTTAATCAACAGGTTACTTTTAAAATTTGGCAAATGTTCCTTTGCAGCACTAACAAATAATGACAAAAATAATTATTTTTGATGTTGCTTTGAGTGTAGCACTCTGTAGAGAAGCATCATATTTAAATACATAAATCATGGTCGTTGCATTGTGAAGGCTTCTATGAACCATTAAAACAAAACCGTTATAGTCAATGTTTTTAATTCTTGATGCTAAGTGTATCCCTCCAGTGCATCATAACTCCATAAGCTACAAATGCATGAGAGGGATTTCAATAAAACTCATTAAAGTGAACATTTAAACATTTTGTAGCAAGACATACCATAAAAATCTCAACCTCATTCAATCCAATTCAGGGTCATGGGTGACTAGAGGCACTGGGAACAAGGGAGGAAACAGCCTTGGACATGGTGCCAATCCCTCACTGGGTATACTCAAACACACACCATATGGGCCCAATTTGTAATTGCCATTTAGCCTAAAACACATGTTTTTATGAATTATTTATAATCAATTGGTCGATCACCTTAATTCCAATAATTTATTTGAGATCTACCAATCTGGCTTTAGGCGTTATCATGGTGTTGAAACGGCACTCCTGAAAGTGCTCAACGACATCTCTCTTATTACTAACTCAGGTGATGTGGCAGTCCTTGTCCTTCTTGACCTGTCCGCTGCCTTTGACACCATTGACCATGAAATATTGCTGATGCGGCTTGAACATCTTGTTGGGGTTAAAGGGGCTGCTCTTAACTGGTTCAGGTCATATTTAACTGGTAGACAATTTTCAGTGACTTTTAATTCCTCTTTTTCATCTACTGCTCATCTTAAATATGGTGTTCCTCAGGGATCCATTATGGGTCCTATTTTATTCTCTATATACCTTCACCCTATTGGAGCAATTTTTAGGAAATTTAACATTTGTTTTCACTGCTATACTGATGATACTCAGGTGTATATTCCCGTCTGCAACTCTGCAACAAATCAACTCCACAACTGTCTGTCTGAACTAAGATCCTGAATGGCTAATAATTTTCTTGATCTGAATCAAAATAAAATGGAGGTGCTTATAGTGGGCCCATCAGCTAAAGCCCAAATTGGTCTTGGACTTCTCGGCTCTTTCTCTGTCTTTTCCAAACCTCAAGTCCGCAATCTTGGTGTTACCTTTGATAGTAACCTCTCTTTTGAGAAACAAGTAAATTCTGTAGTCAAGAGTTGCTTTTTCCAACTTCGTCTATTAGGTAAGATAAAGCCTTTTTTATCTTCTAAAGACCTTGAAAAAGCTACTCATGCTTTTATTTTATTGCAACTCGCTGTATTCTGGGATTAACAAATCTCTGACACACAGGTTACAGCTGGTCCAAAATGCTGACGCTCGCTTTCTGGTTGGGGCAAGAAAGTATGACTCTGTTTCTCCTATTTTAGCTTCTTTACACTGGCTGCCTGTCAGTTTTCGAATGGATTTTAAAATCTTGCTGCTAGTTTTTAAATCTTTACATGGGCTTGCTCCTGCCTATTTTTCTGAATTGTGTATTTTACACCAGCCATCCAGAGTGCTTAGATCTTCTGGTCAGTTGTCTCTTGTTGTCCCTCGTACCAAGTGTAAAACCAAGGGGGACAGGGCCTTTGCAGCTGCTGCTCCTCGCCTGTGGAACTCTTTACCTCATCAAATAAAGGAGTTGTCTACAATTGAACTGTTCAAAACAACATTAAAGACTCATGTATATTCACTTGTATTCTGTGACCTTCAGTAATACTGATGGTTTCCTCTTTGTGATTATATAACGTTATTTCTATTTATTGTGTATCTTATCTTATGTTTGTTAATTTTTATTGCAATTTATGTTTTATGTTAATTATTTTTGTTTTTCTTTTATTCTGTTATTGTAAAGCACTATGGCCACAGCATTACTATGTTGTTTTAAATGTGCTATATAAATAAATTGACATTAACATTGACATTGAATATAAAAGAAAAAAAACAGGGGTCTCAGTGGACACCCATGTTGACAGGGAAGAACATACAAACTCCACACAAGTAGTAACCCAGCACAAAATCCACGCCCAGGATACTGGATCTGAGAGGAAGCAGCACTAACCTGCTGCCCTTTAAGACTTCAGCATACTTTTGATTGTACAGCTCTCTCAATCACTTGTTTAAAAAAAATCCACCTTAACAATCTTTTACGTGTCTATGTCTGTCTGTGTGTTCATCCAGTTGCTATGTCTCTATTATTCCAGAAGATGCCACATCACAAACATTTTCAGTAATAAAATGCATTTCTTTCATCATTCCAATACATGGAGCATCACAAACATTAACACTGCTTTTACAAATCCCATACCAAATGGTATATAACAGAGACATAGGCATTACATGATGTACTACAAATGTTAAAGCTGAGGATCGTATTGGTTACTTAGATTTCAACCCATCTTAGATGAGTAGCACAGCTCATTATTATCATAAAATAAATATGGAATAATGTTAAAACTTCCATGTCTGGATAGTCAGTGGAACCCTGGAGCTGTGAACTGGATAAGTGGGTTACAAAACTGACAAATGGATGGACTGAGATCTTTGAGTTTTTGTCTTGAAGCACACAGTCACTTACATCACGAAAGGTCAATGGACCATCACTGACCAGAGCAAAGATTTCAATAAAGAAAGAAAATAATGGGTTAAAAGTGGCATTCGGTTTTGTCAAGTAAATAAAAGTGGCTTGATTTGTAATGAAACTGTACCTCTCTACTGTGTTTCTAATTGAGCACCTTCAAATTTTGGTTAGTAGCATATATATTTAATCTGTGCTTTTCAGGATTTTTTTAAGCACTGCTGGAATTTATTTATTTATGTTGTTACATGTAGAAATGAATGAATTGTGAATGCCATGTTTTTTGTCTGCATGTTCAATCATATTCAACAAAGTAAAAATACATTAAAAACAACATTAAAAATGCAGTACTACTTTAAACATGGACCGAAACTGTGTAAACAACTAATAACAGCTGCATGTTCACATCAGGGTGGCACAGTTTTAGCACTCCAGAGAACTGAGTTTGAGTTCCCAGCCCAGACTCTTTCTGGGTGATGTTTGCATAGTCGTTGAGTGTTTCTGTGAGGTTTTCTCTGGATTTTCTGATTTCCTGTCATATGCCAAATAATTGGAGGTAAATTTAATTTCTGACTGTAAGTTGAATTAATGCATGTGTATTTGTTCTGGCATTAACTAGATTTCTATCCAAGGCTGTTTGCTGACTTAAATATGATTCCATTATATGCATTGAACCCTATTGAGATTACATTGGAATAAGCAGCCTTACAAATAGATGAATTAAACGTTCATCAGTGCAGGCAAGGACACAACTGGTTTGTGATAAAAAAAATGTTTTTCATACGTAAATGCTAGAAATATTCATTTCAGTACAAAGACATACACATCCCATGTAAAAACTTGGTAGAACTGTGCTTTTAGATTGTACCCTGGGAACCTTAAATATTAAAACAAGGGAAAATGTATATAATGTTTTTGAGCTAAAATGGAAGCTGCTTGTTTAAACAAAATTGTAATTTAATTTCTTACTTTTCTTTGTTTTATTCTTATGTAGCATTTGAATAGAATTCTTAACATGTGGAATGTGATATTTAAATTTTAATCTATTCCTGGGATTTCTAACCCAACATTTCAGGGGGAGACTAGAGCCGGCCCTTACAGCATTAAGCACAACAGGTCACTAGTTCATCTCAGCAGACACACACACAAAGCCTTTAATTAAACTACGCTACACATCTTTGGGATGTGAGATGAAATCAACAGTATTTTGAAAAAAAAAAAACACATAAACAAGGAAGGAAAATGCAAATTCTACATCAGAAGAATCTGGGCCAGGATTTTTACAGTGTCATATTAAATTACATTATTATTTGTATTATTTATAACTATTATTACTACTATAACTGTCATGAAAAGTTGTTTTTTCTTCTGCTAATTTTTTTTCTTTTAAGTATACAAGGTTAAAACTTATCAGGTCAATTCTTTTTGTCTTTAATATCTAATGTCCTGTTTTGTATAGAAATATTAATTTAACAAGTTCATGCTCAAATTTATTTTTTACAGAGTACATTTAAAGTCTTGTGTTTGACCACAAAGCAACATGACGGGAACATCCATCTAAAAATATGAATATGCACTTGCACTTCTTTTTATGGAGACATCCATTGATCAGGGGAAATCACAAGTTAATTTTGGTCAGCATACAGTGATTCCCTTTCTCTGATGCAGAAAGCCACTCAGTGCAGAGCATCTGCAGGGCCCAGCAGCTGTTGGTGTTAGGGGACAGGTGAAATGAACATTGAGCCAGTGATACTTCCTGTGGAAGGCAGTTTTCTCAGACAGTGTTACACCACTGAGCTGTAAATCCAAGTGCAGAGTGCTTGCAGCTGGCTCACATTTCACAGAACATGGTGCACCATGAGCTTCATTACACTCTATTTATGATTCCTTGTAGTACCAATCCCTAAGGGCACTCAGAGAGTGCTGAGGCATACACTTGTTGTTGCTTTAGATTAACAGGTGTAATATTATGCTTGCAACTTACATTGCTGGTTGTGTTTTCATCAGACTTTATTTATAGAGTGTTTTTTTATACTACAGGCATCTTATCAGGGGTAAATCGCTAAAAATAAATAAGTAAAGCCAATTGAATGTGTCCTATTCATTTATAAAACTTGAATTTTATGTAAAGCAATAGTATTTTATCATTAGCAGAAGATATTGAAATACATTGAAATTCCATTGGGACAAATAAAACTTTTCTGTTTTATCTGTGTGTAATATTTACAAGAACATAGATCATAACAATAATTTTGAGAACAGTTCATTTCCCCTAACAAAGCAGTTAGGCCTTTTCTCCTAACATAAGATCTAAAGATATCCATAGTATTAGTCCTACCAACCTCAAACCTTGCTAACTAAATCATTGTACATATCTAAGACATATCTGAGGTTATCCCTAAATTATCCCTTAACCAGCTTCCTTCAGTGCCCTCATGCTCTTGTTGATAAACAGATCTTAAGGTAACAGCTGGCAGCCACCTTTCTAATACCCCATAATAATTTTGAAAAGTTTTATCATATCAACTCTTAATTACAGTTGTTTATTCCTGCCACTCAAAAAAAAGTTTTTAATTATTTTGCAAAGATATAGCCTGCTGCTATGTGCTGTGTCATGGTGCACAAGTGACCGAAGAACATGAGCATGTACAACACCAGCAGCAACAGGCAAAATAACACAATGACAATTGGGAAACAATACAATACTTTTGTGCAATAGCATAAGGATTATTGGAAAATAACACATTTCTTTTGCCAAGTAACACAATCTTCCTTTTTTAAGTGGCAAGAATAAGCTTACTTATAATTTTCTATACTTAATCTTTTGTGTAAAAGAAAATACTTTAACTTCAGTGTTTCTAATAGTTTATACCCAGCAGTCCTGGAATCTAGTTTGCCTTCTAGAGCTGGTTGTTTTTTTTTTTTTATTTTCCTAAGATTTTTACACCCACCTCCCTGCCCAACCCGGAGATTATGCCTTTTTTGTGGCAACGGTCATCTATTTTATGAATACTGAAATACTCACAGTTTCAGAGTTTTGGGTTCCAGTTCTAGCCTGAGCATTAACTGTGAAGAGTTTTGACATTTCCCACACATCTATGTGGGTGTTTTTCTTACTTCCTAAATATATGCAGGTTGACTAGCAGCCCTAAAATGCTCTCTTATATGTTTGTGAATTAGGCCTTCTGATAGACTGGTGTCCTGTTCAAGGTTTGTTTCTTCTGTGTGCTCAGAGTTGTCAGAATAGTTCTCAACAATTAGGGACTAGATACAGTAAGTGGATTAGAACATGAATTAATGTATTCTGGAGTATCTAACTTGGCTGCAGGGTAAGTGAATTTGAGCATGCCCACTGATGAATTAGAACATTACTGAGAATATTATTAAATTTCTCTCCCCCCAAATTGATATCTTTGTTGAGCTAATACATTGCTAGAGGTATATGCCAGAACACTCTGCAAAACAGCCTGTCTTTGTAAAGAAATCATGTGTTATGTTTCACACAAAAATAATTTGCAATCCAAATAGGCAAAAACAATTCATTAATCACATTTCCAAAACGGACAGTAAGTATCAAAGACTGGCCACCCCTGAACACTACAAAAAAGACTGGCTGGTCCTTCAAATATCTAAGAAATTCACATCACTATGTCAGAAGTCAACAAAACTGTTGGATCCAAAGTTATTCAACATAGAGACATAAGCAACACATTTAAGAAATGCTAAAAAGTGCTTTACTGAAAATAATGCTCCAGGCATCATGTATTAACAAGATGGATAAACCTTTAACACTCTCCAAAAGCTTATATGTTGTTAAGACTCTACAAATCAAAAAAGCTGCAAGTCCATACAGATATCCAGCAAATGTTTATCCAAAAAAAAAAATCACTGTTAAATTGTGTCAGTTAATGTTACTTTTGTTTAGAGAGGTAAGTTACTGTTTCTACTAAAAACACCACACCAGACACAGTTCCCTACTGAACACCAATGTTAAAATTTTGTTCAAAGCCCTAACAAAGAACATTTTGAAAGTGCCAACAATTACTATGAAATCTTCTGATACATGTTCAGTGTAGTAGATACCTCATTCAGTAGCAACAGAGTTTCTTGAAATCTTGCCATATTTGGATGCAGATAAAGCCTTTGGCAGCAAGGTGTCATTTTTGTAATGAAATTAGTAAAATAAAATTTTTAAAAATTATTAGTAAATGGATGGAATTTAAAATCGGGAGAATACCATGGTAATGCTACTGTTATCACTGCTATTCGCTATTTGGCAGATGCCTTCATCAACGACTGGCAATCAGTATCTAGCATAAGCAAAACACTTCAGCAATTAGGAACTAGAAAGTTAACAAGCAATAGAGAATACATTTAAAGAAGAGTACAAGAACCATACCTATGACAAGCCAATTAACATTTACAGATATCTTAAAATGAATTATAGATATCTTAAAAAGCAAAGAAACTTTTTTATTTTATTTTTAATTGAGTTTCAGATATCTGAAAAGCTGATATGCATTTTAAGATATTTGAAACTAATTTTGAAATACCTCTGTGTGTTGTTTTTTTATTTGCCATACTTCATGTAGCAGTTACTCCAAAGGCTCAGTGAAAGCTTCCAGTCAAATAAAACCACAGTCATTTGACTGTATGAAAGATTAATAAAGATATGTGGATATCAAGGAGAATTCTCACATCACAGTGACAAGTCTGCCCAAACAATGGATTTGAAGAGTGCACACAATTTGTAAGTGTTTCTAACCCTGGTATTGACCAGTTTATTTCCATATTCCAAAATAGTCATATTAGATTAATTACTGCTTTTAAACTGATCTGTTTGTGAGTGATTATGGATGAGCCAGACGTGTAATTAAATGATATCCATTTCAGCATTGCTTTCTGCATTATACTGAGTGCTGCTCAGACAAGCTCAGTCTCCCCCTGGATGAATAGATGAAATGACAGGTGGATTTATTTTAAAGTGCATATGAACATTTCTGGACATAGAAGTAATATATACAGTATATATTGTCACACACTTGTGAGTAATTGTAATACCACCACTGACAAGGGGGTGGCGGAGTCTGCTGACTGTCTTTCTCAGTTACTTGTAGACCATTCCCGGGAAATCCTGCCAGGTTCCGGCACCCTTCATGATGTCACTTTTTCCAGTCCTGATGACATCACTTCTTTGCCTCACCCAGAGATGCGGGCAACTCCGGTCCCTCCCCCAGAGATGATGTCACGTCCGGTCCCACAGGTTAGATGATGTCACTTCCGGTCCCAGCCCTAAAAATCACGCCACTTCTTGAACGTGCCTTTAAAGTCATCATCTTTCCTGTATTTAATCAGTTCTGTTTTGGACTCAGTCTTGTAAATAACTCTCTTTAAAAAGTTCTACTTTTGCAGCCAGGACACATTATATGGGTGGCTGCCCCAAACGTTTGTTACAATATATATATATATATATATATATATATATATATATATGCAGCTGGAGATCCACAAAGGAAGAATGAATCATGTATTATAAAGTAGTTTTTATTCCTGAGCTTTCAAGGCCTGCCAGGGGTCTTCATCAGAGGATAATGCTTAGACTTACAAGAATCAAAGGCAATATATAGCAAAAAATTATGTGGGGGGGCAGGGAGGTGGCTAAGTCAGTGTGATCAGGAGGAGGGGGTATTGGTTGTAAAGTTTTATTTATTATGAACATATTCTTCTTAAGTTTGCATATGCTGGATTTATTTCCAAGTGTCTGTTGATGGCATTCTCACTTGATAGCTAAGATTCAGCCAGCTCTCTGGCACTTTTAGTACTGGCTTTAAATTTTACTTGTACATTGTCCTAGTTAAATGTATGCAGTTCTTGCTTAGCGCTATACATAGGACAAACGTCAAAAAGAATCACAACACGTATACAGGAACATCGCAGCGCCATCAGAAGAAAGTACTCACGATCATTGATTTATGCGCACACTAAATCAACAGGACATACCTGTGGGGGCCCATGGTCACTGCCAGTGGGCGCCCCTGTGCCTAGAGAACCCTGGACCTCAGCACTTCCACCACACCCAGAAGTGCTGGGGGGAAGAGGATCGGGGACATCCTGAGTGCTTCCGGGTACACAGCCGGTGCTTCCGCCACACAGGGGCGTGTTGGCGGAAGGTCACTGGGGGACACCTGGAGCACATCTGGGTGCACATAAAAGGGGCTGCCTCCCTTCAGACAACGGCTTGAGTTGGGAGGAGAAAGTCAAGATCTTGGAGGAAAGGCAAGGAGGCGGCCTGAAGAAAGAGAAGGCACTGTGTCGTGGCCAGGACTTTGGGGACTTTTGGGGGTTGTTGTGCACTTGTAAATATGGACTTTGTAAATAAACATGTGTTGTGTGACATAAATGTGTCCGCCTGTCTGTATCCGGGCCAGCTTCCACAATATATATATATATATATATATATAACAATTATTTATTTAAAAAAATGGTAATATTGTAATAGAGACCATGTCTATTGAGAAGAAATGCTGACAAAGCCATTTAGAACAATTTATCATTCATATAGGCTTTGAAATGTTGCAGCCACCATTTTTGATGGCATTTCTACACCTTTACTGTAAAAAGAAAACTTGCTTGGAATTCCTTCCACATATTAAAAATGTGGAATCCACATAAACAAATCTACAAATAAACTTTTATAAAACTTTATATATACTTACACACACAGCTAGCCCTGGCAGTTTAAAATTCTAATTTGGACCATTTTGGTGGGGCCCTCTATATGCAAGATTATTTATGATGAGTTATAAAGAATGCATATTATCATGTACAGTATTAAATGCAAAATAATATCTACATTAACTTTTGATTGTAATATAAAGTGTATACGGTGATCCCTCGCTATATCACGCTTCGACTTTCGCGGATTCACTCTATCGTGATTTTTTTCTCATACACGCTTACGTCACTACGCAGGAGCTTTCTGAGAACTTTTATCTAAGCCCTACGATGGCTCCTAAACGTGCTGCTTTTTCAAAGCCTTCTGACAATAAAACTAAGCGCCGGAGGAAGATGCTTACTATCCAGGAGAAAGTGAAACTCTTGGATATGATTAAAGATGGCAATACCCTACAAAAGCCTCCTCACGCATATGAAAAGACAGCACCAGCAACTGCCTATCAAGATGTTCTTCAGCCGCGCACCCAGACACCCACTGCCTACTCCTAGTACTTCTTCACTGAAGACAAGAACGCACCTGCTGAAGATACTGCACCACCTCTGAAGACTCTCCTACTGAGGTCGTGCCTTCATAGGTTAGTGGTTGTGTGCAATTAAATGTACAGTACAATAATCTACTATAAAAAAGCATTCGGGATTGTCCTTCCGTCCCGTGAGTGCAAAGTGTAGCGGTATTCCGCTTATTACAGACTTACTACTTGTGGCTTGAGGTACGAAGCGATGCGATGTGAGCAGAGTTCTGGTGCTGTCATCGTTCCCTTGCTTTTGTGCGTGATGCGCTGGAAAAATAGACAAAATTATGTCTCTGGAAATAATTAATGTTAATGGAGTACAAATGCCTCACCGCGTAGTAAATATCAGGGGAGATGGTGCTTGCTTATTCTCATCTAGAGCTTATTTAGTGCATGAAACTCCGTCTTTAGCGGTACAGATTCGGGCTGACATTGTACGACTTTGGAAAGGCACTTGAGGGGATAAAAAAAAACGTAGGTTTTCGGGAGATGTTATGAATGGGCACTTTGATGTTCTCATTCCCTACACTCACATGCCTGATGTACACATGGAGCGCACAAAAATTGAGGATAAAAGTCGGTCGCCTTAAAAGGCGAGTGCGCCTAGTAATATGATATTTGCAACGTCTAATATGTCTTATTTTATCTTATTTTGTCTAATATATTGGGTAATACGAGTGTAATGGTGACTAAAGGGTGTTATTTCATGTCTAGAGGGCTCTAATAATGTTAAAAAATGTATTTAGAAGGTCGTAAACAGGTTTTCTATACTCTAACTGCGAAAATATTCAATTTATAAATAAAGAATCCTACTTTGCGAAAATTCATTTATCACGGTAGAGTCTGGAACGGATTAACCGTGATAAACGAGGGTTCAATGTAATTACAAAGATGTCCTTTTTGCAATCTGTCCTGCAAATGTTTTCATAATTTTGTTGAAATGTTTTCTAATTTACATTCTAAGGATAATATTGTGAAGCTGCTGAGAATGTTGAAGCATGTTTGACTTTAGATAAGATGTGATTAAGTTTAATTTGGTATTGACAAAAATATGAGGAGAGCAATAAAGAAATTTTGGAACAGTTAATAGCTCCCTCATTTAAAGCATTTGTAAAAAAATGAGAAAACTGCTTACTGTTTCATTTACTGATGACACGAATCTATTTTTATTCATTTATAAAGAAGTTTAATATGCCAATACTTTATTTATTTAATTACAGCTGTAAAATTATATGTCTGCATGAGAAAGGAACTTTGAGGATTTGCTACAAATGAATTGCTTCTCAAATAAAATAAATCCCATCTGATAGCTCATTAGTGCTTGCCCTTTCTCATGCCCAGTCATTTCCCTTGTGATTCTTTTAAATGTATTATTAGCTCTTGCATAGTAAAGCCTACATATTTAATGGTAAATCTGCAATGAACTTACTGTAACACAATAAATATGAATGTTCTCTCTCACAAAGTAATTGAAGATTTTATAAAAGATCATGATACCTTAGTGTATCATTAAAACAATCTATTACAAATTGTTTTAAAAAATTGTAAAGATTAATTCAACTGTAAAATACTGTAGATGTTAAAATAATTGTGACTCCTGACATGTATCTTACTGAATGCCTCAGCCTTTCCAGTCATGTACTGTATTGACAGAGCTGTAAAACAAGAACAGCTATACATTGCCTCATAAGAGACCAGATTCCGAATGCTGATGTTGTATTATTCTCTCTGCTCATGTTCTCCTTGATCTCAATAATGTTTGTCCAAAGTCCAAATTATACACCAGCTCCCAGAATACCCTTGGTTATTTTTCTTGAACAAGTTATTACTACCTGATTTCCATCTGCTAACTTCAAGCAGTTATTTTAATTTGGCATGATTATTATAGATTAACTAACAATATATTTCAATATGATTAAGCATGTGGTGTTTTGTGTCTTTTAGATTCACTTCTCTCTCCATAGAATTAGATACGTAAACACAAAAATGCAAGCACAAATACTGTACGTCCCAAAGGCTTTTTAAATACACACTTGGATGTAAGACATGGTATTACACAGAAAGTTCAATACAGTCCCTCTCACACCACCAGCAATAGCATTTCTGGGACAACAGTATAATCAAAAAGTCACTTTGCAAAGTCTGGCTCACTCTTGAAAAATCGCTGATGTATCTGGATCTTCTATGCTGCTGATTGAGGAATATAGTATCATGGTCAACTATAGAATATATGCATTCATTAATGTCAGTTCCTGTGGTTGGCCATCATTCTACTGTTTAACACTTTTAGATTGGTATAGTGTCTCCTGGCATTTCCAGAAATAGGGGAGAAGCAATTCCTCCACGTTTGTAAGTGAGCATTCCTACACTATACCATTTTTGAATGTCCATCTTTATTTACTTTTTCAGTCATAGAAGCAATTATGCCATTGTGCCTTTGTTAACTCTTATTTTTATAATTATGCCTCTTACTATGGTGGTCTAGCCACTTAACTTTCACTAGTCCAGAGAACTGCTGACAGATTTCAGACACATACTCAACAAGGCAGGAAAAAATCCTGGGTCCTTCCGGTGTGGAGTTTGCATGTTCTCCCCGTGTCTGCGAGGGTTTCCTCCAGGTACTCCGGTTTCTTCCCACAGTCCAAAGACATGCAGGTTAGGTGCATTGGCGATTCTAAATTGTCCTTAGTGTGTGCTTGGTGTGTGTGTGTGTGTGTGTGTGTGCACATAAAATTATAAATATGCCTATAATATGTACAATATGTATATAATATATATAATCTGTAAATATTTACAAAACAAAGGCATGTTCTTAGAATCCTCCCTAAATTAAAATTTTCAGAAAACAAAGTTACAATGAAGTCAAATTTCCATACTGGATCGGTTGAGTCCTGGGTTAACAATGGCCACGTCCAGTATTTTTAGCCAACAAGGTGCTGGCGAAAATTGGGCTACTGTTGGCCGAAGAAGGAGAGGAAGAGGGGGGAGATGGGTCTGGAGGCAGAAGGATGGAATGAAGGTAAAGAAAGTGGAACTGAGAGTAGGAACTTTGAATGTTGGAAGTATGACTGGTAAGGGAAGAGAGTTAGCTGATATGATGGAGAGAAGGAAGGTTGATATATTCTGCATGCAAGACACTAAATGGAAGGGGAGTAAGGCCTGGTAAATCGGAGGTGGATTCAAATTTTTCTATCATGGTGTGGATGGGAGGACAAATGGGGTAGGGATTATTCTAAAGGAGCAGTATGTCAAGAGTGTTTTGGAGGTGAAAAGAGTGTCAGACAGAGTAATGATTATGAAGCTGGAAACTAAAGGTGTGATAATGAATGTTGTCAGTGCATTTGCCCCGCAAGCTGAGTGTTCAATGGATGGGAAAGAAGATTTCTGGAGTGAGTTGGATGAGGTGATGGACACTGTACCCAAGGGACAGAAAGTGGTGATTGCAGCGGATTTCAATGGACATGTTGGTGAAGGGAACAGAGGAGACGAGGAGGTGATGGGTAGGTATGGTGTCAAGGAGAGGAATGAAGAAGGTCAGAGGATAGTGGATTTTGCAAAAAGGATGGGCATGGCTGTAAGGAATATGTATTTTAGGAAGAGGGAGGAACATAGGGTGACATATAAGAGTGGAGGAACATTTACCCAGGTGCATGCGGAAGAGTCAATCTGATGGAGATTAAAGACTGCAAAGTGGTGGCAGGGGAAAGTGCAGTTAGGCAGCATAAGATGGTGGTCTTTAGGATGACATTGGAGATCATGAAAAAGAGGAGGAGAGGGAGGGCACAGCAAAGGATTAAATGGTGGAAGTTGAAAAAGAAGTTGAAGACTGCTAAGTTGAGTTTAGGGAGGAGGTAAGATAGGCACTGGGTGGCAGTGAAGAGTTGCCAGACAGCTGGACAACTGCAGCAGAAGTAGTAAGAGTGACAGCAAGAAGGGTGCTTGGCGTGACATCTGGACAGAGGAAGGAGGGAAAGGAAACCTGGTTGTGGAATGGGGAAGTACAGGAGAGTATACAGAGGAAGAAGATGGCAAAGAAGAAGTGAGATAGTCAGAGAGATGCAGAAAGTAGACAAGAGCACAAGGAGATAAGGCGTGCTGTGAAGAAGGAGGTGGCGAAGGCTAAAGAAAAGGCGTATGATTAGTTGTATGAGTGGCTGGACACTAAGGAGGGAGAAAAGGACCTGTACCGATTGGCTAGACAGAGGGACCAGGCTGGCAAAGATGTGCAGCAGGTTAGGGTGATAATAAAGATGGGACATACTCACAAGTGAGGAAGGTGTGTTGAGTAGATGGAAAGAGTACTTTGAGAGGCTGATGGATGAAGAGAATGAGAGAGAGAGAGAGAGAGAGAATGTTGGATGATGTGGAGATGGTAAATCAGGAAGTGCAACGGATTAGCAAGGAGGAAGTAAGGGCAGCTATGAAAAGGATGAAGAATGGAAAAAGCGTTGGTTCAGATGACATACCCGTGGAAGCATGGAGGTGTTTAGGAGAGATGGCAGTGGAGTTTTTTACCAGATTGTTTAATGTAACCTTGGAAAGTGAGAGTATGTCTGAGGAGTGGAGAAGAAGTGTACTGGTACCGATTTTTAAAAATAAGGGGGATGTGCAGAGCTGTAGTAACTACAGGGGGATAAAATTGATGAGCCACATCATGAAGTTATGGGAAAGAGTAGTGGAAGATTTGTTAAGAAGGGAGGTGATGATTAGTGTGCAGCAGTATGGTTTCATACCAGGAAAGAGCACCACAGATGCAATGTTTGCTCTGAGGGTGTTGATGGAGAAGTATAGAGAAGGCCAGAAGGAGTTGCATTGCATCTTTGTGGACCTGGAGAAAGCATATGACAGGGTGCCTCAAGAGGAGCTGTGGTATTGCTTGAGTAAGTCGGGAGTGGCAGAGTAGTATGTAAGAGTTGTACAGGATATGTATGAAAGAAGTGTGACAGTGGTGAAAACTGCAGTAGGACTGATGGATGCATTCAAAGTGGAGGTGGGATTACATCAGAGATCGGCTCTGAGCCCTTTCTTATTTGTAATGATGATGGGCAAATTGACAGATGAGATTAGACAGGAGTCCCGGTGGACTATGATTTTTGCTGATGACACTGTGATCTGTAGCAAGAGTAAGGAGCAGGTCGAGGAGACCCTGGAGAGTTAGAGGTTTGCGCTAGAGAGGAGAGGACTGAAGGTCAGTAAGAACAAGGCAGAATACATGTGTGTGAATGAGTGGGAGGTCAAAGGAATGGTGAGGATGCAGGGAGTAGAGTTGGTGAAGGTGAATGAGTTTAAATACTTGGGATCAACAATTCAGAGTAACAGGGATTGTGGATGAGAGATAAAAAAGAGAGTGCAGTGTCACACATGTGCGCTTAGGAAACAGTCAACAAGCCCAGAAGTGAGCAATACTGTAACAGATGGGGGGTTGAATTGTGGTAATGATGCTTCTCTCACTGCCTTTATAGAAATAAAGAAGAAAAATAAACAGACCCACACACTTTCAAACAAGAGCACCGGTGAAAATGGTTCCTCTTCAATAATCCTTCCGTCCATTTCTGATGACATCACTTCTGGTTCACTTTCGTCCAGCCCTGATGACGTCACTTCCGGTCCAGCTCTGATGACGTCACTTCCGTTATATGCAACTTCCTGCCAGATCATTTCCTTCAGCCATTTTCTACAGTATAAAAACCACTCTCAACAAACCACTATTGTCGATTGTTTCGATTCATATCAACTTTTTGACCAATTTTGCTACCAAGCAATATACAGGGCAATTCCCCAACACTTTATTTTTTTGTGTGAAAATTATCTCATCACAGCAGGCAGGGTGGAATGGGTAGAGAAGAGTGTCAGGAGTGATTTGTGACAGACGGGTATCAGCAAGAGTGAAAGAGTGGTAGTGAGACCAGCTATGTTATATGGGTTGGAGATGGTGGCACTGACCAGAAAGCGGGAGACAGAGCTGGAGGTGGCAGAGTTAAAGATGTTAAGATTTGCACTGGGTGTGACGAGGATGGACAGGATTAGAAATGAGTACATTAGAGGGTCAGCTCAAGTTGCACAGTTGGGAGACAAAGTCAGAGAGGCTCGATTGCATTGGTTTGGACATGTGCAGAGGAGAAATGTTGGGTATATTGGGAAAAGGATGTTAAAGATAGAGCTGCCAGGCAAGAGGAAAACAGGAAGGCCTAAGAAAAGGTTTATGGATGTGGTGAGAGAGGACATGCAGCTGATGGGTGTAACAGAAGAAGATCCAGAAGACAGGACAATATGGAAGATAACAGGAGCAGTCAATGAAGAAGAAGAAGAAAGTTACATTAAAGTCACTGCACCATTTGAATACTAAACAGCAGAATGACTTGAAGCTTGCTGCATGGATAGCTATCACAAAAAGTCATGATTGACAAAGTAGAAAGTTGATAATGAAATTTCAATTGAAGCTGGATGGACCAATGTTGTTTTATTTTTACTGTCTTAATACTAGGCCAACTTGTCTGTGAAACTCTTAGTGTACTGCTGCCTCCAGAATGACAAATACAAGGTTAAAATTGCACTTAGAAACAAAGCATATCAACTTCAATAGCAACTTTAAATTTAAACATGCAAAAATGACTAATCCAATTGCTTCATAAAGTCACCCTCTTTAAACTACGCATACAAATACAGGAGAATGTAACCATGGTATTGCTAATCATTGCATAGCCTCTTATAGCTTTTAAGATCTAAAGTTACAGCATTTGTGTCCAAAGAAGATTCATACTTTGTGCACAGTGCTGCCAAGATAAGTTTGGGCCCCTGGGATCCCGAAGTGAATTAATAATGAATGCATGAATGGATAAAATTATTTGTAAAACAATCTACAGTATGGTTCTGGCAAGCAGCTCTTTTTGAATTCAGTACACTATGTGATGAGACTACTCTGTTTTTGTGCTCTGATGCCAATAAACATTTGTAATTACCCATTTTTTTATATACTGTATATGTACATACGTATATATATATATATATATATACACACACACATACACATTTATTATATATATAAACTTTCAACAAATATCTAAAAAAGGGAACTCTTCCCTTGCCAAAACACTTTTTTATGTCACTTTTGATTCATTCATTTTGATTTTTGAACATTTCCAATAACAAGCTTTTGTTGTTTTGACCTCCAGTAGGTCTTCACACATCTACAGTATATATTACCTGCAGTCAAATTTCTTCAATGCAACCTAGACCAAAGCCAACTATTACACAAATTTGGACTTCTTGGAAAAAATGTAAATATCTTTAAACTGTTTCATATATACAAAGATTAATTAGAGCTATAGATAGCTAATAAATCAATGGTCAAAGTATTACTGTCTCGTGTTCAACTGTTACTTTGAGGCAAAGTCAGGATTCACCGTGTAATATGAACTTTTATATTATACAAGCTTGCAATAGTAGGGAGTTACAGATTTTCTTTTGATAGTAAAAAATATTAAATCCTTCCTTATTCTACAGCAGTAAACTGCAACAATAGAAAGCCACAAGCATAAGAAAGCTATAAACCTAGAAACTTTCTATGGAAATTAGTGTAGCTGATTCTGAGAAGGTCCATGTAAAAATTAATAGATGGATATATTGTTGTGTACAATATGTTGTAAAAATGACAATCAGCATTTATTTTATTAGATTACTGAGTGGTTAAAGGCAGGAAGGTTGCAATCTGCTGTATGGTGCCAATGTCCAATATACTTACTAAATAAATTAGAATAGATTTGAACAGGTACTACTTAATTAGTGGCTCAATGTGCTGCATCTATACTTGGAATACTATTGCATGAACATTTCCCTCCCCATTATGTGTAATAGCAGCAGCACTACTATTTCATGCTGTCAGCCGTTTTCTTTTTAAAACTACAAATATTTAGAATGTTATGTACTGCAATCCATCTCTATGTGGCTTACAAGATTTTGACACAACATTGAATTTGACTTCAAATTGCACTATATGTGTTAATGTGTTCCTGATACAAATGCATATAATAGCTATGTATTTTCCTTTTTCTTGAATATGCTGCACTGGACCATAATATAAATGTTACTGTTATCACAGAATAATGACGATTATCGCTTTATTATACTGCAGATTATGTCAGAATCACATATCATTTGGAAAAAATATATAGTCCATCTATGGTTTATAAACTACATTTATTAATAGTCCTTTTTATATTTACAAATAATCCATTGTATAAGAATATATGCTCAATTTGTATATGTCTCTTCGTGGTTTGTATTCTGCTCTATTAACTTTAATCCTCTCGACAGGAAAATGTATGTAGTTGTTTAACAATAAGCAATGAACTGGGTTTCATAGATGTTAAATAGTTTCATATTAGTTATTTTCCTTAAGTGTTGGCCAAATCTTTATGTTTATAACAACTTATTAATCATGGCATGCTTTTATAATACAGTATGTCAATAGGCAGACATTAGAGTTATATGAAAGTAATGTTTTGTTTTTGTGAAAGGAATAACTTAGAGACTACACACTTGTTGATAAGATAATTAATAATCTCTGTAAACAATAAAACTGATAAATGTTTTCTAACTAAGAGTCACCAGACGTGACCTAACTCCTGTTGGTATGGAATGGTATATTGGTAAGTTGTAGTGTCCCAGCCAGGTTGAAGCCTTTTTTTTTTTTTGGATTGACTGTTGGGTCTGTTTGAGGGAGTACAGCGCAGAAGACTGACAGTGGGGTATTGACTGATGCGGTAAGGAGTGGGCAGGACCTGGGATGGGAGAAGGGGTTGGAGAGAGAACTAGAAGGTTGTGTGTTGGGGTTACGAAGTCGGCGTACTTTTCTTTATTGTTCAAGTAAACTTTTGTGAGACTTTAATATGTCTGTTTTTTTTTTTTTTTTTACTTCTTCTCTTTTCAAACCTGACATGGAGGTCGCTACAATATTTTTGATTATTCAGAAATACTGAATAGAATAATAGAAGGATTACATCCATTTATTATTCCATTTTAGAAATCTGCTTAATTCAGTTTAGAAGTGATTAGAAAGATATTGCTGGGGTTTACATCATTTTTGGTAAAAACTCCTACATTAAGTGAAGATTACAATCATTTATGGGTCCTGGTAGACTATCTCAGTCAGGTTTCCCTTTAATTTGAAACATAAGTAAAAAAAGGTGTCATCCTCCCCATAAATAATGCTGAAGGTTAAATATGCATATATCAAAACATATCAATAGGAAAACTGACAAGGAGTAAAAAGTAATCAGTGATGGGTGACACTGTGATGCAGTGGCTAGTGTTGCTACCTCACAGACTGAGGAAGCTAGGTTAAAACAGTGGTCCGCTCATTGTTTTAATTAAAATTCTATATATCAGCCTGTCACTGCTTCCTCCCTCCTGTTTCCCCTCACATTTCAAAGACATGTGTCTTATGTTGACTGTTGACTATAAAGCCAGAATGCTCTGTTTTAGAGTGATATCACAGCTATAGCTGGTCCTTGCCCCCAACCTGATGCTGCCTGTGCAGGCTATTGCTTCTCGAGATTCTCAGTTAGATTTTGGACAGTTGGAAATGAATGGTTTTATTTAATGTTATTTTGTGTGCTCAAAAAATTTGTTGAGGGATTTTTGAGCCATGTTTCTTTTCAAACTGCAATAGGACATTAAAATTTCCACAAAATGTAGCACATATGCCTCAATGAAGCCAATCTACATATAACATAAGATTCACTTAGAGTACATGAAAAACTTGTATTAATTAAAAAAGACATACCAGTATAACAGTCTGGCATGCATGGCTAAAACTACTGAAAATGGCACATTTTTTATATATTCAACCATTTTTTGAACTTTCTTGGTCTATTACAGTTCATGGAGTGCTGGATACATGGCAGAGACAAAGTCTTAACACACATACATACAGTGCATCCGGAAAGTATTTACAGCGCATCACTTTTTCCACATTTTGTTATGTTACAACCTTATTCCAAAATGGATTAAATTCATTTTTTTCTTCAGAATTCTACACACAACACCCCATAATGACAACGTGAAAAAAGTTTACTTGAGGTTTTTGCAAATTTATTAAAAATAAAAAAACTGAGAAATCACATGTACATAAGTATTCACAGCCTTTGCTCAATACTTTGTCGATAAACCTTTGGCAGCAATTACAGACTCAAGTCTTTTTGAATATGATGCCACAAGCTTCGCACACCTATCCTTGGCCAGTTTTGCCCATTCCTCTTTGCAGCACTTCTCAAGCTCCATCAGGTTTGATGGGAAGCATCGGTGCACAGCCATTTAAGATCTCTCCAGAGATGTTCAATCGGATTCAAGTCTGGGCTCTGGCTGGGCCACTCAAGGGCATTCACAAGTTGTCCTGAAGCCACTCCTTTGATATCTTGGCTGTGTGCTTAGGGTCGTTGTCCTGCTGAAAGATGAACCGTCGTCCCAGTCTGAGGTCAAGAGTGCTCTGGAGCAGGTTTTCATCCAGGATGTCTCTTTACATTGCTGCAGTCATCTTTCCCTTTATCCTGACTAGTCTCCCAGTTCCTGCCACTGAAAAACATCCCCACAGCATGATGCTGCCACCAGCATGCTTCACTGTAGGGATGGTATTGGCCTGGTGATGAGCGGTGCCTGGTTTCCTCCAAACGTGACGCTTGGCATTCACACCAAAGAGTTCAATCTTTGTCTCATCAGACCAGAGAATTTTGTTTCTCATGGTCTAAGAGTCCTCCAGGTGCCTTTTGGCAAACTCCAGGCGGGTTGCCATGTGCCTTTTACTAAGGAGTGGCTTCCATCTGGCCACTCTACCATACAGGCCTGATTAGTGGTTTGCTGCAGTGATGGTTGTCCTTCTGGAAGGTTCTCCTCTCTCCACAGAGGACCTCTGGAGCTCTGACAGATTGACCATCAGGTTTTCTTGGTCACCTCCCTGACTAAGGCCCTTCTCCCCTGATCGCTCAGTTTAGATGGCCGGCCAGCTCTAGGAAGAGTCCTGGTGGTTTCGAACTTCTTACACTGGACACTGGATAGCATCCATGTCTCACAACCATATAACAAGACAGGAAGCACCAGGGGCCTCATGTATAACGCTGTGCGTAGAATTCGCACTATAACATGATGTAAGCACAAAAGCCGAAATGTGCTTACGCACAGAAAATTCCAGATGCAGGAATCTGTGCGTACTCGAACTTCCGCGATCTTCCACTCCATAAATCCCGATCAGCGCGAAAAGTAACGCACGTGCACGCGCCTTCTGTCCCGCCCCGTTTCCTCCCAGAATTACGCCTCTTTGAATATGCAAATCAATATAAATAGACCTTAAGCTCAGCGTTCTGTGAAAAGGCAATGGCAAAAGCAAGAGGGAAAATATAAGAATTTAGGCGAATACCAAGTGGAAGCAAAGAAAAACGTACTATTTGTTGGTTTATACAGTGGTATAATCAACAAAAAGAAGTTGATCGAGTGACATAGCATGTTGGAGAAACAAGCTCAAGTTCACAAAGTTGCACAGTGCCCAACATAAAAAAGAAGTTGTCATTAAAGTAGAACATAAACTTCATCTTAAAATTATTTAATTTACTAGTTTCTCAAATCCCATCATAACTAAAGTAGCACGTTAAATGCTTTGTTTTGTATTTGATCTTCAATGTGCTGTATGTGTGTGAGTGCTTCCGTTCTTTCTCTTTCTCCGACAGGACACAGAATCCATTACATTCATGATATTACAGCTCTCTGAATAATTAAAATACTGAGATGTATATGTGATATCACTTTCATGATGATTGGAATGAAAGCATGTTATTAAGAACACAATGGCGGAGTGATTGTTTATGTCTCATACAAGATGCTGCTGCACTATACGCGACCTTCAATGAAATCATTTATTGTAGCAGTATTGTCTCTTTCAAACATACTAACCTTCAATTCTTGTCCTTACCTTTCTTTCCCCAAATACCCAATCGCCACACAATCAGCTCTGTAATAGATGTTAAGCCATCTGTAAGCTTACAACGACAATTCTTCAAAACGTTTAAGGAACATTGAAATATCTTCATAGTATGTGTTTAATTATTCTATCCATCTATCCTTCCAGTGTCGCGTCAGTCTCAGCAAATATACAGCGCAAGGCAGGAACAATACGTGAACATGCTGCGGCACCGTGTCCTCACATGTTTAATTATTAACAGTACAGATTAGTTAAATGAAGTTAAAGTTTTATCTGTATAATATAAGCAACATATTTTGCTGCATTTCATCTTACAAATGATACTGTCATCATATGTAAATATGCGCTTTGTAAAGTGGCACAGGTTGTGCAATATTATAACTGTAGTGCAGTTACAGTGGAGTAATTGTACTTATAAGTGCAAACAGTTCTACAAGGAGCAATTGATTGAGTGTGATTATAGTTCTTGGGATGAAACTGTTTCTGAACCGCGAGGTCTGTATAGGAAAGGCTTTGAAACGTTTTGCCGTGGCTGAGGCAGCATGGGCCTGATGCTGTATACCGATAACTCTCTTTCTGATCAGCTGCTGCTGTGATCCCCACTCAGATACAGTGATATAAATACTACAAAAAATTAATAAATAAAAAGAATAAGTAGGTAAAGAAACAAAAAGAAGAAGAAAGGGCAAAGTATGGTGTGGAGCTCCAAATCAACCAAGACAATAATGATCCATATACTGTATTTAACTTATCCTTTTCTTACTTCATAATGTATTTCAAATTAATAATTTCATTAGTTACTGGAGAACTAGATCTTAAATATTTACCCCTAGTGATTGTGATGAGGGGCGGCACGGTGGCGCAGTGGTAGCGCTGCTGCCTCGCAGTTAGGAGACCCGGTTCGCTTCCCGGGTCCTCCCTGCGTGGAGTTTGCATGTTCTCCCGTGTCTGCGTGGGTTTCCTCCGGGCGCTCCGGTTTCCTCCCACAATCCAAAGACATGCAGGTTAGGTGGATTGGCGATTCTAAATTGGCCCTAGTGTGTGCTTGGTGTGTGGGTGTGTTTGTGTGTGTCCTGCGGTGGGTTGGCACCCTGCCCAGGATTGGTTCCTGCCTTGTGCCCTGTGTTGGCTGGGATTGGCTCCAGCAGACCCCCGTGACCCTATTCGGATTCAGCGGGTTAGAAAATGGATGGATGGATGATTGTGATGAATATAGCTTATATTCATGGCATTACAAAAATGCAACATACAGTGTATCATTTTCAGAACATACAGTATGTGTGGTCTTAAACAAAGGTACAAGCTGGTCACTATTTGAGCAGTCCTGTATTAGAGCTCCTTTTAATAGCCTAATTAGTTCTTGCAATAATGAGTCCCAGGAACCTTCAGGAAGCCTGTCCCTTATGATGGAAAACTGGAACTTAGCAGGAAGCCATGCATAATGTGGTAGGTCATATATCAGATTGGGCAGCTTCCATTACATTACACTTTATGCCCATTTTACTGGAACAAAGTATGACATTCCAATCAGACTCTCATTAATTGTCTGGTCTTATAGGTCCTACCAATGTTGTCTAGCACCTACTGTATGGTCAACATCTGCTTTGGATCATATCTGGCACCCAAGTACAAAAAACACTTGTATAGAAACCCTGTAGTTTATTTTGAAATTGTCAATCATTTTACTAAGGATATGTTTCTTTACTTGCATTAGTGTTAAAAAGCTTTATGACAAAAGAGTACTCAGCTAGTTATTTTATGTGGAATGTGATGACTCTGCAGGATAAGAGATTTGTATTTGAGATGGTTACAAAATAAATTATCTATGAGAAATCAATATCTCAGCACTTCCTATTGTTTCAGTGTTTGTGAAAGCAATTTGTTGGCCAAAGCTTATTATTTGTAATGCTGATGGAAAAGTGCTTCTTTTTTCCATCAGCTGCAAGAGCCTCTGCCTTTTTTGCAAACATTTGAAAGCCCTAAGTACACAAAATAGATGTAAGAAGTAAAAGAGTACTCAGCTAGTTACTTTATGTGGAATGTGATGACTCTGCAGGGTAAGGGTTTTGTATTTGAGATCCATACATTATATACTGAAATGCTTACACCATATATTAAAATTTGGACACTAAAATGAATCTCATATACTGTATACTGAAAGAGACACACTGTATGTTGAAACATGTATATTGCATAGTGAAATGCATACACTCTGAACTAAAATGTATAGACTGCCTACTAATCATATGCACTATTAATGAAGTAAAAGTATGTTATTGTAAAACTGATACATTCTTCACCAAAATCCAGTTAATGCATATTGAAACAAACATGGTTCATGCTGAATGTAAACAGCCTGTAATCAAACTAACTTAAATCATTATGGAAATATTTATAAATCTATATTTTGCATTAAAATTTCATCCAAATTCCAGTATAGTATAACTAAAATAAATTAAGCATATTTAAACCATAAAAAATGCTTAGTTAAGGCTATTTGTGAAGATTTTGTTAAAGAGTTTTGTATGTTAAGAGGAGAGACAAAATATGCACATTTCTGTCACAATGTCACAGCACAGTGTCAGTAGGTGTAATGTATTTGCATAAACTGCAGCAAGCTGAGACACTTCTCTCAAAACTTTAATAGCACCCGATACTCAAAGCCACAATTTTCTTTTTCAACAGTTAATTTTTGTTCTAATATATGAAAACCTAATTGGTTTCTACTTGTGTCTCACTCCTGGTTACACTTTTTCACATTTTGTATTTTACCTCTGTTCCTCTTTTTATTTATTAATTATTTTCAAATTTATTTTACAGGTAGTAAGGATATGGTCTATAACATAATCAGTGCTTTCAGGTGTTGCAGGCATTTTAGGTTGTCATTACCTGAGATGAAATAAAAGACTTTTAGCTCAATATAAATTTTTGCTGTCTGCCTGTAGCTTCAGCCACCTTTACCTTGATCTTGCGTCATGCCAGGTGATTTTCGTATATTCTGGAATTTTTATTATTGGGGGTCTAAGTTTATTTTAGTTGAAGAAATTTAAATTAATTTAAATTAATTATAAGAAGATTTTGACACTTGTGCTCTCTTTATTGTTTTAAGGTATTTGTATTTAGAGTCCTCTTGGTGACTTGTTGTTTACTCTTTAAATTTTTTATGTTCTTCATTGTATTCTTTATTTATTTTGTTCTCTTAAACGTTCTTGTTTGATTGTTATTGTGAGAATTGTTTAAGTTAGATTTTTTCTCCACTAGTTTAATTTTAATGTCATGTTTCTGTTAAGTTAACGTAAGTAATTATACTAATAATTTCTCTGTAGAGTCACACCTCCACATTCATGAATTTGACATTTGTGGTTTTGGTTATTCGCAGGTTGAAGAGTAAGTAAAAAAAAAAAAGAAAAAAAAGCTAACAGCAATTAATAAATTAAATCACAAAAATATCCCGCTGTGACACACCCCACTACAGCTAGCGGCACCCAAGTATTATCTGTGAATTTTCACAGGGGCCCATTGTTTTATAAGTAATTCTTGTTTGTAAAACCTATCCAATATACAACAACATTTATTTGGCATTTTAAACATTCTCATATTTTAGAATTTTTAACATTATTCAATAATGAAATATAAAATCCTAATTATGAAATGAGTACACAAATCCAATTAAGAGGTGAGCAAATTTTGACCAGGAAATGAATGGTGTAGGTTCAAGACAAAAGATGTGGTCGATAGGCAACGTTCTGACCTAAGTAAGTAAAGATCAAGTGAACAAAAACGGGGGAAAGGGTTGTCCTAAACTGATAGTTGGAAGCAATGCAGGCTGAGGCCAAAACTAACAAATTTCTCTAACCAAGCTTTCATTTGTGAAATGCAAACATGTAGAGCAAAATAAGGGTTTTGGTACCTCTGGATACTAGTTGCATTTTAAAAAAGAAAATAGGTTGCCGGCAATGAAAACAAACAGAAAACAAAGGGGATTGCTCCACTATCCAGTGTACTGCCATTAGGTATAATATAGTGGATTTCTGAAACAAGAGCATTCTCCTCCAGAGTCCGGTCCCTAAATAAACACTGACTTGTGGTGTTTACATAGGGTTTCTGGGCTAATCCTGGAAGTGATGTCACTGCTCCTCCTGTGCCTCTTCTGCTTGATTGAAGGAAGAGGAGAGCAAGTAAGTAACCAAGTTACCCAACTTTCTTAAATTGGGTTATTTACCTTTGTGAGGTTCTGAAGTCTCCCCACTATTAAATGTGCTGGACTGACTACATCAAAAAAAGTTTTTGTTTTTTTCTGACAATGTATAATTATTAGAACACCTGTTTATGCATCTTTCTCTTCTCTGTAGACAATATATTGTACTTTTCAGAATAGATATGCATTTCAATGCACAGTGTTTGTGTAGTGAAAAAAGTGTATACATATATGTTTATGTATATTTAGGAATGATTTATGTCCAAGAAAGGAATACCTATATTTAGGAATGATTTATGTCCAAGAAAGTATCTTGTAGTCTTCCACATGTTCTTATATAGTTACTAAATAACATATAATCAGTTATGATACAGAAAGAAAAAACAGTGAATATGCTACCAGTAGTAAACAACTCTGGCAAAAATTAAGACAAAAATTTTAATAGGCAAAATTTGGATTTGAACGAATCAAAGCAAGTAAAACAAAATCAGAGACAGGTATTATGAATTGCGCAAAATGGGGCAGTGCATTACACCAATCATCCTTAAAAGTAAGGCCTTCAGTTGCAAAACATTCCAACCACTGGGAATATGTGAGTGGGAAATATTCAGCATAAAAAGTCACTAGAATTTATCCATAACTCAAGAGCCATTCTCATCACGGCCATCATTGCTAATCTGACAAAGAAAATCCAAATCTGAATTATTCTCAGACACTAAGATCACTCCCATAAAACAATCATGCATGGAGGATATTACAATCAAGATAACCTGAATGTAACTTTATAAAAATTATTATAAAACAATGGAAGAATTCAGAAACTAAATAGTTACAAAGAACTGTAACCTGCACATGACTTTCTAAAATTATACAGTAACAAAAGAATGTACATATTCAAGTTCTTAGTGTTTTTAGGCACACTACCAAATATAATTATTTCATAAAGGAACAGAGTTGGCTGATATTTTCACAAGGGAAACACCCTTCCTGATCAATTTATCCCATTATCATTAAAAAGTCAGTAATACAAGACTCACTACAATATGTTATTTCGTTCAAAGTTCAAATGAAGGATGTTATTTTTTCTCAATCAATGTGAAAAGGTTAAATTTTCATTGTACTTGCTTTCCATTTTGTAAGACATTGTTTCAGGCTGAGTAATATACTGTAATGCAGAGGTAAATGTGCCCAGTTCCAAAAGCTCATCTAAATATAATGTATAAGGATCATTACTGGGAATCTCAAAGAAAGAAGTTGTTCTTTCTGTTGCTCTGTTTTTGTCTCATTACAAACAATGATCATAAAAGCTTTGAAGCTCTATCTACTGAAGGCACAAGCAAAAGCAAAAACACCTTCAGAAACACACAGCAAAGGGATCCTATCAGGAACTGCAATTCTCCTACTGCAAACAGCCTGTTCTAAACTTTGACTACAGCACTAATAGTAAGAGTGTTGAATTTGATTATGACATTTGAACAATTTTGATGAGAACAGGCCATTCAGTCCCACATAGCTCATCAATCCTATCAATCTCTGATCAAATATTTTTGTTGCTTTCTCATAGAATTTCACAATATTACTGAAACATATGTCTGAAATGATGCTGACTATTTACTAACACACCTGTTTTGTCCCATGATACTTGATTTTCTCCTTAAAATTCCTTCCATTAATTTAGCAATGATACATATTAAGTTTACTGGCCTATAGTTGCTTTGGTGAGCTTGATTAGCTTTTTTATATAATGTTAGTTTTGGTAGCTTCCAATCTCTTGGAATTCCTCCAGTATGTAATATTTTATTTTTAAATACACATTATGGCTTTATATATGTATTCAGTTACATCATGAAACACTTTACCATAAATGTTATAAGTTCTTCTTGATGTATTCTGTACAGCAATTCTCTGTCTATACAATTTCTAGACAAATTAGTTTTTCCTAATCCAGTAACTGCTGGGAGCATGGCAGCTTCTTCACAAACTAGCTGTGCATGCACGGTGAGAGTGCTCATACCAAAACCTCGCAGTAAAGGCACATAAGGAGCAGTAGGCACATGTCAGCAGAGCACAATAATTAAAAATAACAATTAATAAATAAATTCAGTTAAAATATGCTGAACATTCAGATAATGTTGCCAACAGAGAAACCTCACACTGTAATACTGGATGAATGGAAGGCACCAATTAGGTGAAAGTATATATAGCATACTGTATAACGCATAAAATACTAATAAAAAGGTTCTGAAAAACAAACATATACCCTCTCTGTACCTCTCTAAAATCATGCTGCTCTACTGGGTAGGTTACCACCCTCAACTGTTCACTACGGTATAACATCTTTCTTTCTCTCTAAACAATGGCCTCTATATCTTCCGTTAGTTGTCTCACTCTCCTTCTTACTCTGCACTCAGATGGACTTTAACATGGACGCAGATATTTGAATGACTTCTGGGCATGACCCAGAATCATTTCCAGGACCAGGCTCGGCTTTTCTTTTTCTACAGGGACACCAGATGAGAACTTCTTTTAAGGGGCAAGGTTTCCAAGGCAGAATCTTAGCTACCAACAGTATTTGAACCACAGCATGGTTTCACAAGTTTCCTTCTGGGACCGTAGCCTATCTACCAAAGAAGAACTGTTGCCGTTTCTTGAGTTTTTCTTTGGTCTTTTCTATAAGTAGAGTGTCAGGCATCACAGCCAGTACAGTAACTGTTCTCTTAGCATCTTGTGAGAGCAGTGCATGCCTCCATTCAGGCTTCTGTTCTCTCTCTTATGCTGGTGTGCCTACCTACAGCTCTCTGACCTGATGATTAAGCACAGTCATCAAAACAAATCTTATATTCATTGGCATGAGTACATTAGAGCTCAATTATAAGGTATGACAGCTATTTGAAGCAGCTACAGATGACTTTCATATGCAGTGCAGCTGTAAATACCTGCTATGTTTGATGAAATATTATACATATGCAAAAACAGAACGGCAGAAAATAGGGCAATGATAGGCTGCTACTTTTGTAATAAGAAATGCTTGTGGTAAAACACCACTGAGCTCTGCTTAACAGTCCTAAGGATTTATCATCTAGATAGAACAGGCTGTTCCTCACACCATAATTTAGAAAATGCAATTATACTGTTAAACAGTTAAGATCAAATAACTAATTACATATTATAACAATGTTAATTGTGATCTTTTTGGATAGTACGCAAATTGCTTATTGAAATGTTACTTTTTGACTAATGTTATGTTTTGTTTTTTTTTCAAAAATAGGAACATGTCAACATGTAGTTTGTTCAAATAAACAGTTCCAAATAAATGCAAATAACACATTTACTGGGGACACTTTCATTTTTAGAACAGTTCAAAGATTATGATTTTTAAATGCTTTTAATTACAGTAAGTAGGAGGAACATATTAAGGTGGCTGTACTAGCAAATTATGTCCTATTTAGTATGTCGGTCTTAAATAAACATGTTTTGTAAAATTTTAAGATGCCTGAAAAATTTAAAATAAATGAGTTTAGATGATGCAGTCTCTTACATATATCAGTAGGCGATCCAAAGGGAAATAATAATGTTCTGACCTTACTCTCTCTCTGCTAAACCTTTTAATCAGAAGCTGAGATTAATCCCTAGAGACAAGAGGAGGTCTTTAGTTTGTAAAGATCAAAGTAACGGTGCTAATCTTCAACATATATGGAAAGACTCTGCCGTTGCTGAATATGTCCCAGTGGTCATTTAGGATGAAACTGTAATGATAAAGAATAATTAAGTCCTCAGAATCAATGGCTACCTTTTACCTCACATACATAAATTAATAGTGTAGCTGGCTTGTATACCCTTACTGTACAATATATATGATTAAAAGGTATTGGTAAGATTTACAAAGAGTTGATTTTAAAGAAAAAAAAAACAGCCACTAGTTGAGCCAGTCAATTCCATTTCAGTTTTATATTATACCTTATTAGTGCTATTTAACATTGTCTTGTTTGTTTGAAGAAGATATACTGCATATATCCGCACAACTTATCCCCCATGTTAATTATGTAGTTCAACCTTTCTCAGTATATCAGACCTAAAATAAAGTGAAATATATTTATTTAGCTGTGAAATATTATGTGGGTGTGTTAGCCTGTGTCAGCAGGACCTGCAGTGGACAGAAGCAGTGTTCATGGTTGTTTCCCTAATTTATATTCAAAGCTGTACAGAACTGTGAACTTAAGCTTATATGAGAATGATATACTATATTATGTTTTGTTTGTGGATGAAGGAGCTTTAATATATTGGCAGAATGTATTATACCTTTACTGTACTATACTAACAATAATCAAGAGGTAATGATGTAATGCCATATTATTATTATTTCATCCCATATTAATCATAAATGCATTAGCCATCACCAATTTTAAAAACTGAAATTAATAATATTTAATAATAAGTTTAGTTTAAGGGTACATCAAATAATATCAGCTTCTAAATAAAGTACTTCTGTCATGTGTGGGTCGATGCTAAATTGTATTTATTATTTTAAAAAATAGCTGCAAATAAATAATTCCTGATAAATTGTGGATTACAGACCTAAAAGACACTTTGATTAGGAGCAAAATATTAAATATTCTGTATGTAGAATTTGTATGCTTTGATTGCTTGATAATTATGACCAAAATAAGTATTTTGCTGTCATTGTCACTGAAACCCTTTTACTACCCAATGGAGAATCCCCAATTAAGTAAAAAAGAATGAGAGAGCTTATTGTTTTGTTGTGAAGTGTTTCTTACAATACTATTTAGATTCTTCTTGGGCAAATGCAGAAGAGAATATTCTAATGAAATGGTTAATTATGGTAGAATTAATACACCATATCACCAGCCAATCAGGAGTGTTTCTTTTTTAAAACAGAAATTTGACATTATAATGAGACAGTTTCTATGGACTGTAGTAAATAAATAGCACTCACTAAATATGAAAAGATGTCTAATTTCTTTTATGCTTAAATGATATGCTGTTTAAATTCAAACTGAAATTAGTAGTGGGTAACAAATAAAAAAATAGTTTAGCTTTTTCTCCTCCCTAGTTTGGTGAAATAAAATTGAATCAATTTTGTGAGGAAAAATGTATATTTGTAAGTATATATGTGAATGTGTCCTATGATACACTGGCACCCCCACCGGGGTTGTTTTTTGCCTTACAATTAATAGTAGTACTAGAACTAGATAAGTGAATTTAGAAATTAAATGGAATGCATATATTATGATTTAAAACTTTTTGGAACTTCCTGTTTAAAGAGTTCTCATTGACAACAAACCCAGCAGTCATCAAGTGAATCTTTTTCAGAATTTTTGAAAGGCATTAGAACCTCATTGTATGTATAAAACATTGATGTTTTACAAAACACATGATCTCTTATGGAAAGTTTAATGTGGTCTGAAGTTCACAGGAGCAAACATACAACATGATTGTCTTAGTCCAAATAGTATGATTTATTGTAACTCTGTGGCTTAGGTTGTGCAACTTTAGCCAAAAAAAGTCAAAAAAGCATTTAACTGTTAAGTGCTGCATCATACCGTATGGACTTGCTCATCATATACTATATGCAAAATAAGCATTAGCAGTGCTGACTTTATGAACTTTTTTAATGATTAAATTCACAATACACAGTCCTATCCCAGATTTCAGTGTCATCGTATAAACAAAATACGAAAGTACTTTGTAGCAAAAAAGGATGACAGAACTTTAACTTTCAAAATTAAACCAACTACCTGCCTCTTAAACCCAGTTCCTTTAAGAATTTTTCTTTTTCTATGCTATGAATGTAATACCTGAGATCTGCATGTGCTGAAAACTCTGAAAGTGCATAAAACACAAGGGAATCTGCTTTTTGTAGGGCTCTGAATTTTTCAGTACACAGTCTATTCATGGATATTTCCTTTTGATGCACGCATGCCCAGTGTAAGAGAATGTCTACATCATACATGCTGTTACGGCCTACCAAAAAGTCTAGGGATATATAAATAGGTCGTACACAAATGAAAGAGAGGTAGACAAAACACAAACAAAAACTAAAATAAAAACAGGCTACATTTATTGTCAAAATAAAACACAATACACAAAATATGGAAAAACTATACAGAACAAACAAGGCAGGAGAACCACACTAACATAGCTAACTTCAAAGTTCACAGCAAGATACAAACTATTTGCATTTATTACTTAGCTGGCTAGCTTACAATTATTTCTTTAATAAGCAACCAAAAACCCAAAGCCAGACCATCCAAACCTAACTCTCCATACCTTGCTCTGTCCTTCTCCTCTCTTACACACACACTCCCTCCTAAACTACAAAGAAGCTTAATTTATAAACCTACACCCCACCCATAACCTAGGTCAGGGGTCCTCAATCACGGTCCTGGAGAGCCACAGTGGCTGCAGGTTTTTGCTCCAACCCAGTTGCTTAATAAAAAGCACTTATTGCTAAAGTAACACTTCTGCCTCACTTTAGTGATTTTGAGACCTTATTGCTTAATTTTGTCTTAAACAGCTATTTTAATTGCTCCTTATTATCAATAACATGCAAATGACAAGAGAGAGCAGCATTTCTCCATTTAGCTTATTTACATTTACACCTGTGTGTATTTATCTGCACTATTGGGTTTAATTAAATACTTGGAAGAAAAATGAAGAGAAAAAAGTGAAGGACTGAGAATTACTCGTCCATTTTAGCCTTCAAATCATTTGCATGATAGAAAGGGAAAGAAAATCTAGGATATGAGAATGACCTGACATAGCAGAGTTAATTTAATTTCATAGCTTGTTAGTGCTTTATTGGCAAGAATTGCTTTCTAATTAAGCAACCAGGTCAGAACCAAAACCTGCAGCCACTGCGGCTCTCCAGGTCTGGGATTGAGGACCCCTGACCTAGGTGAGTTAATTAATAAGCAACTTAAGTTGGTAATTAGGGCAGGACCCAATTAAGATAAACCCCAAATCTATACTAATAAAAGGCAAAGCCCTCACTGACTGACTCACTCACTCACTGACTGACTGACTCACTCATCACTAATTTCCCAACTTCCCGTGTAGGTAGAAGGCTGAAATTTGGCAGGCTTATTCCTTACAGCTTACTTACAAAAGTTAAGCAGGTTTCATTTCGAAATTCTACACGTAACGGTGATAATAGTCGATAACGGTCGACAACGTCCGCCATGTTGAACTATCTTATTTATAGCCCTATCTTCATGAAATTTGGTAGGCGGTTTCCCTGCGCTAACCGAAACCGATGTACGTACTTATTTCGGTGGTATGACACCACTGTCGGCCGCCATATTGAACTTTCCAAAGTCACTAATTCTTCAACTTCCCGTGTAGGTAGAAGGCTGAAATTTGGCAGACTCATTCCTTACAGCTTACTTACAAAGGTTAAGCAGGTTTCATTTTGAAATTCTACACGTAACGGTCATAATGGTCAACAACGTCCGCCATGTTGAACTTTCTTATTTATGGCCCCATCTTCACGAAATCTGGTTGGCGGCTTCCCTGCGCTAACTGAAACCAATGTACGTACTTATTTCGGTGGTATAAACACCACTGTCAGCCGCCATATTGAACTTTCCAACGTCACTAATTCTCAAACTTCCCATGTAGGTAGAAGGCTAAAATTTGGCAGGCTCATTCCTTACAGCTTACTTACAAAAGTTAGGCAAGTTTCATTTCGATTCTACGCGTAACGGTCATAACGGTTGACAACGTTCACCATGTTGAAATTTCTTATTTATGGCCCCATCTTCACGAAATTTGGTAGGTGGCTTCCCTGCGCTAACGAAAACCGATGTATGTACTTATTTCGGTGGTATGATGCCACTGCCGGCCGCCTTATTGAACTTTTCAACGGTCTTTGTTACTTATGGGCCCTTCTTCAAGAAATTTGGTACGCAGGTTCCCAACGCTAACTGAATCGTACTTACATACATATACACGTCCATAGCCTGCAGCTAGGTCACCGTGTGAGGCGGCGTTGGGTCCCCCATCCCAACGCCTCAACACGTTGTTGGCTGCCTGCTTATATAAGGCCGTCCGTCGCTCCGGTCTCTACATTCCCTTCCTTGCTTCGCCACGGGATTCACGTCTCCCTGCTGATAACTAGAGCCTTTTTATTTAATCCACGGCTTCTCCGCTGTTTTATTGTTCGTTTATTACGATTATAGTTATTGTGTAGGTATTTTAAACTTACTTTACATTGTTTAGATACCCATTTCCTTTATCATTCCAACCGTACCCCCATTAACATGTCTATCGAGGTGATCACCATCGATCAAAGAACTGTCACTTACCAAGTGGTTTCCATGCCCGGAGATGGCACCTACCTTTTCCATTCTCTTTGTTACATATTGCATGACCATATCAGGCTGACTCTTGATATCTGGAGGAACATTGTGTCTTATGTATTGAATGACTGGGAAAGGTTCAAGGTGTGGACTGATGACGGTACAGGAGATAATTATACTACACAGGAGCACTAGAAGAGTGAAATGCTTAAGCTCTTCACCTATGGTTCTGCATGTGAGTTGATGGCTGCCGCTTAATTGTTCGGTTGTCGCTTTCAAGTGTACCGAAATAGCCAAATATTTTACACCTTTCAACAACCGCCTATGCCTCTTAGATTCACATGTGATGATTTCAGTAATGGACACTTTTATGTTTATGAATGTTTAAACTCTCAAAAGCTGGATGTGAAGTTATCGATGAAACCTGTTGTATATTTACAACGCTTGACAGATGCCGAATGTCACTTCAACACAACAAGTCCTGCAAATACTGTCATAATTGAAACAAACCATGAAACTCAAACCAGTAATCCAAGCTGTGGGAGTTGAAACAAGATTACTGTTCACATGGCCAACTGTACGTTGCATGCTCAAGAGTAAGCTCAGGGCACAGCTTGGTCATATTACAATCGAAGGCCCGAACTCACAATGCGGTATACAAAGAGATCCTTAACAAATAATTATTTTATATATTTTCCCTCAGTTTAAAAAGGTTTAATTTTCTTCTTAATAAAAATTTTAAGGCAGTACTTCGCCGCTGCGAAGCGCGGGTATTTTGTTAGTTAATATAAAAACTAAAGTCTAGAGTAGGTCGTAACACATGCTTTCAGTCATTTAAGTGCAGACAGATATACTTTTGTAAAATATCTAAAAACAGTAGGGTTGATGTGAATCGTTTTCACTTAAAAACCCTGTTTGTAAATGAAAACACAGTAGTGTGGATGTAGCCTCTGTGGCATCAGCCCGGCCGGGACGCCCAGGAGGACCGGAGGAGGACTTGTGCCTCCTCCAGACCGCGAGGGGGTGTCCGCCCTGGTTATGTTGGGGGCCACGGGTAAAGGGCTTGGAAGCCCAGCCCTGTAGGGACCAGTGGCCACCGCCAGGCGGCGCCCGGTGCCTGAATATCCCTGGAGCCCAGCACTTCCGCCACACCAGGAAGTGCTGTGGGGAAGACGACAGGGGACACCCGGACGGCTTCCGGGTGAGCAGCCAGCACTTCTGCCACACTGGGGCGTGTCTACAGAGAAGTGCCGGGAAGCAGCTGGAGCCCTTCCGGGTTCCTATTTAAGGGGCCGCCTCTCTCCAGCTGAGGGCGGAAGTTGGGCGGAAGAGAGACGGATCTGGAGAGAGGACTGGAGGCGGCCAGGAGAGAGGCATTGAGACTGTGAGGCCTGGACATTGGGGAAACGGTGCTGGAGGCACTGGGGTTTGTGGTGCACGTGACTTGTAAATATTGTAAATAAACAGTGTGTGGTGGAGCCAACAATGTCCGTCTGTGTGTGTCCGGGTTCAAGTCCACACCTCAATGGCTGTTCTGGCAGCACTCATTCTTAGGGCCAGTTTATACTTTACGCTCAGAACGAGTACACGCCCGCATCATGGCTGCCACACGTTCCCAGTGTTCATTCCATGCGTCCTCTGAGCAGGTTCTCAGAAATTAATGCGACGCGTGCGCGAGTTGCAATACCAGCAAAAAGTTGGGGGGCGCAGTGTGCTAAAAGTCGGAACGTGACATCAGAGTCTCTGTTTACTATCTACATGTGACAGAAAGCCTCAATACAGATCCTACGTGGATCGATGTGCGTGCTTCGTTGTTTGATGCATGGTCCGATGTGGTGAAGCAAAATGCTGACATACAGATGCATTCGTGGTGCTTTTATATTCAAGCATCGCATATTCCCAATCATAATGACACAATACATTTTAAATGTCTCACATACCATGTTTTGTGCTGTCTTTTTTGCAACTTCACAACAGCAACATAATGTATAGCGCTGTATTTGAGCAATGTTAATGGTTAGTAATGGTTAGTCCAACTAAGTTAGAAAGTTATAAAAATACTGTTGGGGTCAGCATCATTATCCCCAATAATAACTAAAATGTATGTATTCAGGGAAAGGTAGTTCTTATCTGTCCACCTCTTTAACTCACTGGCACCTTCGGAAAAAACATTTTTTGGTCTAAAAGAAAGGTATAGTTGGATATCATCTGAATGTGACTAATGATTAATGGTATGTTTTCTAATGACAGTTCCCAATGAAAGCATGAAAAATGACAATAGTAAAGGTCTGAGGACTGAGCCCTGCAGGACACCATTTTTAACATCTGAGTATAACGATGGAGTATTGTTAGAAAATTGCTGTTTGTACCAAAATCAATTAGACAAATCCGATCTGCACCACGCAAGGACCAATTTAATTTTCCAGGCAGTGTAATACCATAGTAGGCAACATGCAATAAGATGCTGCAGATGTTCTACCAGACGGTTGTGGCAAGTGCCCTCATCTACGCGGTGGTGTGCTGGGGAGGCAGCATAAAGATGAAAGATGCCTCACACCTGGACAAACATGTTAAGAAGGCAGGCTCTATTGTAGGAGTAAAGTTGGACAGTTTAACATCTGTGGCAGAGCGACGGGCATTAAGCAAACTCCTGTCAATTATGAAGAATCCACTGCATCCACTGAACAGTGTCATTTCCAGGCAGAGGAGTAGCTTCAGTGACAGACTTTTGTGACTGTCTTGCTCCACTGACAGACTGAGGAGATCGTTCCTCCCCCACACTCTTCAATTCCACCCGGGGGAGTAAATGCTAACATTACTCAAAGTTATTGTCTGCTTTTACATGGATTTTTATTACTATTTAATTTAATATTTAAATAATGTTTTTTGTATCAGTATACTGCTGCTGGATTATGTGAATTTCCCCTTGGGATTAATAAAGTATCTATCTATCTATCTATCTACCACATAACCTTAGACATTATCTTTTACACTAAGCATATCTTTTAAAACACACATAACAAAACTATTTTTCCATCTTAAAAATGTTAAGACATTTTCTAAATATGTAAGATACTGAGAAAGTAAGTCATCAATCTTTTCTCGTAGGGTTGATGCTCATAATGTGTCATTTGCTGGCTGTTTAAAGTATTCTGTATGCAGCTTTCATCAGTCCATACATCTAGGCACCTTCCTAACCCATTTATTCAGGATAGGAATTCGAAATACAGCTGTAATCATTACAAGAACTAGAAAGTACAAACACATAACTCCAGTTCTTAAATCTTTATGCTGCCTTCCAGTTCGGAGCTGATTTCAAACTCCTCGTTTTTACACCTACCAGAGCAAACATTAAGATCTCAATATTCCAGCCTACTAAAGATTCCAAGGATTAATAAAATAACAGTGGAAGGTTAAGCTTTTATTTGCAGTGGCCAAAAGTGAAAATATCTGCCTGCTTATATAAGTAATGCACCTTTGGTCTCAGCTTTTAAATCCACTGAAGGCTCACTACTTTAGTATAGCATACCCTGACTAGAGCTGCTGATTAGCTGTGCACACTGCATCTCTGTTTGTTAGCCATTTTCCTAAAATACAAGCATTGCAATCATGAAGACTCCTCTACTGTCTGTTTCTCTTCTAAGAATTCTGCTGTAGCACATGATACCATTTCTTTACTTCGAAGCTCTTTTTCTGCCCATGGAAAAGATATCTGTAATACTAGGAACATTGTAATCAATGGATGGTGAGATTCTGTCATCAGATTAGATGGCTCAGCACAGTTTTTACAATCAGTTTCAAAATACTTTGTTTTTCTGTAAGAAAACAAATGTCCTCATGTGTACTTATTATGTTATTAATATTTTGTAAAGTTTGTATTTGCATTTTACCTAAGAGCTTTGTAATGGGGCTCTTTTCCTGCACTCAACGAAGAGTATTATGCCACCGGAGGGGGGGGGTGGTGCTCCAGCTTCCCAAATACCCAACACAGACAGGCTCAGACACAAATATAAAATAAAACAATTTATTATGGGAAACTTTTTGCTGGTAAGCATTTCCCACCACAGCCACAGTACAAAGCACAGTATACAGAATTCAGAAATACTTTTGTCTTCTGTTTTCTGACTCTGTCTGTCTCTCTCGCTGTCTCCTCCACTCTTCCATGCAAGCAGTGTCCTCTTTCTTCCTGACTCTGGCTTCTCAAGCAGTGTTTATGTTGCACACAGAAGCACTTCCAGTATTCTGCAGTGTTCCAAAGTTGTAGCTTGGAAGCACTTCTGGGTTAGGTGAAAGTCCAACAAAGCAAGGATTTCCAGTCTCCATCCCATCCCCTGGTTGCACCCATGGCACCCAACAGGGCTGAGTCCAAGAACTCAAATTCCCATGATGCCATGTGGGAAACTGTGGTGCTGCCCCATGCATGCTGTCTCCCCTATCCTTCCATCATGGGGGTGTCCCTGCCAGGTAAGGTTCCAGCCATCTCTCATCAGTACTATACAAAAATAAATAAAACTTAAAAATTAAACTGAATATGGGTTATGCTCATCTAGCATACTTCCTGCTCATTTCACTGAAGTCCTAACCTTAACCTGACAGCTCTATATACAAAAGAGAAACCTAGCCCAGACAACATACTAGTCTATCACAGACCACATTGATGCTTACAACCTATAGTAGTCCTAATAAGAGTCACCTAATGTCACATGCATGAAACAACAGTAAACATTAGCAACAAGGAAATCAAACGTAAAACCCCACACACAGTTATTGGGCTGTGAAATGAACCGAGGTCCCTGGAGCTGTGAGGCACTAATCACTGATCCTAACTGACACTTTGTTGCAAGAATGGTATAGTTTCTGCCTTGCTGTGACCCTTAACTGGATAAGAGACCTACATGTGTGCCTTGCCATGACAATGAACTATCTAAATCAGCCCAGTAAAAATTTGAATGGATGGACAAAAAATGTTACTGTATTTATATTATACATTGGTTTTGACAGAATTTAAATTATTGTCACAGATAGCATGCCCTTAGTTTTCAGCTACTTTGAACACAAATTAATGGAAACAGCAAATTTAAATAGATGTAGGTCATAAAATGGCTGTAGCCACATTGCAACAAATATTAAAATATTTCATGCCCTAAGGCGTAGAACCTATCCCAGCAACACTGGGTGTAAAACAGAGACTAAACTTGGATAAGGGTCTATCAAAGGCTCACTCATGCTGACACCAGTACAGGAGCAGTTTAGAATTGTTATTTGACCAAACATATCTGTTTTTGAAACATGGAAGAAATCATATGTAAAACAAGTGGGTCCCTCTAACTCTAGCAGTTGTATCCTGCTTATTACTTAAGGCTAATTGTGGATACATAGAATAAGGAGTATAGTATATGGAATGCATTGTTTACAGAACTTAAATATACAAATATAGACCTGTTGATGCAGGAGCTGCCATTATGCGTTAATACACTCACCACACATTAACTGAGAGAAATAGGTAGCCAATTAGAGACGGGGAATGATTTTTGGGGGGGGGTGGGAGATAAAGCCATGCTGGGTAATTTAGCCAGGACATTAACTTTCTGAAGGATTTTTCATGACCACAGAGTCAGAACCTTGATTTTACGTCTCAATCAAAGAAGGGCGGCATATTTATGGGGCGGCATTGGGATCCACATTCAGACAACAGTATAAGCGCCCTCTGCTGGCTTCGCTAACAACTCTTTCAACAAAAAACCCAACATTTGCCTGGTTAGTCTCCCATCCAAGTACTGACCAGGCCTGAACATGCTTAGCTGCAGGTAGAGGACCTGTTCTGAATTATATACATGAGGAAATAGAATGCAAAAAGATTCATTTTAATGAGGCTCTTGCTCTCATATTCAAACAACTGAAAGGAGAATAATTTATTTAAAATTGTTTAAATGTGATTTCCCATGATCATGTCCTATTTCAGACTTTTTCCTAATCATTGGTAGTAAGAGTTGATTTCGTCAATCCATTTGACTTTCCACATAGGAATATTAAGTATTTTATGCACTTTAGTTATTTTATTATTACAAAAGTAGTCAATCATATTTCAATAAATTGTATGCTTACTAACATTTATGTGAAAGCTGAATGACTCAGTATCCTTAGCAAACCTTTGCCCCAATAAGCAGATGCCTTTAAGCTCCCCAGCTACCTATACCAGCTGTCAGAATACTAGGAAAGGAAAAAGTTGTCACTAACAAAATATCGTCACTTCCTTCCTTTTGCTATTCCATTAAGTATAGGTTGTTATGAAAATTAGTTTGATTGCTAAAAACTGCAGTCACCTACTATATCTTAATATCAACTAATTGTTGAAGCTGTAAAAAAGCAATTTTGCTTTTGATTTGTTCAGGTGGAAGTTGCCAAATGGTGTTATTTCTGTATTAAGATGTAAAGTAAGAAGATATCTTGTGGTTTTATTCATGATATACACATGCAAATGTATTCGGCATGGGAGAGCTCATGAAACTCATGGTTCAATTAGCATCATAGTTTCATAGTCATATTTTCATCTTTGTTTTGATTCTGTACATCTTTTGTAAAGCAGGGGACAACATACCATTGCCAATCTCAAAGTTCTCATTTATTGAAAGAAAGAAATTACAATTTTAGTGTTATCAGAAACATGGTCAATCCTTAAATGATTTTTTTTTAGATAAATTCAAAGTGCAACCTTTCAAAAAATAAAGCTTTATGAAAATGCTTTGTAGTTATTTATAAATAAAAAATACCAACATTACAGGAAAATGCATAAACTATTTGTAAAATGGCATAAAAGTAAGTAAGTGAGAATGTCTTTTAAACTTTTAAGTTAAACTGTTGCACTTAATAACACAAAAAGAAATATTCTGGAACTTTTGAATTTAAGTTTTCTTTTGTAAGTTAAGGTGCCATTTAGTGATTCTGAAATTAACCATGCATACATAGAGGTCTTTGATGAGGTCTTCCAAAACCAACTTTATTTTGATGATGTATTTCTGAAGCTTCATTGTTTAGTGGCCCCTGAAAAGACTGTAAAGAAATCTTCCAGCACTATCATACCTCAGAAGACCCAAAAAGAAAACATGCTGGAGAACTGATCGTAAATGAAGAAAAACTAAACTGATAGTCCACTATGAAATATTGAAGGCTAAAATAACTAAATTTAACAATGCATAATTTCTCTAAAATTCTAAATGATAATGATGGTAATCCAAGAGTTTTATTCTCAACTATTGATCATCTTCCAAACCCAGCTCATTCAATGGAATGCTTCCTAAAAACTACTAGTGAAACTTGTGAGTTTTTGCTCTATTTTCTAAATACAAAATAAATGATATTAGAAATTATATAGTACATCCCCCAAGGTTATCAATTAAATCCCAACATGTCCTTTTAAGCCATTTAAATTCTTTCACTGGAATAGATCAACCCGAACTATGCAGAATAATTTCTCAGCTGAAACCCTCCACCTGGATCCTTGACCGAGTACCAACAGGTTTTTATTATTGAAGTCTCTGATGTGGTAATTGATAGTGTACTTGACATAGTGAACTCATCATTAGATACAGGGTTCTTCCCTAACTGTCTAAAGACTGCAGTTGTTAAACACCTGCTCAAGAAAAATAATCTCGATCCCTCCATCATTGACAACTTCAGACAATTTCTAACTTGTCTTTCTTAACTAAAACTCTAGAAAAGGCAGCTTTTAAGCAGCTAAATGCTTGAATAAGCATTTTAATCTTGACAAGTTTCAGTCAGGTTTTAGAACAAAGCATAGTGCAGAAACTGTACTGGTTAAAGTAGTAAAAGATTTGCGGATGAATGCAAACAGAGACCATATATCTGCTGTTGTTCTCTTAGAATTGAATGCAGCATTTGACACCACAGACCATAGTATTCTTATAAATTACCTTAAACAACAGGTGTGCTTTCCTTCCTATATTTTGGAATGCCTCTCCCCCTACAGTCCTAGTCATAACCCAAGATCTTCAAATGGTGGGCTGCCTATAATTTCAAGAACTAAGCTTGAAAGAAGTGGTGAGGTGGCCTTTTGCTGTTATGCACCAAAAATCAATAATATTTTACCAATAGGCAGGCTTATAATGTGGAACATTTTTAAAAACTGCTAAAACTTATTTTAATTTGGCTTCTTCATAGCTACATTTTAGTTGAACACCTGATAGACTTATATAGGTATAGTATTGTCATATTCGTCAGGGATCTACAATCTTTACTATTCTCTTCTGTCTTTTCCAGTTCTTCTGTGGCAGCGATTTGCATTAACAACACCTGATCAAGGCACTATGCAGTCATATGTGATGCTGGAATGAAGGCAGGTGCCTCAGCTGACCATGAGTCAGACTTCATCAAATCTTCTTGTATGAAGCCTGGAAACAAAGAGGAATGAATGAAAAACATTTATGTTAGGTAAAATGCCCCATTGGGCTGGGTGGTCTTTTGGCCTTGGAACCCCTGCAGATTTTGTTTATTGGTTCAGCTTAACTGGAGTTTGTTTTTGTTTTTTCTGGCCTTATTACCGGACTCCTCTTTAGAGACTTACATCATAATCTATACAAATAAAAGACAAAGCCCTCACTGACTGACTGACTCACTGACTCATCACTAATTCTCCAACTTGCCGTGTAGGTAGAAGGCTAAAATTTGGCAGACTCATTCCTTACAGCTTCCTTACAAAAGTTAGGCAGGTTTCATTTTGAAATTCTACGCATAATGGTCATAACTAGAAGCTATTTTTCTCCATTTACTGTAATGGAGTTGAGCTCGAAAGCCGTGGGGGACGGAGTTTCGTATGACATCATCACACCTCCCACGTAATTACGCAGTACGTAGAAAACCAGGAAGAGCTCCAAAAAGCGCTTAAGAAAACATGCATTATATAATTAAGAAGGCAGCGAAACAATTAGAAGCGAACGAGTGACATATAAAACCATATTCAGCGGCTCACGTGAACTGACGCAGTGCACAGACAAAAAGCAACAGTTCCAAAGAGTGCTGAACAAAAACTAAATTACACTGCTACGCTCAAATAGATAAACCACACGCCGTGGTGCAATAGTAGAGGTTTCGCCTCTAGCGCCAACGTCCGAGGTTCAATTCCCGAGAGGGGATGCACTTTTATTTATTTATTTTAACTTCGCATCCCCTTGGTTTGAGATGTATGAAAAAATATGCGGTTAACGCAGAAAGACAGATCACCAATTGAAACTTTATGAATAATGGATATTTCATTCGCGATCAATGATTGTTTTGGTAAAGCCATACTCAGTGTATTCATTAGATGAACGGTAAAAAAGTAAGAGCGAGGGGTGGGTAACTTATTGAGGCACGCAGGCAAAACCACAATAGCACGCGGGCTCGATGTACTGTAGTGCGCGTCAACTCGATCTGAATTGCACGATCACATTCGAAAAAATATATCTTTTCAAGTTCTATTTAGTCCATATGTGTCAAACTCAAGGCCCACGGGCCACATCCGGCCCGGCGTGTAATTAAATCCAGCCCGCGAGATCATTTTGTATACTGTATTATTGTTTTTAATGGCCCGGGGAGATGAAGCGCTGGTAACACAATAAACTACAGATCTCATAATGTAGCGCTTCAGCTGCCTTGCTGAACACTTACCGCGTTAATCAAGTCTAGCTTATGATGCTGCAAGTTATTGCGAAGCTAGCCCACACGATGCCGAAGAGAAAAGGTGATTCTGAACATAGAGCCTTTAAAAACCGATGGGAGGCTGAGTATATGTTTACTGACATTGCCGGTAAACCTGTGTTTCTCATTTGTGGAGCTAATGTGGCTGTAATTACAGAATTTAATCTAAGACAGCACTATGAGACAAAACATCAAGATAACCTGAAAGACCTGAATGCAATGCAGAAGATACAGAAAGCAGAAGAGTTAAAGAAGAATCTGACACTTCAGCAGACGTTTTTACCCGTGCAAAATCACAAAGTGATTTCAAGTGAAGCTACTTTTATGTGAGACACAAATGCACCAGTGCAACTTGCCCCACTTTCCCTGTTGCCAAATAATGTTGAACCAAGTCAGGACAACGGTGTTTCCAAATACGAATTTTGCTGATAAACTGAGCACACTGCGCACTGAGTTCGCACGGCGCTTTGGTGACTTTGAAGAACAAAAAAAGAAATTTCAGTTGTTTCGCAACCCATTTGCCGTCGATGTGGAAACTGCACCTGTGCAGATTCAGATGGAGGTGATTGAGCTGCAGTGTAATGGCACACTGAAGGCAAAGTACGATACTGCAGGGCCCGCACAGTTTATTCACTCCATTCCCGCACAAATGCTCCAGCTCCGTCTACATGCGGCTCGAACCTTGTGCATGTTTGGTACCACATATCTGTGTGGTATATCTCATATCTCTTCTCATATCTCATATCTCATATCTCTTCTCAGTCATGAAGACTAACAAAACAGCACACAGAAGTCGCCTCACTGATGAGAACCTGCAGTCCATCCTGACAATCTCTACAACACAGAACCTCACACCAAACACAAACGAACTTCTTGCCAAAAAAAGATGCCAGGCATCCAGCTCTGATAAAATAACATAAGAGCAAAGACAACTGAATGATTTGTTTTGTTATTGCTGAAAAGAACAAATTTTATTTATATTTCCAGGTTTTGTTATGCACCATGTTCATATTTGAATTTGTATAATTTTGACAGGATATATTTTTATGGAGAGCAAAATATTATAAGTTATTTAAGGTTTCAGTTGATTTATTCCGGAATAATATTCTGTCGACTAAATAAAAATTCCTTCTATTTAAAATTTAAATAGAACTTGAACAGAAACGATAGTTCATAATATCCACGCAGACTTGCACGTAAGAGCGGGAGTCATCCGTTTTAACAAGCAGCGTATTGCACTGATACGAAATAGCCTGCCCATTTAATTATTTAAATAAACTAAGATTTTGTACAAATAATGTTTTTCATTTTTCTTCCTTCATGGATTCTGGCACCCCCAGCAACAGTTGCTTGCACCCCAAAGACTGTATATATGTGTGTATATATATATATATATATATATATATATATATATATATATATATATATATATATATATATATATATATATATATATATATATATATAGTGTGTATATATATATATATAAATATATATGTGTATGTATGTATGTGTGTGTGTGTGTGTGTGTGTGTGTGTGTATATGTATATATGTAGATATGTATGTATATATGTTTATGTGTGTGTGTGTATATGTATATATGTAGATATGTATGTATATATATGTTTATATATATATGTGTGTATGTATATATCTATGTATTTGTGTGTATATATGTGTGTGTATGTATATGTATGTGTGTATATATAGATATGTATATATATATGTATATATATGTGGATGTATGTTGTGAACCCGGCCCGGACACAGACAGGCGGACATGTTGTTTCTCAACCACCACACGTTTATTTACAATATTTACAATATGAAGAAGGGCACACAGACCCAGTTCAGTGCACAAACAAACCCCTCAACACAGTCCTGGCCACTCAATGCCTTTTCTTCAGGCCGCCTCCACAGCTCCTCTGAGCTTTGTCCTTCCGCCTCCCGACTCCAGCCTCGAATGAAGGGAGACGGCCCCTTTTATACAGGACCCGGATGAGCCCCAGGTCATCCCGGGATTCCTCCTCTAGCCACGCCCCAGTGTGGCGGAAGTGCCGGCTGTCCTCCCGGCAGCTCTCCGGGAGGACTTCCTGGTGTGGCAGAAGTGCTGGGGCCACAGGTCCCCAAGGCATTGGGGCACCTCCTGGCGGTGACCACGGGCCCCTACAGGGTAGGGCTTCCATGCCCTCGACCCATGGCCCCCAGAACAACCCGGAAGGCAGCTCCCACGTGATCCAGACCCACATCCGGTCCCTCATGGCGACCCGGCCGGGTCGTTGCCCCTGGTATCCCTGACAATGTGTATATATGTATGTATATATGTGTGTGTGTGTATATCTGTGTATATATGTATGGATATGTATATATATATGTTTATATGTGTGTGTGTGTATATATACTGTATGTTTATATATATATATATATATATATATATATATATATGACAGCAACACTCATCACTCACAATGACAAAACAATTACATTGACAATCATGTTACGTTATTTTCAAAATGTTTCCTTTTCTTTTCATTACTTCTTTAACACATTACTTCTCAGCTGCAAAGCGCAGGTATTTGCTATATATATATATATATATATATATATATATATATATATATATATATATATATATGCCAGCAACACTTATGACAATGACAAAACAATTACATTGTCAATCATGTTACGTTATTATTAAAATGTTTCCTTTTCTTTTTCATTACTTCTTTAACACACTACTTCTCCGCTGCGAAGCGTGGGTATTTTGCTAGTCTATACTAATAAAAGGGAAAGCCCTCACTGACTGACTGACTGACTCACTGACTCATCACTAATTCTCCAAGTTCCCGTGTAGGTAGAAGGCTGAAATTTGGCAGGCTCATTCCTTACAGCTTACTTACAAATGTTGGGCAGGTTTCATTTTGAAATTCTACGCGTAATGGTCATAACTGGAAGCTCTTTTCTCCATATACTGTAATGAAGTTGAGCTGGATGGCCGTTGGGGGCGGAGTTTCGTGTGACGTCATCACGCCTCCCACGTAATCACGTGAACCGACTATCAACGCAGTACGTAGAAAACCAGGAAGAGCTCAAAAAAACGCTGAAGAAAACATGCATTATATAATTCAGAAGGCAGCAAGAAGCGAGCAACTAACATATACAACCATATTCATGAGTGCTGCTACTTCGGAAACAAAGCACGGTGTAAACCTAAAGTTTAAATTAACTTCATAGACAGGCTGCCACTGGTGTTTGTAATTTAGTGCCTGCCCATATAAGGCCGTCCGTCAGCAGCAATCCAATAGAAACACTGCCGCTAAATATTCACGGGTGAAGGACTGTGCTTATGCAGAGGAAGATGAGATGGTCAGGGTGGTGTTTGGCACAAACTCAGCAAAACTGCGAGAGAAACTTTTAAGTGCCGGGTCTTAGCTGACGTTACATACAGCCGTGGACATCACATGAGATGGCACCAGTACAGCTGGGAACCTTCGATGCAAGAACGCCAAGCGGCTCACGTGAACTGACGCAGTGAACAGACAAAAAGCAACAGTTCCAAAGAGTGCTTAAAAAAAAACGAATTACACAATTGAGAAGGCAGCAAAAAAATATGAAGTGTCTGATACATACAAGCATATTCATAAGTGCAGCTACTGCGGAAACAAAGCACACGGTGGAAAAAGTGAATGTTCCGCTAAAGGAAGACAGTGTAAAAAAAACCCGTGCATGCAGTGTGTCACATCTCAGATAAAGAGGAAGACGAGCTGTTTATTGATGCAGTAAGAAATGAATCGATGAATTAAACCTCTTATCTTTACAACGATTGACAAACACAGAATGTAACTTGAACACAACACATCGTACAATTACGACCCTGATTGAAACAAATAATGATAATCAAATCCTTGATGACTGCAACACTCAATAACACTCACAAAACAATTACTGTATATTGACAATCATGTTACGTTATTTTTAAAATGTTCCCTTTTCTTTTTCATAACTTCTTTAACATACTACTTCTCCGCTGCGAATATATATATATACCCGATCTACATACTCTCAAATAGACAAGCCACACGCTGTGGTGCAATTGTAGAGGCTTCGCCTCTAGCACCGACATCCAAGGTTCGATTCCCAAGAGGGGATGTACTGAGTATGTAGGCGCGTTTCCCGATTCATTTTAACCTTGCATCTCCTTGGTTTGGGACGTATGAAAAAATATGCGGTTAACGCAGAATCATGTTACGTTATTTTTAAAATGTTTCCTTTTCTTAGCACAAGCACAGCTGAGAAGCTTCGATGCATGTACTCCATAACGCGTAAAAAAAAATAACACATTTAATCACACTTTCAATTCCAAGCAAAGGGGAACTTTTGTCAATGCATGATTTCCTGGTACATCGATTACACTGATGCACACATCACAGCTACAAAAATGTTAGAGTCGGAATAAAGCGCGTTCCTACGACTGATCGGAGGAAAATTTCATTTCAAAAGACATCCTGACCGAAGCCTTGATAAAAGCGTGGTTTTGTGCACACTGAAAAGCAAGCAAAATTAGATGCATTACAGAAAGCGGACTTTGTGGCTCTTACTGGGGATCATTGGACTTCCGTGACCGTTAGTAATTCTAATTACATCTAATTACAAAATGTTCAATGATCACACTGTTTTAGCCTAATGTACAAAATAATTTTGGCTAAGGTTACTCAGAGTTTAAAGATTAAGTTGGTCAAATTACCTTTTATGTTTCTGACTTATTTTTTTAAGAAGAAAAACTGCACTTTATATTGAAATTTTGGTTATTATTATTTAAAGACAATACCATTCTGAAAATGTACTTAAAGTACTTAAACTACCACTTTATTTTTAAGTCTGCCCAATTTTAACCAGGGATGATATTTTTGTTTCTGTTTTAAATTCAAATGCAGTTTAAAAGCTTTTTTTTTTTTCCAGAAATTAAAAGAGCTTGAGTTTACAATATTCATGTCTATGTCTATTATTTGATTCTGTCGCCTACTAAAACCCTTTTAAATTAAAAAAAAACATTTGCGATTTGGGGCAAATGCACGTGTGCGATTACATATGATTAATCAAGATTAATTATTACACAGCCTCTAATTAATTGGATTAATTTTTTTAATTGAGTCCCACCCCATATATATATATTTAGATATATATGTAGATTTGTATATATATGTGTATATACAGTATATATGTAGATATGTATATGTGTATATATATGTGTGTGTGTGTATATATATATGTGTATATATGTATATATATTTATATGTATATATATATATATATATGATGTGTATATATATGTTTATATATGTGTGTGTCTGTGTGTGTATATAAATATTGTGGTCCCGGGCCGAGGTTGGAGCCCGGCCGGGACGCCCAGGAGGACCAGAGGAGGGCTTGTGCCTCTTCCAGACCGTGAGGGGGCGTCTGTCCTGGTTATGTTGGGGGCCTCGGGTAAAGGGCTTGGAAGCCCAGCCCTGTAGGGACCATGGCCACCGCCAGGCGGCGCCCCGATGCCGGTATATCCCGTGTGGTTCCAGGAGGACCAGAGGAGGGCTTGTGCCTCCTCCAGACCGAGAGGGGGCATCCATCCTGGTTATGCTGGAGGCCTCGGGTAGAGGGCTTGAAAGCCCAGCCCTGTAAGGACCCGTGGCCACCGCCAGGCGGCGCCCCAGTGCCTGATTATCCCGGGAGCCGGGGGGAAGATGACAGGGGACACCCGGACAGCTTCCTGGTGCGCAGCCGGCAATTTTGCCACACGGGGGTGTGTCCGTGGGAGATTGCCGGGAAGCAACTGGAGCCCATCCGGGTTCCTATAAAAGGGGCCGCCTCCCTCCAGTCATTGTCGGAAGTCGGGTGGCAGAGAGACGGAGCTGGAGAGAGGACTGGAGGCGGCCAGGAGAGAGAGAAAGAGGCATTGTAAGGCCTGGACATTGGGGATTCGTAAATGCACGATAAGACTTGTATATAATAATTGTAAATAAAACAAGTGTGTGGTGGAACCAACGATGTCTGGCTGCCTGTGTCCGGGTTCAAGTTCACAATATATATATATATATATGCCAGCAACACTCATGACAATGACAAAACAATTACATTGTCAATCATGTTACGTTATTATTAAAATGTTTCCTTTTCTTGTTACTTCTCCACTGCCAAACGCGGGTATTTTGCTATATATATATATATATATATATATATATATATATATATATATATATATATATATATATATATATATATATATATATATATATAGAGAGAGAGAGAGAGAGAGAGAGAGAGAGAGAGAGAGAGAGAGAGAGAGAGAGATAAATATATAGATATGACAACAACACTCATATCAATGACAAAACAATTACATTAACAATCATCTTACGTTATTTTTAAAATACTTCCTTTTCTTTTTCATAACTTCTTTAACACACTACTTCTACGCTGCGAAGCGCGGGTATTCTGCTAGAATAGTATATAAGGACGCTACACTTCTACGTGATAGATTCATTTGTCTTTTTGTTTTTCTTTTTTACTTAAGCCTAATCTTATTTGGTTTCCATCTCTGGTAACTTTCTCTTTGACATCTTGTAAAGCACTTTACGCTACACTGTTTGTATGAAAATGTGCTATAAAAATAAATGTTGCTGTTGTTCTTCCACCAGGCAATCTTTAACAAGAAACACTTAGAATGATTAAATTATAGAGTTTGCCCTTCATGAGTCTGCACTAATAGATCACTTAAATGCTGTAGAAAGAAGTTTCTGTTCTTTTCTTTTGGAACTCTTCATGTTTAATATTAACAATAGCAATATACATGTGATATCATATGCAAAGTATTGCTTCAAGCACATGGCACTTGTGTTGCACAATGTGCCTGAATACTGTCCACATCCTACACATCTGTTTTTCCTGTCACTGTCAAAGGTAAAACTGAAATCATAGTGGAAATAGACATCATATGCTAGTGGATCTTTGAGCTGTAACATTTCTTGTCCATACACCACTTCACCCTAGCTAAAATGATTTGGTGTTTTCTAATGTCATAATAGCATGTTATATGGTACATGTTACCATTAAATAATTGAAAGGATCCACAACCAGGGAACCAAATTATTTCCCACAAATCTAAGCAAACTGTAGGAGACAAACAGAACTCTTTGGTTTACTTGACACAAACAGGCCCATCTCAAAATGTTTATGACTTATTAAAAGAACTGAGATGACAGGTCACTAATTTTTATGATTTACCCGGGCAACTAACAGTGAATTCACTTTTTAGCACAACAATTCAAATGAAGAAAAGAGCTGTTTATGAATCAGGGTATGGCTTTGGTAAAATGTGGTATAGTACAATTTGGAAGGTAAAAAGAAACTCAATTAATGAAAAAAATACTTAAGTAAATAATAACTGAAAATCTACTTAGTTTAACTGTATAGTACTTATTCATTCATTTAAAGCTGTTGGCACTTGCAAAGACAACACAAAAAAGTACAATGATGCAACTCATATTAGGATTTTACCACTTTCATAAGTGACCATTTAACTGAACTCACCCATGCTACAATTTTAAGAGTTAGTGTCCCCAGTGAAATCTTAATTTTTCTTTGTTACAATAAGAAAAAAGACCAATCAAGTGCACAATATGAATAGAATAGATTACAGAATGCCCTTTCACCACTTGCTCCTTTGACTAAATTACCTCTTAGCCATGAGACAGGCTTTATAATTGATGGGAAAACTGGCATTACCACAGACTGATTTGCTTTTTGGATCAAATTATAGAGTTCAGATCTCCAGTTAGTCATAATGTTAAAGATAACATGAAATTTACTGGCCTTCTGAGCAAAAAACTAAATACAAAGTGAATATCTGTATTAAAGAATAATAATAATAATTCTTTATGAACAAATAAACAACATTTCTCTTCATTTATCAAACAATTTACACAAAATGTATACAATCATTTAAAAGCTAAAACAGGAAGATACTGAATATATGGTGTACTGCAGAATTACCAGCATTCTTTTCAGAGCCTGGTTTCTGCCTTGGACCTAATGCATCTTATGATAGCCACTGGCTCCCCGTCATCAGACAGACAGACAGACAGACAGACAGACAGACAGACAGACAGACAGACAGACAGACAGATAGATAGATAGATAGATAGATAGATAGATAGATAGATAGATAGATAGATAGATAGATAGATAGATAGATAGATAGATGAGTAACTCCACTGACCCTTGTCTCTATTTCTGACACAAGTTGAGTTGTTAACCCATTCTGGGATAGGGGGAATCCCTTCATTTGCTCTAAACTAGGCTACAAATCCTTTCAGTGGTTCCTGGTGTTCCTGAGCCTTTTAGAGATCATGTCTCAAAAGCAGCTCCAGGGCAGCCAACAAAATTAGTGTAGTAGCACAGTGCTATTGTTATGAAGTGCTTTGAGAGGCTTGTCCTCTGACACATTAAGACCAAAATCATGCACTCCCTGGACCAATACCAGTTCACTTACAGGGCAAACACATCAATTGAGGATGCTCTCTCACTTGCCTTTCACACTGCCCTGTCCCACCTGGAGCAGAGAGACAGCTATGTGCAGATGCTGTCCATCGACAACAACTCCGCATTCAACACCACCCCCTCCAACAAGCTGGCTATTAAACTAAACAGTATGGGTCTCAACTCACACCTTTTGCTACTGGATTTTCTCACTTAGGGCCGGTTTATACTGCACACTCAACGCGTATGCGCACACATCATAGCTGCTACGCGATCCCACCATTCATTTGACATGTCCTGGTTAACAAGATGCGTGTGCAAGTTGCAGTACCAGCAAATAATTGGGGAAGCACAGTGAGTTCAAGTTGGAACATGACGTGAGAGTCTTTGGTTACTATAAATATGTGACAGCAAGCCGCTTTATACATCCTACAGGATCAGTGTGCATACTTCAGTGATTGGTGAATGGTTTGATGTGGTGAAGCAAATCATCAAGTTTAAATGCTGAAATACAAATGTATTTGTGGTGCTTTTCTTCATCTATTTCTTGCATAAGCAATACAAGCATTGTATATTCCCCATCATAATGGCGCAATACATTTTAAAGGTCTCACATAACACAAACGTCTTCTGTGCCTCTTTTTTTTTTTTTTTTGCAGCTTTACAACAGCATTAGAATGTACAGGAGTGTATTTGAGTCACAGAGAAAAAAAATGTAGGGACATAGTGAAGAAAAAAAGGTATATTTCATGATTAAAGTGGCAATTTCAAATTTAATCTTGTAGTTTATTTTGTCATTAAAGCAGAATCTCAGAAATGTAATCTTAAAATGGACCAACTTGTTAATTGCTATGTGGTTCTGGGGCTTCATCCTACGCTGACAGCACAGACTGACACACAGAACACATTAAATTTATGATATTCCAACTCTCTGCACATTTAGAATTCTTAGATTTATACTTGATATTACTTTAATGATGAAATATGTTAAAATATGTAAGTTACATTTTGCAGATTAAATATGTGCTCTGGTTTCCTTCCAAGGACATACAGGTTTGGGGATTTGATGATGCTTAAATGACGTTAGTGCATGTGTGTGCTTGTATTCACCTTGTGATGAGCTGATGCACCGTCCAGGGATTGTTTCTGCCTCACGTCCAATGCTTGCTGGAATGGACACATCCCTGGATTGATGGATGTAATCATTAAACATCCATCCTATTTAGAGATATTGTGGCAAGGTGTTCTGAGAATTTAATGGATGTTTCAGGTGATTCAAAGCGAAGCCAAATGTTGCTTTCTCATAGTGAAGATATGTCACACTACCACCCGGTGGAATCCTCCAGATTTACATAAAGTACACGTGCAAGTATAAACAGTACACTGCTTGTGTAGCAGTAGCATCCACAGCTGCATGAGTTGCATCGCGTGAAGTATAAACCTGACATAATAGACCACAAACTGTGTGAATGGGTAAGTACTTCTCTTTATCCATAATACTGAACACCTGGGTACCTCAGGGCTATACTCCCTCTTAACAAATGACTGAAAATCTACTCATGATACTAATATCATAGTAAAGTTTGCAGATAATACAACCATGATTGGACTGACCCCCAATAATGAAAAAGCAAACCACAGAGAAGAGGTTGAGAAACTGGAGAGTTAGAGCCAGAACAACAACCTTGCGCTCAGTTCCAAGAAAACTAATTGATTCTGGATCTAAGGAGACATCAGCATTAATGGCGAGAGGGTGGAGACAGTCCATTTTCAGATTCTTGGGAGTCCACATCAGCCAAGGCCTGTCATGGACAACAAACATTACAGCAATGACCAAAAAAAGGTCTTCCGGGGCTTCACTTTCTGAGGAGCCTGAAGAAAGCACAACCCCCACAACAGCTGCTAGTTAACTTCTACAGATGTACCACTGAGTCTGTCATCATATACTGCATTACAGTGTTGTACTCTGGCTGCAACTTAAAGAACAGGAAAGTCCTTCAGAGTATCATCATAATGGCTCAGAGAATTACTGTCACTCAGCAATCTTCACTGGAAGAAATCTTCATCTTCACTACCCACTGCAGCAGAAAATCAAAGAACATTTGTAGAGATGCAACCCACCCTGGCCATAGCATTTTCACTACTCTGCCCTCTGGCAGGTGCTTCAGAGCCCTGCATGCCCACACTACCAGGCTAAAGAACAGCTTTTACTCCAAAGTAATTGCATTGACTGTAATTCTCACTGTGACTTCATTTATTATTTATCTATTTATGCTTATATATTTTATCTTTACTTTTACTAAATATTTACTTTTACTCTGTGTATATGTGGAACCGTTAATAACTGTGCTTCTCATAGTTTCTTTACTTTTAAAATTGTGCTTCTTGTAGTTTAATATTTATTCTTATATATCTTAATCTAAGGTATCTATAGGCTTGCTCCAAATTATATTTCTTTGTATTTTACAGTGACAATAGAGGCATTGTATGATAAAAATGGGCATCCCAGCCAAGGACAAGCATGGTTTATTACCTGAACAGGAGGTCCAAGAAGAACACTGGATGGATTGGCCAGCTGAATGAAAAGATAACTTTGTGCCCAGCCAGTATAAAATAATGGATGGACCAATGGAAGCTGGAACCAAGGAGTTGTTCTATCCCCCATGGGCTAGGTGACAATGGTCCTCATATGAAAACCCAGCCAGGACACCTGCAGGGGTGCTAGGGAAATGGAGTTCGGAAGTACACCTTTTGGGATCAATAGAATACGCTGTCGGGGGTGGATGACCCTGCTTTGTCAATGGCCTGGAACTGCTTCTTTGAGGAGACAGAAGTATTCGTAGGTTCAGCTTAAAAAGGAGCCCATTGCCACACATGAATGAGTCAAAGTCGGATGGCGATGGGCAATACTCAGCAGAGGAGAAAACAAAGAATTGGTGACTTATTGTTCATTATTGTATCATTGTGGCTAAGTGTTGGAAGAGGTGTTCATTTCATGGTGCTTTGTGAAATAAAGACACTTTATTCTATTCATATATTGTTGGCTGTATTGCAGAGTCTGTGGTTTGAGGCTCTATTGCGCCCCCTTGTGGTTGCAGTATCTTATCTTAAAGGTATCTTACATTAATAAATTCTTTTATGAGACTATGTGTCATCTAGTGGCCATGAGATGACAGTGTTTTCTCACTAGTCACACGTCTCTTCTGAGAGAGGGACAAAAATCCCTGCAATTTACTGGGTCATGTGCCTTCTGCTGCCCTGGAGGAACTTTGTATACTTCCACAGATGCTGCAAACTTTATGCTTCTGTTCCTACCTAGTGTTCTACTGATGCACAAAGAACATAGTATATACAGGGAGTATGGCCTCCATGTGGAAAACTGTGCTTCTGCACTGGCATATACAGAACCTCTCCTGGTACTGCCAGATTAGCTGTCTCTCTCTTTGATCTAGAGGATGTGTCCTATATCATCCCTGTGGAGATCTTGCACCTGGCAACTTTACACTACTTAAGTACCTGCTCACATAATAATGAAAATAAAACAGCCAATCACCTTGCATGGAAAGGCTAAATTGTGCTACACACACACTTTTGGTTTACCTACTAGCATATCTCTGCAGTTTTCATCCAAATGCAGGAAAAAATCTACCAGAAACTCTCTTAAAACAGACAGTCAAAAAAATGAATGTATATAAATGGTTAAAATCACCAGTGTTTATCATCTGTGCTTGGACGTAATGTCGGCTGTCAAGGGCTGCAATATGAAATAAACAAGGCAACAAGACACACAAAGAAAGATGGAAATAGTGGCTAAAATATCCAGTTAACATATGTTCCTAAATGCACAATAAAACAGATGGACTTACTATTGTAACATTGTGCCTGTTTACTAAATGAGCACTTATCCATGATAGTAAATAAAAAAAAACTAATGAATTGCCTAATGATTGCAGTTAAATCTCCCACTGTGTGATTGTGTGAAGGTGCCTTATTATTTTTCTCAAGATTAGGAATCATTTCCATAGACTTATCCTTATAAAGCCTCAGTGGGTCATGCAGGAGGGAGATCAACCACTGAAATCAGACCAGAGTCAGATTCTGAAGGTGACACTGAATCTTGTCTGCCTGAAGGAGTGATCTCTTGCTATGAAATGTCATTCAGGTTCTACAGTGATTTAAATGCTTCATCTGCCCTCCTGGGCATTAATGAGATCTTAGCTCTCCCCTTACTTTCTTAGGTTTGGAATATATTTTTAGAGTGTGAGCATTCAAAAGCAGTCCAATCTGAAATTGTTGAACACCAAAGAAACCAAATCAGTCACAATACATATAAAACATACAACATACTTAGTTTGTTAATGAAATACTATAAATATGTAAGTTGATCTTAGTGGTTATGTGTGATAAAGGCATTGCTTGAACATAAAGCAGCCATAGCAGAGAGAAACAGAAAGAAATGAAAAGGGCATCAGCCCAAGGACAATCATAAAACATAAAAATAAGGAAGCAACAGGTAGGCCTAGGAGGGGAAGAAGACGTAAGCTGCTCAGTGGCTCTAACTACTGAACTGTTTGTACACAACAAAAGTAGTCTAATAAGAAACATGGGCATTTTCACTTAAACAGAAGTTATAAAATAGCCACCCACAATTTACCACACTGACCTCTAAAATCCAACCAAAGGATATATGCAGGAACCCATAGACAGAAGTCAGACTTGAAAGTCTGTTGAACAAACACAATTACTGCTTACTCATTTCTTCACTAACATAAACACAGACTTTTGTTAGGATGTTTTGGTACTTCTTGTGCCTTCTACAGCTGTTTGCTCTAGGGAATGTAAGCCAGTGTTAACAATGAAGAACAGCTTGCAATTTGCCTTTTCAAATACTCAGATCCATTTTCATTGCTGTATTTGTGTGGAAAGGGTTAATTCTGCTAAAGATCATGTTTTATGACTTAAAGAACCTGCTCACAGGGAGAGTGCAACCGAGGAGGACATATGAGATTCCTGGAGTGTACTGGGACCCTGTCCTTGGTTTAGTCGTGCCTCATGTCTGATTTGGCTGGGGCAGGATTAAGGTTCCCACAAAAAATAAATATAATGGGTTTAGAAAATGGATGAATGGACCAAAAGAAAAATATTCATTTTAAACATAAAAGTAATTGGAAAAAAAAAAACAATTTGATAAGGTTTGACTAATTTTTACACCAAGTCTTTACTTTTGTTTTAAGAATAGATGCTCTTAGGTTTTGGTTATTCAGGTCAAGTTAGCTTTTAACTTAAGTCTTTAACATAAATTGTATTGTCGATTATTAATGTTTTATTAATTATTAATGTGGAATTTCCTTCAACATAAAAGTGTGTTACAGAAGATTGTCCGTGTTAATACTAATTTATGCTTTTTGAGGAAGAATTTTGTAATACTATGATTCAGTCATTAGGCAAATGCAATGTATAAACACACAAACAAGTGCAAATGTCTCTCTCTCCATTTCAAACACCCATGTCATTAACATATCTGATACTGGCAACACAGGAACATCAAACAAACACAAGTGAAAGACCTCTAAAGCTGAAAGACCCAGAATAATACACTGGGGATTTATTGCATAATAGTAGGCTCTCTGTGATTTTAATTACATTTTTCATTAAAATAATTATGATTCACATTAAAGCTTTTGTACTGTTTACATAGACATGGTGATTTACTTGAATCCAGCTGCATACAGACTGTGATTATTTTGTTAACAAAATGTGCATTTCGCTGTCAAAACAACTGCCAAGAATAACAGTTTAATATTATAGTACAATTGCACTACTTCGTTGATTTTCATCGGTCTTGTAACAGAAAATACATCTGGGGAAAGTATTACGAATTTAACAAAGCTATTTGCTTATATTTTGTTTTGGTATATATTGTGAAAGAGTGGACAGCCCAATGACACAGTAGGTAGCACTATTATCACAGCTTCAGGGGACTATGTTTGAAACTGGTTGAAAAAAGGGCACAGCCAACAGCAACAAAGAAGCAATAAGTATTTTACTGCTCTCAGAATTGTTTTGGGAGAAAACTAAGATGTAACTAAAAGATGTATTCAGAAATACAAAATAATTAATAAACTATACTATACAATACTACATGCACACCAAACAGACAAAGCAAAACCAAAAAACAAATTTACACCATAATTTGAAAAATATTTGAAAAAGAATACAACAGTAAACAAGAATGATGCGTGAGCCAGTGATGTAACCCCGGCTAAAATGTAACAGTTCTGTTACTCTGTAGTTATCTGTGTACAACAGAAGAGAATTTTGTATTGTTTTAAAATACATTTTTTTCAAAAAGGTATCATATGAATGTTGCAACCCTTTCTTTACAATAATGCTCATGTTAGCATAAAATCATTCAGCTATTTACCTCTTTATTTGAAAAAAAAAAAAAAATAATAACTGCATCCCCACCTACTCTGTATTCATTATAACTATGCCTGTCACAATTCCAAAATTCCAAAGGATATTTTAAACTTCTAGCCAAAGTTCAAATATTCAGATAAAAACTTTTTTAATTTTTCTAGAATCTATTCAAGCACCAAGCTACAATACACTCCCCTCCTCAAGTCACTGATAGTTTAAGTTAAGCAAAATCCTGCCATATATTGTGTACCTTTTTGCAGACGCTTTTAGATGCATAGAGACATTTGGCAGGATGCATCTTCCTTATGTTCTTTTCTGTTCCATTTTATCAATTTGATTCATCTGTTTATGACAACACTTTACCAGCTGCGCTAGATAGATAGATAGATAGATAGATAGATAGATAGATAGATAGATAGATAGATAGATAGATAGATAGATAGATAGATAGATAGACACTTAAAACAAACTTAACAGTGTCAAAAGTATCAAGCTTATCTTTACTTTTCAGTGTTTTGTTTAATGCCAGCTAATCTTTTTTATGCAGGTCTTATAGTCTGTTAACCTTATTTTTAAAACAAGAGTCTCTTGTCTGTGTCAAAGTCACAGAAAACACTCATATTCTATCATTGTCACCAGTTAAGTGGGCTCCTCAAAGGTATTAATCTTCAAATAGTACAAGTGGGAATATAGGAGATGACTTCTGCAAGAAGTGTCTGGATAGTGATAATAACTCCTGTCATATTCTGCTTATGACAAGCAATTACGTACTACATACTCTATGAGATTTTCAGATGACAGTATACAAATCACAAGGATGTTAACACACAGAAAACAGAATGCTATTAGAGTGGGATATAGGGTTATTGCATGACAGCACTTGAAAGAATCACATCATCATGTTTACTTATAAAAATGCACTACATTGCCACAAAAAAATAGGAACCTTTTAATATGACAAACATAAAGCTCAGTGCAATTTCAGGTTGATGGTGAAAAACTAAGTGAATTTATTATAGCTCCATTATGCATGTTAACTGAGCATGTCTTTCCTATTTACTATCATTTAATTTATATTTTAGTATCTATATATATAATTCACTAAGGGCACGCAAGACAGTGAGCGCAAGCAAGACAGTGAGCCCAAGCAAGACAGAGAGCCACACAGACCATGAGATACGCTTGGCAGGGTCCCGCCCGCCAACTCTAACTAAGGGCAAGCGAGACAGAGAGCCACGCCCACCAAAGCCCACCCGCCAACTCTAAGGGCAAGCAAGACAGAGAGTGCACGCAAGACAGAGAGACACGCCCACCAACTCTAAGACCATGGTATACGCATGACAGAGCCCCGCCCGCCATCTCTAATCCTACTTCCACATCTACCGTCGCTCTCGATCAAACAGCAATAATTAGCAAACAAACAATTCTAACTGGCAGTAACAGTGCAAAATTCATAATTGGTATGCCAGTTTGAAAAGATAAGTTTTGAGGGTAGTTTTAAAATGTGTTATTGAATCGAGCTGATGTATATGAGAGAGAAGAGAATTCCTGAGTTGAGGAGCACTATGAGAGACGCTTGAGCTCCCATAGCACAGAGTTTGATGTGTGGTACAGAAAGTACAGCTGCAGATGAGAATCAGAGTGAGCGAGATGAGTGTCAGTCTGTAGGAGATCAGTGAGGTTGTGGAGAGCTTTAAATGTTAAGAGTGGTATTTAGTATTGTATTCTATAGTTAACTGGGAGCCAGTGAAGTTGAGAGAGAATAGGTGTAGTATGTTCAGTGGATTTAGAACAGCAGGTTATTTTCCTGGCAGCAGAATTTTGAATAAATTGTAAGTGAGGAATACATTTTTGTGGGATGACAGATAGAATACAATTACAGTAATCTATACGTGAGGTGACTCGGGCATTAACCAATACTTTAATACTGTGTTGTGTAAGAACAGGACAAAGTCTACAAATGTTTCGTAGATGGAAGAAAGCAGTCCGAGAAATGTTACTTATACGGGAGGAATTATTTAATAATAATAATTATAATTATTATTATTATTATTTAATAATTGCCATTATTAGTGTATAAATGGATATAAATAATTGCATGTAAACGATTCGCCAAAATCTGTTGTACATAAACGATACTGTTTAAACGTTATTGTTTTCTCATCAGAAAACCCGGTTTCCATGTCTACATGTATTAGTTTAAATGGCACTTTTACCACTCGCAATAGGGCGGACGCGCTGACTTATCGTGTTGACTAGGCAACACAGTGAATGCAGCGTCTATCTATATATGTCTATGTTTTCCGTAGCCTGCTATAGGAAGGAAGGTACTCTCTCGACCATTGGCATTGGTTTCGCTCCTTGCTATTTTCGTTATGCTGCGACGGTGGTTTCCTAAGCCTTTGTTATACTGAATTCCTTTCTCACCATTTTCTGTTCCTATTCTTACACCGCTGTATGCTACGGGGCTTCGGCTAGTTTATTTTATTAGTCTTATTTTTTTAAGTGAAAGTTAGGAAGTTAGGGTTAGTTTCATGCCTTCAAAGAGAGTGGCAAATATGATCTTTGTTGCCAAGCAAATGCAAGAAAATAATCTGGCAAGAGTAAAGAAAGCTACATTATGCATTTGTAGATCTGGAGATGGCTTTAACAGGGTGCCATAGGAGGTGGTGAGATGAGCACTGACAGAATTGGGTGTGGATGAATGGTGATATCACTATATGAGAAAGCACTAATGGTAGACTGGACAACAGATGGGTATAGTGAGAGTTGTAAGGTGAAAGTGGGGATAAACCATTAATCTGCTCTGAGTTTGTTGCTTTTTGAAATAGTGATAGTACTGGTCACCAGACAAGTGTGTGAAGAATTGTCACAGGAGCTCTTGTGTGCCAAAGATCTTGGTTTGATGTTAAAAAGTGAGGCACATTTGAAGGAGAAGATAATGAAATATAAAGCTAATTTGAAAGGCCTCAAGGTAAAATCAGGAAGGACTAAGGTAATGGTTGGAGGAAAAGAAACAGAAGCCATGGAAGAGTGGATTACATGGCCATGAGACATATGCGGTAAAGATATTAGGAGAAACTCAAACTAATGCATGGTTTTTCAGAAGTGGGTGCATAAAAGATGTAATTGTGTGAAGGGTAGTCTGCAGGCATCTGGAGATACCTTTACATATAGAAAGATTGTGAGAAAGGGTGCAGATTGGGAATTGGGAAGTTCTGTTACTTACATTACATGTTAAGTGCAGACAGAGGTTAGGGTACAGTAGTGACATCCAGAGTGTTAGGTGCATGGAAGAAATTCAGGAAGCAGTCCCCGATTCTGACTTCTAAAGGAGTCTCTTTTGCATTGAAGAGTAAAAGTTATGAACATGAAGAAAAGCAGCAAAGAACAGAGATAAGAATGATGAAATAGATGTGTTGGAAGTCAAAGTGAGAAGATGAATGGCGAGTTAAGAGAAAAATCTGACAAGGAGGCAAATGATGTGGGAAGAAACAGACTAAGGTGGTTTGAGCACATGGATTGCAAGGTGGAGGTGCAGAGAAATTCAAAAATGCAAGCCCAAAACACTTAGGTAAAGGTTATCATTATGTCTCAATGTTTGATGTTTACTAACTGCACTATAAGTTGATTTCCCATAGATATCATGTTGCACTCATCAATTACATTGTTCCATTCATGTGTTTTTTTTTTTTTCTCCAGCTTTTGGAGTTTTTTTGTTTTTTCTGTCCACCCTGGCCATCGGACCTTACTTATTCTATGTTAATTAATGTTGACTTATGTTTATTTTTTATTGTGTCTTCTATTTTTCTATTCATTTTGTAAAGCACTTTGAGCTACATTTTTTGTATGAATATGTGCTATATAAATAAATGTTGATTGATTGATTGATTGATTGAACAAAAAGGGCTATGAAGGTGACTCAAAGTAAAGTTTTGGAATTTTTCTTTTAACTTTAATGTCTGTAGTTGACTTTTTATTGACATATGTCTTGATTGCGTGAGTATATGCATGTGCCTAATGGGAGGTGTTGTGTGGAATTCCAACACCCTTTAGGGGTCTTAACCTGTCCTTGCACTGAAAATCCTCTATTTTAGGCAGGCGGGTACATTTTAACTGCTGAGGGCAAACCAATCTCTTTTAGGATAGGACCATAACCTCAGATTTGGAGGAGCTAATGCTAATCACAACCAAATCACACTCAACTGCAAAATACTGTAGTGAGCAATAGACATTGCAATCTGTGAGTAAAAATTCAACCCAGAGACTGCCAAAATCTACATTCTCCAACTTTCGGCTGCACCTTGATATCCCATCCAGAAAATTATAAACAAGGAAGGAGACAAGACATCCCTCGCTCACACTGAATGGCCTCAGTTTAAAAAGCTGCATGGCAAATGCTCAGACTATTGTTAAACATATAATAAAGTACAGGAAAGCCTTCTTGTAATGGCAAAAACAGAACTGGTTCATGCCCCTTTTCCCATTGTTCTAAATATAATTTTGGACTTTCATAAGCTCTGCATTTTACTTTCCTTCTTTGCTCCATCTTGAAAATTTTAATTTCTTGATGCAAAGTATACTATACCAGTTACCTTTTAATGCCGCCCTCAGATGCCTCCTGCTGACAAACCTGCTGGGAACAACAAGACTAAAACGGAAAGAAAAAGAAATGTCAGTCAAAACATTTTGTGTAACCTTGACAACAGGCAATCTCCATGGATGGCTGATACAATATACAGTTCAGTAATTGTCTTGTCAAAGGTCTTAATCTTTCCGTAACATAATGAACTTTAAGGTATACAAATGATTAAATCTACAGATTCTTAGTAAGTAAAATATTCATTGATGTCACCCACAGCAAAGTGCATGATTGGGTGAATGTATCTATAAGGTGTCAGGGATGCCAGGGGCGACAACCCGGCCGGGACGCCATGAAGGAGCGGAAGAGGGCGTGCGCCCACCTTGGACCACGTGGGGGCTGCCAGCCTGGTGGTTCTGGTGGCCACGGGTAGGGGGCTTGGAAGCTCAACCCTGTAGGGGCCTGTGGTCACCGCCAGGTGGCGCCCCGAGGCCTTGGGGACCCTGGACCTGAGCACTTCTGCCACACCAGGAAGTGCTGGGGGGAAGGGAAGAGAAGAAGGGACACCCAGAGTGCTTCCAGGAGTACAGCCGGCACTTCCGCCACACAGGGGCGTGTCGGCGGGTGATTGCCGGGGAGCACCTGGAGCATATCCGGGTGAGAATAAAAGGGGCCGCCTCCCTTCATTCGAGGCTCGAATTGGGAGTGAAGGAAGGACTGAGCTTGCGGAGGAGGCAAGGAGGAGGCCTCAAGAGTGCAAGGTGTTGTGTGGCCAGGACTTTGGGGGGTTTGTGTGCACTTAACTCTGTAAATAAACATGTGGTGCTGGAAAACAACATGTCTGCCTGTCTGTGCCCGGGTAACGTTCACAAAGGACAGCAGCCAACTTCTTGATAAACAGACCATCTGGGCTGAAAACGAACACCAGAATTATCAGCTCTGGTTGGTTAAAGACTTCATTTTTAACCTGATATATAAAAATTACCTAAACCACAGGAATCTTAATCACTGGATTAATTTAACGCTAAGGCTTCAGAATGTGCTGTAAAATATGCACTCGAGGTTTTCAGAATTAGCTCACAGACACAAAAACTATATATTATTGTGAAAGGCTGGTGAAGCTTGACAAGTTAGAAAAGACAAAAAATTACATAAGAAACATTGTGAAAAAAATAATTACACATGAAAAACTGTACAACTTGAATAAGAATCTCCTCACACAGCTACATTATAATCTAATTTTAGTACATGTTAATGGATTAGATGCTCTCATATTAAATACAAACAATAAACTATACAAATTAGGACAAAATCATATAGTATGTTTATTTAAAAAATAAACCATGCAAATAATTGAAATAATGGAAACACAAATAAATAAAAAGGAATACAATCCTCCTGTCTCTCTAGGTTTACCTTCTCAGGTGTGGATTTCTATTTACTAGCTAGGGATGCTTCCTACTTACCCACACCAACATTCTCCTTCTCACCACTCACCTGTCTCTTTTTCTCTTGACCCTGACTTCTTCCCATCAACTAAGCCTTTGCTCCAACTGCTCTCTTTATTCTGGATGCAATGGGACCCATTGCGTGAGATGGCTTTAAATCCCCCATTGTGGTGGTCACTTCTGGTCAAGCCCTGCAATCACTTATTGGATCATAGTGACCCTACTTTTACCAGGCTATAACTGTAGCATGTTCAAGATTAAACTTTATTAATCTTATGGTGAAATACAGAAACACACAGCAGCAGCAGAAACAAAAAATAAAGATACTGACTCACAAGAGAAATGACACAGCCAATCAATCAATAAATTTACTAATAGTTTTATATTAAATCGTGTAAATGCGGATATGAGAACACATTCCATGTAAACACTATTGAATGTTAACATTGGCTATTTTGCTGTGCAGTGCTCCTGCAGCTTAGAGCCTTCAGCAGCCCATAAAGGCTTGTGTTTCTCTAGTAGTTTACAAGCTGCTGGCTGAACAATTCCTATCCTTCCAGTACAAGATCATATGCTGCCACCTACTGAGCAGGATGTTCTTAATTAGCTCCGTGAATGTGCCCACCTTTACAAAGGCAGCATGATCTCACACCTCGTTACTAGGGATCATTCACTGCTCCCTGTCATCCTGGAGGTATTCCAGTCTTCTATGGCATTGCTCCATCCATCTCTCCTTCACCATCATTTTGATTTAACACAGGGTAATTGTGAGTCACAGGAAAAATTTTACTTTTTGAAGACTTTTTTGAAAAGTAAATCAAAATATACTTCCATCCTCTATTTTCATGTCAATTTCAAAACATTTATATTAAAGAAGAAAAAAAATAACACACATTTGCAAATAACAAAGGTTTTTACGTTGTTTATAAAATATATTGACTATAGATGTTGCCATGTTATAAAAATACATATTTAGAATGAATTGCCACAGTAAACACATTACATTTTATCTTTCATTGTCAACCTGGTATTGATCTCATTTAAATTCAGGAAATTGATTTTCATTACAATTTAAAACTTTACATTACATGCTTCTTGGACAAGTAATTGAAAACAAGTGAACTCATTTTAGTTATTAAATAGCAATTTCAGATTAACTTTAGAAGTAACAGAATTTAAACATAATTGACAACTCCCTACAACATAAGAGCAGAATTCTCTGCACTTAGATATTAAAAAATAAGCCAGTAAGTATAAATCCTGAGGAATGTAGCATTTATAAATCTAATCCTTTATCTGTCATTAATACTTGCATGTTATTTTAAACCAATGTAGAAATCCACAATATGTGTCAAATACCCAAGAACAACTTTACCAAGCACTCAAAATGTACATGTGTTAAACTTACAGAAAGTATATATCAGGTTTCAGACAGATGAAAGAGAATGTATGTCTATGACACTGAGTAAATGGATTTACATGGTATAACACAACAACTTTGACAAACCAGAGAAGTCTACTCAGTCTATCAAGCTTGTCTATAGCTAATAGTTATGGTTTCTTAATGCCTCATTCATAAATCTTTTAAAAGCTGTCATAGTTTCTACTTCATGTAACCTGTATGACTCAGAAGTTTGTTCAAGAATTGATGCTATAAAGTCACTCCAAGGTGGAAAAGCAGCAGGCCCTGACGGCTACCCTGCAGAGTTTTACAAGAAATTCTCCGCTCAGCTAGCTCCCCTCCTATTAGCAACATTTACAGAAACCAGAGATAACCAATTTCTTCCACAAACCTTTCGCCAAGCATTAATCACTGTCTTTCCAAAACAAAATAAGGACTTATTACAATGTGCATCATACAGACCAATTTCACTTCTGAATAACGACGTTAAAATACTCTAAAATCATAGCTAGAAGGATGGAGAAAGTGCTCCCCTCTGTAATATCACAAGACCAAACTGGATTTATTAGGGGCCGACACTTATCTTCAAATCTTCGACGCCTGTTTAATGTAATATACTCACCAACTAAATCAAACACCCCAGAAATATTATTATCATTGGATGCAGAAAAAGCATTCGACATGATTGAATGGAAATACCTTTTTACTATATTGGAGAAGTTTGGGTTTGGCCCGAACATTTGTGCATGGATTAAATTACTGTATACTAACCCAGAAGCTTCAGTTTGCATCAATAACATTTGCTCAGACTACTTTAAACTAGAACGTGGCACAAGACAAGGATGCCCCTTGTCACTGCTGCTGTTTGCGATTGCCATTGAACCACTGGCAATACATTGTCGAAATACTGATCAGATAAAGGGGATTAGCAGAGAAGGACTGGAACAGAAAATCTCATTATATGCAGATGATATGGTACTGTATATTTGGACCCAGAAAATTCTGTGCCTGCAGTCTTAGCAGCACTCACAGAATTTCAAAAGCTCTCTGGTCTCAGAATTAATCTGAATAAAAGTGTACTCTTTCCAGTGAATTCTCAAGCATATAATATTAGATTAGACACCCTACCTTTTATCATTGCAGAACAGTTTAAATACCTAGGGGTAAACATCACAAGTAAACATAAAGCTCTTTATCAACAAAATTTCGTCGTCTGCATGGAAAAAATTAAACAAGACTTGCATAGATGGTCAACCCTTCATCTCACACTAGCTGGAAGAATTAACACTGTTAAGATGAATATTCTTCCTAAGCTCCTTTTTATTTCAAAACATCCCAATATACATTAATAAATCATTCTTTAAGCAATTAGATTCAACAATAACCTCATTTATTTGGAATTCAAAACATCCACGCATCAAAAGAGCGACCCTACAAAGACAAAAGGCAGAAGGCGGCATGGCTCTACCTAACTTCCAGTTTTATTACTGGGCGGCAAATATACAGGCGATAAGAACCTGGACACAAATAGAAGAACATACACAGGCATGGACCGCAATAGAAGTAAAATCCTGCAGTACTTCTTTGTATTCCTTGCTCTGTGCTCCAATAAACACATGTTATCGGCAATACACTAATAACCCAATTGTGCTCCACTCACTTAGAATCTGGAACCAATGTAGAAAGCATTTTAAGACGGAGAAGCTTCTATCTGTGGCACCCTGCAAGAGAACCACCTCTTTCAACCTTCACAAACATATGCAGTTTTTAACATCTGGAAAAAAATTGGAATTAACTTGCTTAGAGATCTTTATATAGACAACGCCTTTGCATCCTATGAACAATTACATTCCAAATTTAACATTCCAGCTACACATTTCTTTCACTATCTTCAAATCAGGAACTTTGTTAAACAGAACCTTCCAGATTTTCCTCATCTTGCACCCTCATCCACGCTGAAAAAAATATTGCTCAATTTTAAGGAATTAGACTCCATCTCTACAATATATAAAATCATTTTACAATCCCTTCCTTTCAAAGATCCAAGAGGACACTGGGAAAAAGATCTCTCAATTAATATATCAGAAAAGGAGTGGAAAGTAGCAATGCAGAGAATTCAATGCTCAAGTCTATTCAGTATGTAACACTTTGTCATTCAAGTTAGATCCATAAGTATTTGGACAGCGATACAATTTTCATAATTTTAGCTTTGAGTGTCACCACAATGGATTTGAAATGAAGCAATCAAGATATGATTGAAGTGTAGACTTGCAGTTTTAATTTAAGGCATTTAACAAAAACATTGCATGAACCATTTAGAAAAGACAGTCATTTTTATGCCCCCAACCCTCCAAAAACTTTCAGTTGCTCAAAAGTATTTGGACAAAATAACATAATCATGATTATAACAATCATTTTCAATACTTCATTGAAAATCCTTTGCAGTCAATGACTACCTGAAGCCTGAAACCATGGCCACCTCTAAGTTCTGGGTTTCCACCCTACCGATGCTTTGCTAGGCCTTTACTGCAGATGTCTTCAGATGCTGCTTGTTCATTGGAGTTTCTGCCTTCTGTTTTGTCTTCAGGAAGTGAAATACATGTCCAATTGGGCTTAGGTCAGTTGATTGGCTTGGTCATTGAGGAATATTCCACTGCTTTGGCTTGAAAAGCATTTGGTTTGCTGTTATAGTATGTATAGTATGTTTTGGCCCATTGTAAATCTATATTGTGAAACATCATTCTGTCAGTTTTGCAGCATTTGTCTGAATTTGAGCTGGTGGTATAGTCCTGTAAACTTCAGAAATCATTCTGTAACTTTTGTCAGTAGTCATATCATCACTAGACATCAGTGGCCCATTTCCATTGGCAGTCACAAATGCCAGTGCCATAACACTGCCTCCACCATGTTTCACAGATGATGTGGTATGCTACAGATCATAAACCATTCCTTCTCTGCTCTATATTCTTCTCTATCTATCACTCTGGTTCATATTGATCTTAATTTCATTTGTCCAAATAAAACTGTTCTAAAATGTGACATTTTTTTTTTATATTTTCTGGAAAAGTCTAATCTGTTGTTCCTATGCTTGAGGATTACCAATGGTTTGTACCTTGTGGCAAACATTCTGTATTTACTTTCGTGAAGTCTTCTCTTGATTGTAGACTTTGGCAATGATAGGCAGTACCTTCCAGGGAGTGTTCTTAATTTGGCTAAATATTGTGAATTGTTTTTTCTTCACCAAGGTGTGGTGTTATGGGTCCACAGCTCGTTGAGTAAAGGGCGTTTTTGTTTAAATAAGTAATCACCGCTCTCGCGACGGCTTAGCAAGGAGGCGTTGGGCCATAGCAAGCCACGGGGCGATCCGCGGTGTGGGCGTTTCTCACCTAATGCACAGGTGAGGGACTGCCCACATCCATGATTGTTCCCGTGGCTAATGTGCTGCAGCTGCTATGGCCCCTCGCTAGATAAAAGAAGCGCGAGTTGGTTAGGGAGGAAAAAAAAAAGAACAAGAGAGAAAAGAAAGATCAGAGAAAGAGAAGGAAATGAAGGTGGCAGCAGGAAACAGTGAGGAGAGAGAGAGAGAGAGAGCGAGCAAGTCGGTGTAGCAGGAAGCGAGCGAGAGCAAGCTCGCGGCAGCTGAGTAGACGGCCTGGGTGTTTGGCCAACACCTGGGAGAAGTGGTTGTGGTAGCTCCTGCAGAGTTTGCTTCGGAGGGCGGGAGTGACCAGAAGGCGCAGGACTCTCCGCGGAAGGTCGTGGGAATCGGGACTTGGGACGTGTTGTTCCCTGTGTGAGAGCCTTGGTCGCAGTGGAATTCCCAAGTCACTGTCAGGGGGAGCCAACCGGAGCCAAGGATTGGGAAGGCGACTGACAGTAGCAGTAGTAGCAGAAGCAGGTATAAAGAAGGTCAGCTGTAGAGTGAGCGTCTCACTTGTTGTGGGGCCCAGATGTGTGAAGCAGGAGAGACGCTGGAGTGAAAGACACCGGGCTTGTTATCGATTTTAAATACTGTTTCCTGATGAAAGTTTAAACCTTGTTGTTTTAAGAAAATTTTCTATTGATTGATTTTAACCTCCACGTTTTTCTTTTACTGGATTATTTATTTAATGAAGATTTTAAGAATCACGGCACTTTATTTAATTGAACACTTTGACTGTTTTGATTTGATTGTTTTTAATAAAAGCACTTCTGCACTTTTTGTACCATCCCCTTGCTCGATTGTTATTGCCTCCACTGACTAGCTCATCAGTGACATTACCGACGGTGTTGGGTTGAAGGGCTCCCGAATAGCGATGGGAGCATGGAGCCAACCCACATCATCACATTAAGGAAAGAATTCTTCGATCATCTAGCACATGTCTTCCATGATTGTCCAGGCCTTCTGGAGTTGCTGAGCTGACTAGTGCTTTCCATCTCTTTAAAAATTTACTAAATGGTTGATTTGACCACTCTTGGTATTTCTTTTCTCTCTAGGATGAATTTGTTTTGTTTTCTCTGCTCAATGGCAGCCTGTTTTTACTTTCATGGGCAGCTTTTTGGATCTCATATTGAGAGTTCACAGCAATAGTATTCAAATGTAAATTCCACACTTGAAATCAACTCCAGACCTTCTACCTGCTGAATAGCTCTTCTTCGTCTTTCAGCTGCTCCCGTTAGGGGTTGCCACAGCAGATCATCTTTTTCCAAATCTTTCCGTCCTCTGCATCTTGTTCTGTTACACCCATCACCTGCATGTCCTCTCTCACCACATCCTTAAACCTTCTCTTAGGCCTTCCTATTTTCTCTTGCCTGGCAGCTCTATCCTTAGCATCCTTCTCCCAATATACTCAGCATCTCTCCTCTGCACATGTCCAAACCAACAAAATCTCGCCTCTCTGACTTTGTCTCCCAACCGTCCAACCTGAGCTGACCCTCTAATGTACTCATTTCTAATCCTGTCCATCCTCGTCACACCCAATGCAAATCTTAGCATCTTTAACTCTGCCACCTCCAGGACTGTCTCCTGCTTTCTGGTCAATGCCATCATCTCTAACCCATATAACATAGCTGGTCTCACTACTGTCCTGTAGACCTTCCCTTTCACTCTTGCTGATATCTGTCTGTCACAAATCACTCCTGACACTCTTCTCCACTCATTCCACCTTGCCTGCACTCTCTTTTTCACCTCTCTTCCACAATCCCCATTACTCTGTACTGTTGATCACAAGTATTTAAACTCCTTCGCCAACGCTACTCACCATTCTACTGATGTCCCTCTCATTTACACACATGTATTCTGTCTTGTTCCTACTGACCTTCATTCCTCTCCTCTCCAGAGCATATCTCCACCTCTCCAGTGTCTCCTCAACCTGCTCCCTACTATCGCTACAGATCACAATGTCATCAGCAAACATCATAGTCCATGGGGACTCCTGTCTAATCTCATCTGTCAACCTGTCCATCACCATTGCAAATAAGAAAGGGCTCAGAGCCGATCCCTGATGTAATCCCACCTCCCACCTTGAATGCATCTGTCACTCCTATCGCACACCTCACCACAGTCGCACTTCCCTCATACATATCCTGTACAAATCTTACGTACTTCTCTGCCACTCCCGACTTCCTCATACAATAGCACAACTCCTCTCGAGACACCCTGTCATATGCTTTCTCCAGGTCACAAAGATGCAATGCAACTCCTTATGGCCTTCTCTATACTTCTCCATCAACACCCTCAGAGCAAACATTTCATCTGTGGTGCTCTTCCTTGGCATGAAACCATACTGCTGCTCACTAATCATCACCTCACTTCTTAACCTAGCTTCCACTATTCTTTCCCATAACTTCATGCTGTGGCTCATCAATTTTATCCCCCTGTAGTTACTACAGTCCTGCACATTCCCTTATTCTTAAATATCAGCACCAGTACACTTCCTCTCCACTCCCCAAGCATCCTCTCATTTTCCAAGATTCCATTAAACAATCTGGTTAAAAACTCCACTGCCATCTCTCCTAAACAACTCCATGCTTTCACAGGTATGTCATCTTGACCAATGGCCTTTCCATTCTTCATCCTCTTCATAGCTGATCTTACTTCTTCCTTGCTAATCCGTTGCACTTCCTGATTTACTATCTCCACATCATCCAACCATTTCTCTCTCTCGTTATCTTCATTCATCAGCCTCTCAAATTACTCTTTCCATCTGCTCTACACACTCTCATCGCTTGTGAGTATGTTTCCATCTTTATCCTTTATCACTCTAACCTGCTGCACATCTTTCCCAGCTCAGTCCCTCTGTCTAGACTATTGGTACAGGTCCATTTCTCCCTCCTTAGTGTCCAACCTCTCCTACAACTCATTATATGCCTTTTCTTTAGCCTTCGCCACTTCTCTCTTCACCTTGTGGCTTATCTCCTTGTACTCTTGTCTACTTTCTGCATCTCTCCGACTATCCCAATTCTTCTTTGCTATCCTCTTCCTCTGTATACTCTCCTGTACGTCCCCATTCCACCACAAGGTTTCATTTTCCTCCTTCCTCTGCCCAGATGTCATGCCAAGCACCCTTCCTGCTGTCACCCTTACTACATCTGCTGTAGTTTCCCAACTGTCTGGTAATGCTTCACTACCACCCAGTGCCTGTCTCACCTTCTCCCTAAACTCAACCTTGCAGTCTTCCTTTTACAACTTTTTCCAGCATGATGAGTATCAAGAACTCTTTTTCTGAGGTCATCAGAAATCTCCTTTGTTCTTGCCATGATACACTTCCACAAACATGTGTTGTGAAGAGCAGATTTTGATAGATCACTGTTCTTTAAATAACACAGGGTGCCCACTCACACCTGATTGTCATCCCACTGATTGAAAACACCTGACTCTAATTTCACCTTCAAACTAACTGCTAATCCTAGAGGTTCACATACTTTTGCCAATCACAAATACGTAATATTTGATCATTTTCCTTAATAAATAAATTAACAAGTATGATATTTTTGTCTCATTTGTTTAACTGGTTTCTCTTTATCTACTTTTAGGACTTCAGTGAAAATCTGATAATGTTTTAGGTCATATTTATGCAGAAATATAGAAAATTCTAAACGGTTCACAAACTTTCAAGCACCACTATACTTATGGGCCAAATTGTACGTATACTTTCCAGATATTTAATATTTCTTCAGGGTGGCATGGTGGGTCAGTGGGTGTTAATGGTGTTAACACTGTCTCATGGATCCAGTGTTACTGGTTCAGATCCTGTGTGTGGAATTTTTTCCATTCCGAGTCTGGAAGCTCTCCCGACATCCAAGTGGACTTTACTCCTGATACTCCACTTTTCCTTTCACATCAGACATGAATGTTACATTAGCTGATAATTGCAAGTTAATCCCTGTGCGTGAGCACAAGAGTGGACACTTTAATGGACTGGTGGTGCTGCCAGGATAGGCTCAAGCACCAATAGCCTGTATTGGATTAAGCAGGTGTGAGAAATAATTAAGAATTACCTAAACAAATCTTTTCTCATTACTTTATGCATCAACCTTTACAACAAGCAACATCACATGGTACTATAAAGAGGTTTAAATTGTAACAGTAACAGTTTATATCTCCGCAGTCCACCTGCCTAGTGAACAACACAGCTGTCATTTTACAGTGCTTGCTAGTCTGAATGTCACAGGTCATCTCACCCCAGGGGTGTTAATGAAGTTTGCACACGCAATTGGTAAACATAAGGATCAAAATAGTGATAATAACTCCTGTCAAGAGGAACTCAAGATATCCAAGGTTTGAAATGTAAGAGGAAATTAGAATGCCACATGTGAAATCCATACCATATACTTGCATCACGTGCTTTAAAGCCTTCTTGTAAAAAAAAAAAAAATGATACAAGGCCAAGTAAAAGAGCGTAAAGTGGCACTGAAGGTAAAACAATAAAAGGAGCACATCACAATTAACACAATACCACAGTGCATATTCTGCTAGGGTACACACTCACAAATAACAGGTAAAAAGAGTCACAGCCTCAGTGCTTTCTCATACGATCAAGGTTAATGTTTCTTTTTTTGCCGATGCATATATATATATATAGTAAAGACAGGACAGACATTGGTAAAGGCTCTGGAGCACCTCGAAGGCGAACCCTGTATATTAAAAAAATTTTGAAAAAAAAAACAGTGGACTTAACCCGAACACATCAACCTTCCTTTCTCCCGAGGGGAAAGGAGGAGAGAAATCATTATTGCTTGACGCCCTCATGTGTTCAGTGGGAGTAATGAAATTATCCCAGCCCTTAAGCTATTCCCCAAGCATACACACGGTGTATGCATACACATATAAATATATATACTGTATATACTATATATATATATATATATATATATATATATATATATATATACTGTAAGAAAGACGCTATGTAGCGCCGGACCCGCCACAGATTTCACACGGGAGACACATATAAAATTAAATAAACTTTAATTTTCTTTGTCTTTGGGCTACATCTTCCCCGTACCCACAGACACAACACAGTCCCAAGCACACAACAAACACAAATGTCTCTTCTTTTTTCTCCACCACTTCTCACTAAGCTTCGTCTTCCTCCCACCCGACTCTGGCCACTGAGTGGTGGTGACTGGCTCCCTTTATAGGTCACCCGGAAGTGCTCCAGGTGCTTGATCCCTGATTTCCAGCTGTACTTCCGGGTGTGACTAATTGGTTGCCCACACTGGCTCAGGAGTCCCAAATACAGCGCCCCCTGGCGGTACATGCGGGACCCAACAGGGCTGCACCCAACTCCAATTCCCAGGATGCCCTGCGTGAACCTGAGGCACTGTTCCACCCCAGGGAGGCGGCCAACTAGCATTCCGGTGGAGGTATTGCAATGTCCATGGCTGCTCCCCCTGAATATACTGTGTATATAAATAGTATTTAGTAGCAATCAAAGCACATTTTATTTCAAATGTAGTTCATTTCATTTTAAATTAGGTAGCATATTCACATACAATTTTATATAAATGCATTAACTTATAGATTTAAAAAGACTGAAAATCTATCTTCTCTATATTCTCTATCTATCTATCTATTACACTGTCTATTCATCTGTGTATTTTCAAGAATTCTACAGAAACATGGATCACTTACAAAACTTATCCAGTAGACATTAAAACTATAACAGATGTATAATGTAACCAAATTTCAAAGATCAAAGTTTCTGGGTGAATATTCATTTATTTTAACAATTAGAGAAAAGCCAAGAAAAATGACACCTTTTATTGGCTAACTAAAAAGATTACAATATGCAAGCTTTCGGGGCAACTCAGGCCCCTTCTTCAGGCAAGATTGAAGAAGGGGCTTGAGTTGCCTCGAAAGCTTGCATAATGTAATCTTTTTAGTTAGCCAATAAAATGTGTCATTTTGCTTGGCTTTTCTCTGCATTCATAATGGCTAACATAGTACAACACCCTAGTACTTTTAACAATTAGATAATAAATCAACAAGTGTTCTCTAGGTATCTTAATTTATTCCCACACCATGAAAACTAACATGTTAGGATAACTGGTAACATGAAACTGGCCCAAAATGAGTGGCTGTGGGTTACTGCTAGAGTTTCCATAATACATTCCTACCTTGTAACCAGGGCTGTTCAGGCTCTGACACATTGTGACTCTTTCCTTTAAAAGGAGATTTCAGAAGGTGTATGGGTTGAAAGATGGAGCAAAGGAGTACTGAATAAAATAAGTGTAAAGTGAAGTATCACCACAAGTCCATAAGTAGAGCCAAAAATGCAGTGCTAAAAAACAGTTTGCATTTGTTGTTTTTGCAATTTTATTATTTTTGCCATTTTAAATGTTGTCCTTGCTTTTAAGGGTTTTTGCCCCTTTGTTAATTTTTTGCCTTTTGTTAGTTGTGTTTTTTTTTCTTGTGGTAATTTTGGCCTTAAGCTTATTATTTGGGGCCTTCTGTTAATTTTGGCATTTTTGTTTTTTTTTTCCATTTAATTGTGGTTAAATTAAAGTAAATTTAAGCCTGTATTGAAAATTTACGGCTCCTCTTTCTAAAATCATAAGACATCATAAAAAGGGTTACTTAGCAATGAGGCGACAAGTGTTGAGAAAATAAATTAGTATATACATAGTGATGGCACATAAAGTATCTTTCTAACGCCCACCAGCTTCATGCAATTGGTGATCAGTTTATCTCATCTTTGTGAAGAAATACTGACCCATTTTACAGTGTGCTCAACAACTGAAGGTTTCCTGGCACGAATAGCCTTCTTAATATCTTGCCAAACATTTCAAAGGGTTTAACAGTGTGTTGAACAATTTTTAAATTCTTGCCTGTTTAAAAGCTCAAAGCTAGTTTTGCTCCTTGGTGTTGGTTTATTGTTCTAACAGCAACCATTCCTGTCTGGCATCTCACTTGGATTGCCCTTAAAATATATAATCTTCTTATTTCATTCTTCTTTCTATTATTACACAAACCTTTATCTGATATTACTGTTTTGTTGCAGGGCTCATGAAACACAAATCACAAAGCAGGCTAGGTCCTGAAATTTGAACACAAACCTGTACCCTCAAATGGGAGTGAAGCCTATATTCTTCAAAAAGGGAGAAGAGAAAGAATCAATAAACCCCTGGCCTAAAGAAAACAAAACCTTCATCTATTTAATTTTACTAAAAAAAAATGAAGTCTAAAAACAAAGATTTCAGGAAAATGCCTAGAACAACAAGAACTCAAAATTAATTCAAAAATCTCACAACATTATACTTAATCCAGAGTGAACAAAGGATATCTTCAACAAAAACATAAAAAAAAAGAAAAAATTAGAACCCAGAAATTGCAAATCAGGTCAGGTCAGGTTGGGCAGCATGCACTGGTACAGCATGTTGCCGCACCCACCACAAAACAAGACAACTTAGGATCCCGGTTGTCAACTGCCCAGGCAGACACATGGTTCAGTCCCACCCTCCAGTGATCACCTAACTGCCACAGCCAGGTGTTATATGGGCATCCTCTTGGCCTGGTCCAGCCACTCGGGTCCTCAACAATGATGATCCCACGGGCCGGATCACCCTCAGGGAATCACACCAAATGGCTGTAGTGGTGTAACTGACACTCCCTCACAATGCAGGTAATGTGCCTTATTTGGAACTCCCTGAGCAGCTGCTTATTCAACACAAAGTCAAACCAGCAGTACCTAAGGATTCTCTGAAGTGAACTGAATGGCAACCATGTCTCATAACCAAAAGCAAAACAGGAAGCAGCAGGACTCTAAAAACTTGCTCCTTTGTCCTTTTGGAAGGATATCAGGAGTACAACACACCCCTTTCCAGTGACCTCATGACCATCCATGCTTTCCCAATCCATTTACTGACTTCATAGGAAGAGTCACCAGAGCCATGAATGTTGCTGCCGAGGTAAGTAAACCTCTTGACGTGGTCAACATTCTCTCTGCAGACAGGCACACTGCTGATGGCTCTGCCTAAAAGGTCATTAAAGGCCTGTATCTTGGTTTTTATCCATGACACTTGCTAGCCAAGAGACTCCTCGCCCAGTCTCTTGGCAGCCCCAATCAGAGCTTCTATTGACTCCCTGAAGATCACAGCATCATCAGCAAAGTCAAGGTCAGTGAATCTTTCTTCACCAACAGATGCCCTGCAGTCGCTGGACCCCACAACTCTGCCCCACACCCAGTCCATGCAAGCACTGAACAAGGTAGGAGCAAGAACACACCCCTGATGAATCCCAAAATCAACTGGGAAAAATATACAGGTTCTGCCTCCACTCAACACAGCACTCACTGTGCCAGTGTACAGGGCGTCCATGACATCCAGCAACTTTGGGGGATCCCGCGAAGTCTCGGGATCACCCACAGGGCAGCTCGATCAGCTAAGTTAAATGTTTTACAAAAATTGACAAAGGCTGCAAAGAAACTCTTCTGATATTCGCTTTTACGCTCAATGAGAACCCTCGGTGCCAGGATGCAGTCAATGGTGGACTTCTTAGGCATAAAATCAGACTGCTCTGGTCACTGATAGTGAGCAGGTGATCATGGATCTTATTGAGGATGGCCCTTACCCAGCACCGAGAGCAGTGTTATCCCCTGTAGTTGCCACAATCCAAGTGATCACCCTTCCCTTTTCAGAGAGGGATGACCAGTCCTGTTTTCTAGTCAGTTGGGATGACGCCAGTCTACCAGATGGAAGTAAAGATTGCTTGCAATGCCATGAAGATGGTCTTACCACCAGCCTGGATAATTTCACTCGGGATACCACAGATGCCTACAGCCTTTCCTACCCTCACCTCAGCTGGTTCACCCCCTATGCAATATCAGTGAAACTGGGTGGTTCATAGCTAATTGGAGGATCAGCCTTGGTAACAGTGGACTCATAGATGTTCAAAGTCCAAGCCAGAGAATCAGTTTTAAACAGTTACTCAAAGTTGCCAGCCTAGTGGGTCACAATTGCATCGTTATCCATAAGGACCATTCAAACACCCGCCCTGGCTGTGACTCTCAGAGGAACAGATTCAAATTGATCAAGAATAAAAAATTGAAAGGTCAAAGAATAAAAAGACTTACAAGAATTCTGAAAGAAAGAATCAAAAAAGGACCTGAACAATATAAGCTGGTAAGATAACTGATGTCTCAGAAGTCAGATTGAAGCCAGCAGATGGTTTATATAGGCTCCCTTAGGTTACACCTGAAGCCTCTATTACTTTAATAATGTGGAAATTAGGGTAGAATTACAAACATTAGAGTAAATGTAAACCAAGAACAAACAAGGGCACAGGCATATTTTACAAAAAAATAAAAATATCACAAAACAAAGGCAAAATACTAACAATTGAAAAGTGTTATTATCCTGTCTCTCTACCATCAATTTACTTTTCATTCAGTGAAGGCAAATTATACATTCTTGTCTAATGAGCATTACCAAAGAATGTCAATTTGGATGACATAAGGGTCATATTGTGGAAAGCAGTAACCGGTTTTCACCAGATGCAGCAAGACCAAGAAATTCAGCACAGTGCATAATAAATTGTTCATCTGTTGATAACTTTTTCAACTAAGGGGTTTTTGCCAAAACTTAGACAGACATGCTCCTCTTAAGAACCTGGAACACATTACAATTAGAAAATATTAACGTATTTGCAGAGAATATCAAATAATCATACATATTGTGCAAATCTCACAATATTGTATGGTCCTTAGGAGAGAGTGGTTAAAAAGCTAGTCTAGGAAAACCCAAGGTAGGAAAACCCTTGGGTACTGTTGGTTTGACTTTGTGTCGAATGTCCGGTTGCTCATGGAGTCCCGAATGAGGCACATTACCTGCATTGTGAGGGAGCGTTAGTTACAGCACTACGGCCATGTGGCGCGTTTCCCCAAGCGTGATCTGGCTCGAAAGATCCTCATTGTTGGGGACCCAAGTGGCTGGACAAGGCCAAGGGGTCGCCCACGTAACACCTGGCTGTGGCAGATAGGGGGTCATTTCCAGAGGGTGGGACTGGTCCGCATGTCTACCTGGGGGGTTGCAAACGGGGATCCCGAGTTGTTTCACTGTGTAGTGGGTGCAGCAACGCACTGTACCAGTTGTCACGCACGCGCGAATAGGAGACCATGGACGGACCTTAACACGCTTCGGAAGAGGTTCGCCGGCAGGGAGTGGCGGGGTACTAACCTTTCTCCTTTGCTTTCTTCCAGGAAAAAAGACGCTCCGCCACCATAAGCCTCATTCCCGCAGTACGTTACTTCCACCCTTCCTCCGTCATCTTTCTTGACGTCATCAGTCCCATCTTCCCTCACAGTTCCTTCCCAGCATTCCCCTACTTCCGGCTCCTCCCTTATAAAATGGCCGCCGACGCCTTGTATGGCGTCGCGCATATGAACTGTTTTGTATATATCTTTTGACCAGATTTGCAATGTGGATTTGTCTGCAATATACGGGGCCGGAAACCCCAAACCTTTATGTTGTCTCTTGTTAAGTCTTTTACAGTGGCATAGCCGGCAGGATATAAGTCCGAAGAAAATGACTGAAGGACAGGACCTCAACACAGTGCTGCAGGGGATGAATGCCCAGATCCTGTTCCTGCAGCAAGCGCAAGCCGCTACCACCCGGGAGTTGGAGGAAACGAAGGCCAGGTTGGCAGAAGCCCGAAGGTAAGACTGACCCGCCTCGTCCAATGCCTCCGCCTCTGGTGCCTATGACAGAGGCTGACGATGTTGAGTCGTACCTGGGCATATTTGAACGGACGGCCACCCGGAACGAGTGGCAGCGGTCCGAGTGGGCGTCCATTCTGGCGCCCTACCTGAAGGGACCCGCGCAGCGTGCTTACTACGATCTCCCCGAGGAGGAGGCCGCGAGTTACGACCTCCTAAAACAGGAGATCCTGGCACACTACGGCATTACGCCGGGCCAGCAGGCGAGTGAATGGCGGAGCTGGCAGTTTGACCCAGAAAAACCGGCCCGAGCCCAGGCCTTTGACTTCTGGGGTAAAATGGGGCGCTGGCTACAGCCCGAGGGTCCCCAAGCCCGGAAGGTAGTAGAGCAGGTGGCCTGTGAGGGCCTCGTAAACGCCATGCCTAGCTCCCTCGCCCAGCAGGTCCGGCGCCATCCTTACAAGGACATGCCAGGACTCCTGGAAGTCCCGGAGCGCCAGCTCGCGGTCTTCCGAGCTGGGGGGTCGGAAAGGCAAGCTCGTGGGAACCGACAGGGACGGGTGGCCACCCCCGAGCCCTCTCGACGCGCTGCAGAAGCTCAGAAAAAATCCAAAGAAAAGCCGGCCTCCTACTGCTGACCTGTCAAGTGCGACCTGACAAGTGCGCTGAGACCGGCCACCTACTGCCGACCTGTCCCCTCAACACTACCTCGGAGCCGATGGACTGCACCTGGGCCACCGCGGAAAGGTACTGTACTCCGTCACACCCGCTGGCAAGTCCAAACACGGGAGTGGTGTTATTGAATGGGCACTCGGTGGTGGCTCTGTTTGACTCCGGCAGCAACATTACCATTGTCGCCGTTATGTATTACCGCGACAGTGGCTTAAGCAACATTTGCAAGTCACTTGTGTGCATGGGGAGACCAAGTCATACCGTTCCGCTCGCTGTTACATCACCTGGAAGGCACAATTATCTAATTTGGAGGTTGCAGTGTTGCCTGAACCCCCCTATCCAGTGATTTTGGGACAAGACTGGTCACACAGAAACTGCGGTAAGACACACACCGCTCCCGGGGCCTCACTGGGTCTGGCTATGAGGGGACAAGGCGCCCTTCCCGCGGTCTCCACACCGTGCTCTGGGGCAGGCCCTACTGGCGCAGGCACATCAGGGACGCTTCCTCTGCGACGGACCCTGACCCGGAAGTATCCGCCGGAGAAGGGACGCTCACAATACCCCCTGAGCAACTTGGACCATCAATTTCGGTCCACGCCTGCCTCATTTAAAAGGTAGCAGTGGAATGACGATTCCCTGCGGTTTGCCCGGAATGCGATTGTTCTTCCAGGCAGCTCACAAGCTGACGGTTCCATGCCATGTGAGCCCTTCTTTGTTCTGGAGAATGATCTGTTGTATTGGGTGGCAACCCACGAGGGCGAGGTGCGTAAATTGTTGCAAGTGCCGCGTACCTTCCGGCGGGAGTTATGTGAACTAGTGCACGCTCACCTCCTAGGCGCCCACCTCAGGGCCGAAAAAACTTTGGAGAGAATCAAACTCCGCTTCTACTGGCCCGGGATCAACGAGGAGGTCCGGCCCTTCTGTCAATCCTGTCCGGAATGTCAGATTCGCCAGATTCCTAGGAGGGACCGCGCTCCTCTCGTCCCAATACCCCTGATAGATATCCCTTTTGACAGAATGGTGTGGACTTAGTAGGACCCCTGGAACCCTCAAACCGTGGCCATAAGTACATATTGGTCATGGTGGATTACGCTACCCGATACCCACAGGCGGTTCCCCTGCGCTCCGCTAACACCAAAAATATCGCACGGGAATTAGTCAACCTATTTTCTAGAGTGGGTATCCCCAAAGAAGTCCTCATGGACCAGGGTACACCCTTCACCTCAGATAAGTTCAGGGAGGTTGCCAGATTACTGCGAATAAAGCACCTGAAGACTTCTGTCTACCGCCCTCAAACAGATGGGCTGGTTGAGCGTTTTAATCAGACGCTTAAACAGATGCTCCGCAAGGTAGTCAACGCCGATTGCAGGAATTGGGACCAGCTCCTACCGCTCATGCTTTTTGCTTACCGGGAAGTGCCCCAGGCCTCTATGAGCTTCTCCCCTTTTGAATTATTGTACGGGCGACAACCCTTAGGACTTTTAGACATACTAAAAGAGGGCTGGGAGGCTGAGGCCCTTCCCTCCTCCAATATATTGGAGTATGTGGCGCAACTGCGCGACAGACTAGCTAAAATCAGGCCACTCCTAAAGGACCACGTGACTCGTGCGCAGGCAGCGCAGGCCCAGTGTTACAACCGCAACTCCGTCCTCCGGGAGTTCCGCCCGGGGGATCGAGTGATGGTGCTCGTTCCTACCTCCCATTCCAAATTGCTAGCTCACTGGCGGGGCCATACAAGGTTAAGGAAAGAAAGGGGCTCATTGACTATTTAGTTAAACAACCTAATCGTCGGCCGAGTGAGAGGATCTACCATGTCAATTTGTTAAAACCTTGGAAGGACAGGGAGGAGTCTCCCGACACTCGTAGATCCCTCTCCCTGTTCGCTAGCACGTCTGCCCTTAACCTCGGTGACGAGCTGACACCCTTACAGCGGCAGGAGATAACCCAGGCAATCCAGGCCGCCCCTGAAGTAGTGAGTGAGTCACCGGGCCGGACCTCGCTGATTGCGCACGATATAGTCACGGACCCCGGAGTAATCATCCGGGAGAGGCCTTATAGACTCCCAGAGGCAAAACGCGCCGAAGTGGAACTGGAGGTGCAACGGATGTTGGATATGGACATTATTGAGGAAAGCCATAGTCCTTGGTCCAGTCCTATTGTTCTCGTTTCCAAGCCAGACGGCTCTTGGAGGTTCTGTAATGACTTTAGACGTCTGAATCAGGTCTCCAAGTTCGACGCCTACCCGATGCCCCGCATTGATGACCTACTTGAGCGGCTGGGTGCGGCTTGATACTTGACTACTCTTGACATGATGAAAGGGTATTGGCAAATTCCCTTAACGGCATCTGCAAAAGAAAAAACGGCCTTTAGCACCCCTAGTGGACATTGGCAATACAAGGTCCTCCCATTTGGGCTGCACGGGGCCCCAGCGACATTTCAACATCTGGTGGATAGAGTGCTGAAGCCACACCAGTCCTACAGTGCCGCCTACCTGGATGACGTCGTCATCTATTCCGGAACCTGGGAGGAGCATCTATTGCAGGTCTCTGCTGTCCTCGCAACACTGGCTAAAGCCGGCCTCCGCATTAACCCCCGTAAATGTTTTTTTGGCTTAAAGGAGGCCAAATATTTAGGCTACCTTGTGGGATGAGGACAGGCGAGACCCCAATGTTCCAAAGTCAAAGACATCCTGGAATGGCCCCGTCCGAATACCAAGAGACAGGTGCAGGCTTTCTTGGGGTTGGCTGGGTACTACCGCCGGTTTGTACCCCGTTTCTCCGAAAGGGCAGCACCCTTGACCAATTTAACGAAGAAGGGCACTCCCCTACACGTGGTATGCACTGTGTTGAGCCAAAGCGTCGATGGTGTCGAACACCCCGTGATGTACTTAAGCCGGAAACTGCTGAACCGAGAGACCAGGTATGCAGCAGTGGAGAGGGAAGCCTTGGCCATTAAGTGGGCGGTAACCCATCTCCGTTACTACCTGTTGGGTCGCGAATTCACTCTAGTGACTGATCACGCTGCGCTTCAGTGGATGTCCCTGCACAAAGAGTCGAACCCGTGGGTCACCAGGTGGTTTCTGGACTTGCAACCCTATAAGTTCACGGTCACTTATCGTCGCGGCAACCTTCAGGCCAATGCCAATGCTCTCTCTCGCTTCCACGACCTCTCGGCTAGGTCCGCCCGACCTGCCGGTCTAGGGGTCGTGTCACGCACACGCAAATAGGAGACCGCGGACGGACCTTAACACGCTTCGGAAGACGTTGAAATAAATGTTAAAAATGACAATATAAAGGAAGGTAATGATTTTTTTAAATATATACATCAAACTGTATATACACTATACACCATATATATGGGAATAAATCTGTAAGCATCTATCATGTGACTGTAACAACTGCTTTTTGATTTATACCAGGGCAAATTTCTTATCAGTATCACACTGTAGGTAAAACTGTGAAGACTGAAACTGTGCAGGGACAGGTGTCCATTTAAAAAGAAGATGTGACCTGTTTATTAAATTGGCCTCCACATTATGCAATATACAAATCACATACTTGCCAAATTGAGCATAGATACTTTTAGAACTTTTAGGGATCATTTACAACCTAGGACTGAAACTGTTATGACTCAAGTGCATAAAAAGTAGTATGGTATGGGAGGCTTCTAAAATACCCATAAACCAGGTAGGGCCTTCCTTTACCTACCTAGAATAGGCCTAACATTAGTCATCAAGACCAGAAAACAGTTTTGGTATGCTTCAGCCTATCCTGGTCCAAAATGGGGACCAGACTCCAAATATTCAAAATTTAGCAAATGTTCCAAAAAATGTACAAAAGTACCCCAACAAGGAGAAGAATAATGAAAACCTCTGGCTTATAGATACTGTAAGTCCAACACAAAATATTTACAAATGCAAATAATTACTTGTTAAAATCAAAAGGATAAAAAATATAGCAAAAAAGAACACAAAAATGTGTAATACAGATTTGCCTAAAAGGCAATCTAATACAAACAAATCCTAAGTTGAAACTGCAAAACAGAAGCAAAAAATCTACAAATGAACCCATGATTTATCCTCTGCCATCCTCACAATATATACATTAAGGGTCATCTTTCAGCAGTGATTCATATATTCAAACCCACAAAACACAAGAGATGCAGGAGAACGTGTAATATATAGATAATAAATAATAAATAAAGAGAACAATATTTACAAAAATACATAAATATAATAAGCACATGACAAATAATAATTTAGAATGAACAAAGGAAACACAGAAGCAGAAAATAAACATAAGCCAGGGAAGAAATCTTAGCTGAAACATTGTACAAACAATTTTGTACATGAAATACTGATTAGAAAAAAAAAAGAAATAAAAAAAATAATAAAAAAATTTTCAATATTTTTTTCAGTTTTGATTTTTGTTTATTTTTCTAATTTTGCCAATTACATCACACAACAGCATTTTGTTTCAGTACTTTGCCTCGCAGGAAATGTAGCTTTGCTTGATATTTGTTTTGGCAGACGCCTTATTGTTTCTAGCAATGGTGTCTTTGCCATTACTTAAGCGACAGCGTCATTGTGTGTCACATCATCATGTTTAACTTATTTAAGAGGACACTGCACGATGCACTTTACTCTAACTTTGTATTAGTTTGTAATACTGAACTTCTGCTAACAGAGTTTGGATCATAATATTCATCTCTTGTTTTGAACTTGGACATCAAATTATTAATATTTTACCTATGTCTTAACCCTGTGTGTTATAACAACAAAGAACTTGTCTGTCCCTCAAAGTGAAGAAACTTGAAAAGGAAAAGTGATAGCTATGAAGTACTTAAGACTCATCACAAATACTGTATGTATGCTGAAGTAAATATGATTAATGTGTGAAGTAGGAATAGGAGAAGCGGTCAAAGTGAGTGTGGGATTGCATTAGGGTCTGGCATTAGGCCATTATTGTTTTAACTAGTACTAGCCATGTTACCCTTCGAAGGAAGGTAATAGAATAAAGATAAAAAATATTTGATATCTTTTGCCCTACATGTACGTTCAGTGCCTTTCTTAGGTATACTTGTGTATTTGAACCCCTCTTGACTGGCATGTCCTCTCCCAAGTGTGTTCCTGTAAAGTCTGCTTCTCAGACTATATCATTTTGAGATGATTTGCTCACCTCCAGTCCACTTTTATACTTCCAATCTTTGAAGGTGACTGTCAATGTGCCCCCCTATGCCTTTATTCCACCCCACAGGTGATGATGGAGAGAAGATATGCAAGGAGACAACAAAAAATGCAGTGTGCTTATAAGAATATTGGAGATAGAGCTGCAAGGAGAAAGAAAAAGAGGGAGACCAGAAACTAGATTGTAGTGAATTACACACAGGAGATTGGATACAATAAGAATGTTTTTTCAAACAGAATATGTTGGAATGGAGACATACACCTCTAATGTAACAATTGAAGACAAAGAAAAAGCCAGAGGAAAAGGCTGAGCCTACCATACCTAACAAACTAATGCTGACTTTGCTGTGCTGCCAATCAATTCATATTGTCAATTGACTCCAAAGTACAATCAGTTCATTGTTTTTTATTCTGATTTGATGCCATTTTCAGGATCAATTGTGCCCTGTGATTCATTTTGTATGTTTGATTTATCTTGTAAATAGATTGCTGTAACAGTGAAATACATTTCTGATTTTATATATTGTTCTCCTTTTTGCTTGATAAGTTGACATGTGGTGGTGACAGGTACCACATACACTAAAGACTGCATGTGTGACAAACAGGCCTGTACATAGTAGAAGCAGAATAGGAGGTACTTCTGCCAATCAACTGAAATAGTTCTTTACATTTTGTTTTGTCTTTTTGACTATTGGCATTAAAATCATTCTAATTTTAGTTGCACATTTAAGCAAGCATGTAAATAAATTACTTTTTAGTGTATTTTAGGTGATGAGGAAAATTAATATGTTGGAGCAAAATATTAATGATTAAAAATTTAAAACCAGTCTACAGTATTAAGGTACACTCATCCACTCATACTGGACACAGCTATCGAGATAGCAGGCTACACAGCACAACGGCAAAACAGGACAGAGAGCTCCGGTAAGAAAAGAGGAGGGGGGCTGTGCATTTATGCGAACAATAGCTGGTGCATGAATTCCACCATAGTCACCAGACACTGCTCTACAGACATGGAGTTTATGACAATTAAATGCAGACCCATATACCTCCCCCGTGAATTCAACGCAATACTGCTAACTGCTATGTACATAGCACCAGATGTTAATGCTAGCTCAGCTCTGGGGGCTTTTGCATGAAACCATCAGCAGTAAACAGAGTAAGTATCCTGAGGCTGTTCACATCATTTCTGGGGACTTTAATCATGCAGATCTGAAAGCATTTCTCCCCAAATTCCATCAACATATAAAGTGTGCAATCAGGGGAGTAAAAACACTGGACAAGCTGTACACAAACATCAGACAGACCTATAGGGCTAAACCCCTAGCACACCTTGGCCAGTCTGATCATATATCCCTGCTTCTGATCCCTGCATACACCCCCCTCAGGAAACAAGCTCCCACTATGACCAGGACTGTTACCATATGGCCCAAGGAGGCCTCCCAACAGTTGCAGGACTGCTTCCAGAGAACCGACTGGGAGGTTTTCAATCACCAAGACTTGGAGAACCACACTATGGCAGTCCTGGAGTACATCAGGTTCTGCCAGGACGTCACAAGGGACAGACGCATAAGGATTTATCCCAACAGGAAGCCCTGGATGACAAGGGAGGTCCAGAGTCTGCTGAAAGCCAGGAATACTGCTTTCAGGTCTGTGGATGGGGCACTTTACAGTAATGCCAGAGCAAACCTGAAGAGATGCATCCAAGAGGCCAAGGGAGCGTACAGAAGGAGGATAGAGGACCATCTGAGGAGCAACCACACCAGGCAAGTGTGGCAGGGTGTCCAGCACATCACCGGGTACAAATCAAGCAACTACTCGGCTGCTGAAGGAGACGCTTCTCTGGCAGAGGAACTGAACATCTTCTTTGCCCGCTTTGAGGCAACACCAACAGCATCTCCATCACAGCCACCTGTTCACAACAGCAACATACTGTATTTACTCATGTACCACGCACTGCCGTGTAAGACGCGCACCCTAATTTTTACAAAGAAAATCTTTTTCCCCATGTACGACGCACGTTGTGATTGTATAGGAAGCGTTTAGAGGGAGAAAAAGCGAGAGAGAGAGAGAGCAAGAGAGAGACAGCGCAAGTGCATGAGCAAGCGAGAAAGAAAAGCACGAGTGCTTGCGAGCAAGCGAGCGAGAGAGAGCGCGAGTAAGCAAGCAAGAGAGAGAGAGATAGCGCGAGTGCGCGAGCGAGCCCAAGAAGAAGTAAACATTACAGAATTACATTTCCTCGTGTATGACGCGCACCTGATTTTCTAATGCTAATTTTTGGGAAAAAATGTGTGCGTGGTACTTGCGTAAATACGGTCATGGTGGAAGAGTGTGAGGTGAGGTGGGTGATAAAGAACATGAACCCAAGGGAGGCTGCAGGACGCGACGGTGTGGCTGGACGGGTGCTGAAAGACTGTGCAGATCAACTGGCCGGAATCTTCACTAGGACTTTCAACCAGTCCCTTTCCCAGGCAACTGTCCCATCCTGCCTCAAGTTCTCCATCATTGTTTCGCTGCCGAAAAAATCCATCACAAACAGCCTGAATGATTTCCACCCAGTGGCACTCACATGAAGTGCTTGGAGAAACTGGTGTGGAGTCATATTATCACCTGCCTGCCAGCAGATCTGGACCCATTTCAATTTGCTTACAAAGCACAGAGATCCAAGGAGGAGGCTGTGGCCACAGCCCTTCATGCTGCCCTGACCCACCTGGAGCAGCAGGAGAGTTACACCAGACTGCTCCTTGTGGACTTCAGATCAGCGTTTCACACCATCTTCCTACAACGACTGGTGTCCAAACTGGCAGATCTGGGACTTCCATCACTCACCTGCAGTTTGATACTGGACTTCCTGTCTGGTCGCACTACTGCTCTCAGCCTCAACATTGGGACACCACAGGGTTGTGTGCTCAGCCCGCTCCTCGACACCCTCTACACATATGACTGTGTCCCCACCCACCATAGCAACAAGATCATAAAGTTCGCAGATGACATGATGGAGGTTGGGCTCTTTTCAGGCAAGGAGGGTGAGCTGGCATACAGGGACGAGGTGGAGTGGTCAGAGCTACTGTCCCTTTGATTCTTGGTTCTATGTCAGGTTAGGTTTTCTTCAGTTACTCTGGTTTTATTCCAGCATTTTGAAAGATGCGTACTATGATGTATAACTTTACTCATTCCTATGCAAAATTAAACAAGTTATAAAATGTACATATGCTATAAAACACAGTTCTTACTTGACCTAAGTTAACTCTTTTGTGGCCTGGAGCCTTTTTAATTTTTGTTAATTTAATTACTGAAAGACAGAAATATCACATTTTTATTTATTAATTATATTTAATATAACAAGTCATATTAAATATATTTAATATAACAAGTCATATTTTATAATAACTTAAATAATAAAATGTAATTACAAGTATTAGAAAAGTACATAAAATGTTTTTAATAGCATTTTACAATGTTATGAACTTAAAAACAGAGCATACATAGGCTTGTGGTGGCTGAAACAGTTTTCATAGACAACAAATTGCAATTTAAATGATGCATAAATTGCATACATCAATGAACTACTGTTAGCTGTTGGTTGTGAAGAGTATGGCTAACTTTAGTTCATATTTCTTAAATATTACATTTTTGAAATAATGTGTTAAATTTGCTTGAGCGTGTGCACTCTGATGAAGGCCTTTCAAACGCTTGTGTGCCATTTCAATGCCTGGTACTGAGGATCTGTTTTGCCATCAAGAGTAAAATCTACTCAAGGCACTGTAAATTTCAATGTGTAAGCTAAATAGTAATTGAGGTCACACAGAATGTTTGTCACTTTTAAGACAACTGATTTCAAATTATTTTTAAATGAAAATTTTTGGAATTGTTTTAAACATGTGCATGACTGGTATTCAAGGTATTTTAACAAAATGTGAACATCGCTGGCACATTGCTAAGAAATATAAGGGAACCATATATGAAAGAAATCAGCCTACTGGGATTTCAGTTGTTTCATATGGATAGACAGACAGACACGATAAGTACAATTGCTGTTTTCTCAATTTGTGCAAACACATCTGCATAATGCAGTATGGACATTTATTACTGAATTACTATTACTGATTACTGAATGCAAATCGTGTACAAGCTATTGTATTTTTGTTAAATTATTTTGGTTTGGACATGTGCAGAGGAGAGATGCTGGGTATATTGGGAGAAGAATGTTAAGGATGGAGTTGCCAGGTAAGAGAAAAAGAGGAAGGCCTAAGAGAAGGTTTATGGATGTGCTGAGAGAGGACATGAAGGCAGTGGATGTAACGAAGCTAGATGCAGAACAGAGGAAGATATGGAAAAAGATTATCTTCTGTAGCAACCCCTAACGGGAGCAGCCGAAAGAAGAAGATGACAACCAGATCTTCAAGTAAAAGCATGCTAATTGTAATGCAATCTCCTCTTGTGTAAATTATGTTACTAGATTGTGTTTAATTGCCTTGTAACGGAGTGACAGACCACTAGAATCCAAGGGAGAGATTTGGGGCACCAGCCGAGTGATCAACCTTTTAATGAACAAAAAAAGAAAAAGTTACAGGAGCATGGTGGCACAACAAAAATGTTGGCTGCGGTAGCCCAGGGTAACACTCCTAGTGAGCTGATTTAGCAAGTCACACAGGAGCTGTTTGTCAACTGGTTATCACCCCAAAGTACCTCGTTCAATTTGGTCATCTTGCTTTATATTGTCTGGTCCAGAACAGACAGAGTTAGCACCAGAAGTTGTAGGCAGGAAAATGTGTCTTCACTGAGGGGTTTCCCAGAGCTGTGGGTAAAAGAGAAAAAGCTGTAAGTGTTGGTATCGCCTATCATCCCACAATGGTATTGTTTGCCACAGTTGAGCCTGGAAGGCAATCCCCATTGACCAGAGAGGTGAGCAGACCTAACTCTGAGATTGTGTGTCTTGGAGAGGGCGTCAGCATAGGTTTAGTGTGGCCCTTGTTGATGTTGTACCTATGATTTATAAGGCTGCAGGCTCATGAAGCAGCTGGTAATGTGAGAGTTGGCGTCCTTGTGGGTGCACAGCCAATGCAGAAGGGCATGGTCTGTCACTAGCATAAACTCCCAGCCCAGGAGGTAGTATGGGAGTTGGGTTATACCCCATCTGATGGCTAGGTCCTTCTGCTAAATTGCTGCATACCTCGTCTCCCACTCCAACAGTTTCCAACTGAGGAACATAATGGGGTGTTTGGCTCTGTCAACGAGTTGGCTCAGCAAGCCACCAACATCCGAGGCATTTGTCTAGAAAAGGAAAGGTAATGAAAAGTTAGGAGCAATCAACATGGCAGCTGACATAATTGCTGATTTCAAGTTACAGACATTAAATTCCTCTGTCAGGCTAGTGAAAGGAAGCTGTAACCAGTTGGTTTGATCATACAGGGAAATGCTGCTCAGGCTTCTTGGTAGGCCCAGCCACTTACGAAGGAACTGACTGATGTTTTGCTCAAATCCCTCCACAATGGTCATTGGAACTTCATATATCAGTAGTGGGCAGAGAAGTCTTGGGAGGATTCTATGCTAATAAATCCATGCCTTGTATTATGAACTGCTGATAACCAAATGTTCAGCTTTGTACAAGTTGACTAGACCGCCGCAGTATCTCTCAAGGTGCAGTCAATGATTTTCCCCAGGCTCTTCACTGGCTTCTCAGTCACCAATGGAATTTGGTCTCCTCCCAAAGAAAATTGGTACTTGTCAGATACCCTGCCCTTCCTCAGGACCAAGGATCTGGATTTGACTGGCTTAAAGCTCATTCTTGCCCATGTCATCAATGCTTCTAGCCCTTGGAGGAGCTATTGGCACCCTGGCACTGATGCCACTGTGACAGTCAGGTCATCCATGAAAGCTCCAATCAGAGATAGACGTATGCCAGACTTGGACAGGTCCCTACATTCCATTTCTGCTGCCCTAACAAGCATGTTCATCACCAGGGCAAATAAGGATGCTGATAATAGAGCAGCTGGTCGATAATGCCTTTCTCTAGATGATGCCATGTAGATGTTATTACATTTCCATTCAAATACCAACACTGCTGATAAAGAAAATCTATTGTTTTTATGCACTGTCACACATGCACGAGTAGGGCATAGCCAAAAGGCTCGATGGAGCACGACAGAACTAAAGACTAAAACGGTCCTAACCTTACGTAGCGCCCATGTATGCAAGTCTGTTCTGGTTACCACAGATGACTTTACTTCCAGCTCCCATGGATTACTTCACTTCCGGTCTCCTCTTGATGACTTAATTTCCATTCCCTCCGAATATGATGTCATCTCCAGCGCCTTCAATCAACATCACATCTGCCTTTGATTTCATTTCCTGCCATGTATCCATAAAAGCACCCAGAAGCTACTGTGTTTTGTCAAATGTTTGTTTTACAATATTTTGACTGTGACTTCAGTGCATTAGATCCACCAACATTATAAAGGGCATTCCCCCAACTTTTGACCTTCTATATGTGTTCTTAATTTGTCACAGCACAATGGCTTTCCTATCTAATAATCATATAATTTTGAAACAAACCAGACAAACAGATTAGGAGTGGATACAATTAATAAAATATGGCTGTTATACTAGACATAATATGTTATACAGCACTGAGATACAACAAATTCAAATGCTTACAAAAGTGTAGATCTCGTACTGAAAAAAATGACCTACAACTTAGTATCACATCTTAATACTCACGATCATCTTTGAAAATGTTTTCCACAATGCATCAGAGTATTATTTTCAGATACATTGAAATGTTTGGACTTATGCAGAGACTGCCAGAATATAAGGAGACTAAACCATAGTTGTTAAAGGAAAAAGCCAGCAACAGATAGAAACACTTTTTTTAAATAGATAACACTTTATTTATCCCTGGGGTGGAACTTGCTTTTTTATAAAAGTTCATTAAATTAGTGCAAACATATTATTATATTATAACAAATAAATTCACAGTAGAAGAAAACTAAAAAGAAATAAAACTGAATTGGTTAACAATAAAATGAGCAATCACAGACAGGCATTATAAAAGCATATGTTGTTGGTATAAAGAAGCCCCAACAACATTTTTTGACATACTTCTAATGAATAACTTGCTGGCTGAAAGTACTCAATTTTAGAGTATCAGAGAGAGAAGATGTGCAATGTTGTTCATAAGAGCAGTTTTCCTTTCATTATCTCCTTTAAACTACCTTCAGTCAATCAAAAGTATGTCTCATAACAGACCCTGCCTTTATAATTAGATAGTTAATTCAGTGAGGCCTATAGTGGAATAATGTTACCAGGCCAGCACAGCGTAGAAAATCACACTGGCCACCACAGAGTTGTAGAATATGTAAAGGATGACACTATCCACATAAATGGAGCAGTCTCCTAAGGAAAAAAGAGCCTGACCTGCTCGTTCTTATATTGTATATACAGTAAGTCCTCTGTGTTATGAGACAAGTCCAGCCTATCATTGATGTAGACCCTCAAGTACGTGCAGCTGTGCACCACCTCCACGTCCACTCCCTGAATAATGAGAAGGCGTAGAGGCTCTTTGTGTGACAAAGTTAATTTCTGACAGTTAAGCTTCAGACAATTGTCTTTGTACCAAGAAACAAAGTTCTCCACTTGACTCTTATATTCTGCCTCATCCCCCTTGCAAATATACACCATAAGCACAAATTTATCAGAATGTTTCTGCCAGTTACATTACCTGACAATATACTTACATTGCGAAGTGTACAGAGTGAAGAGTAAAAGACACAGGACTGTTCCTTGTGATACGACAGTGTTGCTCACGTCCATATCAGAAATGCAGTGTAGCACAGACTGACATTATCCTTTCTTGATTTGCCTGGAAAACAGTTTTTACACACTTTGTTTAAAAAGCCAGGAAAAGACACTCTTATTGTCCGCTTAAAAAGTCTCAGTTTTGATGGAGCCCCTGTTTGGAATGCTGCTCTGCACCTTATCTGATAAGATAATCAAGCCCAGACCAACTAACATTGCAGAGACATCTCATAACGGCATCATCTAGACATCCAAGTTCTAACAAAGAGCCATAATTCAATGAGTGCCCACCTTGGTGGACAGAATTTTGCTCAAATCATAAACCAAAAACGATGGCTTTATGCACACCCAAGAAACCAATAGCAAGACCTCCATTCCTTTTTTAAAAAACCATTGCAAAACCCAGGTTTAGGCTCTTCTCATCAAATTCATTACACTCCACCTGGCTGTAACTTTGGCTGTCCATAACTGGACCACATAACCTATAGCCTGTCGTCGTAACACAGGCTTCAGCAATCCCAGCAAGTGGAAGACTTGCCTGTATTGGAGTTAAATGAGGGTGCCATTAGTTCAAACCTTGCTGAAGAATAAGAAGTGCACAAGCAGAGAAAGACCATATATATAAAAACCATGCTTTTGCCTTACTAACAACAGGTAGTGACAGATGACCAGCCAAACCAGCAGGCAAATGTTTGCTAGCAACCGAGGACACTGTGTGTAAAAACTTCAAAGAGAAAACTACATTAGCACCCGCAACCACAAGGTGTAACCAAGGTGAAAAAGGAGACAAGCTCCTGAAACAAAGAAAGTGTGCTGAAGATTCTCCTACATGTCTGGAGAAAGCCAATCAGGAAAGGAACAAAGTATTGCTTACATCAGAATCATAAGTATACAGTACCTAATTTGATTCTAAGAACTATTACTTGCAACTTAGTAGCTAGGACAAAGCCAGCTAATGTAATATGTTATTGGTGTCCCTGCAACTGAAAGTAATATCCTTGTGAAGTTTTGCTGTTATATGTTTCTTCCTAAATATAGTAAAAAAAGTGCAGAGGACCACCTCAAGCACATACAAACTGTGTGTGCAGAAGTGGTTAGGCCAATACAGACTAGTTGTGAACAAATGAACACCATGGTGCAGATAATAAAGGCTTCACAAGTAACTTATCCATCTTAATCACATGAATTGAAAGATCAGAATGTATAAGTTATGTGCCATTTTCTATAGGAGAGAAAAAATGTTATCTAAGCCAAGAGTTAGAATTCCAAAGTTATGAGCCTTTTTCTGTAGGTCAGAAAAATTCAACTAAACTAACATAATTTTATGTTTCTTTTGTTATTATCCTGTGTCTAAATTATATATATATTGTCAGGGATGCCAGGGGCAACGACCCGGCCGGGGCACCGTGAGGGACCGGATGTGGGTCTGCGCCCACCCTGGATCACGTGGGGGCCGTCGCCCTGGTTGCTTTGGGGGGCACGGGTTGAGGGCATGGAAGCCCCACCCTGCAGGGGCCCGTGGTCACCACCAGGAGGCGCCCCAATGCCGAAGGACGAGACACGAGAGGAGTGTGGAGGCGGCCTGAAAAAAAGGCATTTGTGTGGCCAGGACTGTGTGTTGGGGTTTGTGAGTGTGCACTGGACTTTATAATTGTAAATATTGTATATAATAAACGTGCGGTGGTGATTAACAACATGTTCGCCTGTCTGTGTCCGTGCCGGGTCCACATCTGGCGTAGGACGGGGACCTGAAATATTTAAACTTGTTGTGGACGGCCCGGCGCAGCAGGGGACCCCACCCACGTACCGCGGGAGCTGCGTGCACACAGCCCCGCGGGGTAAAGGAACCCCACAGACCGCCAGGGGTCAGCAGGAGAGCCGTTTTCCCCTATTGCGGGCTGGCGGCGTGCAAGCTATGAGTGCAGCGGTCTCCAAGGAGCACGCCGTTGCTGGAGGCGCCTGGGACGGCATGGCGTCAAGAGAAGCTACGCTGAGGACGTTTCCTCGGTTGGACGAGTCCAGGGAGGCGAGTGCCCTGCCTAACGGTAGCCGGTCCTTGGGGGCCGCGCATGTTTCCTGTCTTTCAGGCAGGGGCTTCCCAGATTTGCGTCAGTGGCGGGCGCATGCTGGTCTGCAAGGCTCCGACAGCACGGCGACAGCCGCGAGCGCTGTGGAGGAGGAGACGCTGCAGCTCGAGAGGCGTTGGCAACAGCAAGGCTGCCGGCAAGCACGTCACCGCCGCAGAAGGGGAGGCAAGATGGCCGCGGACCAGAAGTCCCTCCCCCTGACAGGCACGCGATTGGATGGTGTGTCTTGCGTGCCCGCCAATGACTGCATAGAGGCGGGACTAAGGAATGTCCATCACGTGCAGGGGGAGACCCGATTGGGCCAGAGGAGGAGGCCCACAGGAAGTTGCCGGCGTCGGAGGATGACAGACAGGTAGGCTCCACGTCGGATAACTTCCTGTCTTTGCCGGCTGCTCTGTCAGAGCTGGAGGCGTGCCTTCAGCCCGCGGAGCAGCGTTTATTTCAGGTGCTACGTGCCCTCCGGGCAGAGATGCAGGTACTGCAGAGGAAGGCAGTCGCGTCCATAGAAGAGCTTTGTTTGGCGATCCGACGGCGCATCGCTGGATTCTCCAGCCGGAAGTGCACAGCCAAGAAGGTAGATTTAGCCGTCCCCGTACAGCATGAGAGAGGGTCTGCTGAACATGGCTGTGACTCACAGGATCAGCTTCAAGTAAGCAGCCCTCCAACAGTAGGTGCGGCGCAGGAGGCTGTGCGCGCAGCGAGGGGGGAGTCCGGGAGGACGCTGGTTGGACACGGGCTGCTAAGTGCCCCGGGTCCTAGCGCCCTCCGCCCCGAGTTGGCCCCGGTCTCGCGCCGCTCTGTAGGGACGCAGACAGGAAGGAATCCCTTTCTTTTTCATAAGGGGACTCAGACCGTCAAGGTGTCCCAGAGTGAGAGGAGGAATTGGAGGCCAAGTGCCGGTTCCGCCGATAGGTTGGGACACAATGCTGGGTGCACACGTCCGGGTGCTGGCCGCCCTCTGCGGGACGGACCGGGACGGACCCCGGACGAGCAGTAGGACCCACTTCGTCGGGGACCTGCCCTCAGGAGTCGGACCGTCTGTCAAAAGATCTCTCCGCTGGTGTGCGGGTGCCACCACGGCTGGAGGAGGCTGAAAGTGAGCAAGTGGCTCCAAACAAAGGGGCGCGGAGGCCTTGGAGGTGGTGCTGAACGAGGGGGCCCCGGGGTGCTGGTAAGAGGGGGGAGCGCAACTTGTGCGAGGCACAGGAGGGCACCAAGTTGTGGTGCTCAGGCCGCATCTCCGCCCCTATTCCTGTTTGGAGAGCAGGACCGGACCCCGGCTGTCCTGGAGTAGGACCCGCTTTGGGGATATGCTGCCCTCGCGGGACAGGTCGCTCTTCCCGAGTGGCCTTCGCTGGCTGTGGGGCACTGTCAGGGATGCCAGGGGCAACGACCCGGCCAGGACGCCGTGAGGGACCGGATGTGGGTCTGCACCCACCCTGGATCACGTGGGGGCCGTCGCCCTGGTTGCTTTGGGGGCCACGGGTTGAAGGCATGGAATCCCCACCCTGCAGGGGCCCGTGGTCACCACCAGGAGGCACCCCAATGCCTTGGGGACCTGTTACCTCAGCACTTCCGCCACACCCGGAAGTGCTGGGGGGAAGATTTAAAAGGACACCCAGAGAGCTGCCGGGAGAACAGCCAGCACTTCCGCCATGCTGGGGCGTGGCCAACGGGGGAGTGTCGGGAACACCTGGAGCTCATCCGGGGTATGGATAAAAGAGGCCGTCTCCCTTCATTCAGGGCTGGAGTCGGGTAGAAGAAGGACGAGGCAAGAGAAGAGTGTGGAGGTGGCCCGAAGAAAAGGCATTTGTGTGGCCAGGACTGTGTGTTGGGGTTTGTGAGTGTGCACTGGACTTTATAATTGTAAATATTGTATATAATAAACGTGTGGTGGTGATTAACAACATGTCCGCCTGTCTGTGTCCGGGCCGGGTCCACAATATATATATATATATATATATATATATATATATATATATATATATATATATATATATACTTAACTTGCATACCTCCATCTTCTATTATCCATAAATTATATTGTTTTGTTTAATGCAATCAGTGTGTTTGGGTTATATGTTGAATGTATGTATAGTCATGCTAAACCATAACAATAGAAAGTGTAGACTTTCACTATTTTATGAACCTCATTAATAAATTGTACAGATCTCATCATATTTCTTCCAGGTGGGAATAAGCCTTACGAAGCAGATAGATAATGGTATCTTCCACTATTGTTCGATAAGTGAACTGCACTGGATCCAAGTGGTCTTTCACAAGAGAACTCATATATTCCAGGATCATTCTCTCAAAGGTTTTCATAATATAGGATATAAATGCCTCTGGTCTATAGTCATTAGGTGAAGAAGCACCTGCCTTCTTCGGAACTAAAACAATGCAAGATGTTTTCCACAGCAGTGACAATTTTTGCAGCCTTAGTGGCAGACTGAACAGGTGACAGAGAACACTACAAAGTTGGTCAGCAAAGGCCTTAAGAACTCGAGGACTGACTTCATCTCACCTTGCAGCTTTTGTTGTGTGTAGCATCCACAGTTGTCTCCTCACTTGTTCATTGGTTATGGACAGCCCATGCTGACAATAAGAGGTAGATTCATCACTGGCCACACAAGTTAAAGACGTAGCAGTTGTTGATGTACTGTAGTAGGGATTGTGTTGAGAGACTGGTCTTTGGAAGGTGATGCTGGTTGTGGTGGTGGAAGGAGAGAAAATATATTTAAAAAATGGTTCAGGTTGTAAGCCTTATCCAAATTCCCTTCTAGCACCTGAGTCCTAGATTGCTTGAGTCCAGTAATTATGCCCAGTCTATTCAAAACCTCCTTCATGTTATTTTGAGTGAGTTTATTTTCTATTTTAGCTCTGTAAGCTATGGAAGCCGAGAGAGGACATGCAATATCGTTATTTTTAAAATTGTTTTCTTGAGATAAAATTAGTCCATTATCGAGATCTTGAGAAAACAAAAGATTTTGTTTTCTTGAATTTATGAAATAATTGTATCTAACATTTAATGTTTAGCGTATTGAAGACACGTCCTGTTTGACGCAGGCTGAAATATGTTTATGCCTTAGTTTAGAAAATAACAACGTTCATGTGCATCATTTAAAAAGACGGTTAGCAAGGCTTCAGCTGTGTAAGCGTTGCAATCTAAGCAAACCCGATGCCAGGAATAAAGGTTAAGTTTTGTTTTTCCGAGATCTCGATAAAATTAGTCTGTTATTTTGAGGAGACATTTTTAAAAAATAACGATATTGCATGTCATCTCTTGGCTTCTGTAGTAAGCTTCCTTTACTTCACTCAGCTTTTTATTCAGCACTGATGAAAATGTGTGGTAAAGACCAGTTTTTATGACCAATACCACGCACAGATTAAAGTTAATTCATACCTATGGTGTGATCTTGGTCTTAGCAGAGTCAAGGGTCTTATCCAGTGAAAATTGAATATTCCCTGTAACTCTTCATTGAAATCACCATCCATTACCAGGCTGATCCCAAAGTCAACACTCTGAGTTAATAAACACAGAAAACTTTTAAGTTTCTTATTCACATCTGTATTGGAATGTTATCGAGAGAGATAGGATGTATGTTTGGCATTCAGAACTTGGCACTAATGATAACATTAAAATAATTAACAACAAGTTAGGATATAGCGGGTTAGATAATGGATGGGTGGATGGAGTAGGAACTAAATGAATTTGAACTTTACCAAATTTTAGTGTGAAATAGTTCTTACATCAAAATACTGTAACAACGTGCACTGATAATGAGCAAGTTCAGATTACAAATCTTTATAGATTTTTAGAAACTGTTCCAAGGTGGCTTCAAATTTAGTATTATGTGTTCTTTACGGCTTAGTAATATATGAAATTCCTACCAGTTTAGATGCTTAATCTGTAATCTGTTTTAAGGATAATGGTTAAAAATGTTCATATAATGTGGCAAATTAGTCTACCTGTATATTATTCAGAAACTGAGGTAAGTACTATTCCATTATTTCTTTAAATTATAAATGTCTGCATCACAGTGAAAACAATACTGATTTATTTAACAGTTATGGTATAAAGGCAATCTTGTGTATTCTAAAATGTGGCCTCAACATTGTGAGGTAGCTGAAGGTACCTTTGAGGCAGTTTGTTAGGAATGTTGACTCAGAGACCTGGGTTCCAACCAGAAAGGCACTGACCACCTGGAATATGCATAGTGCTCATCCCAAGGACTCATATGTTATGGTGATTGGCTATTCTATTCACTCATATAGGATTGGAGCAAAGCTCAGCATGTGTAATGGAGTGACATCTTACCAAGGGTTAGCTCCTGCCTAGAAAGGTAACGTTAAACTTGCCATAGAAAGTTAACTTAGAAAACATTTATTTATGAATAAGTAAATTTATGAGCTGAAATTAGAAAGCACTTACATATGGTTTCCTTCTAACTTCCCCTTTTCACACCTAGATAAAGCTTGCAATAACATACACACACAAAATAATCTTAGCTTGTACTGGAAATATGAAACACAATAAATGTATCCAGACACAGAGGCAAAGTGAATGTGTAAAATCCACAAAGACCGTGCCCAGGCATTAATTCAAACAAACCCAGACTCACTGAGTGTGTGAGGCAGTGGAAGTAACAATAAGCATGTTAGAAAATAACTTCCTAAACTAAAGATGATTCCTGAAATTGGCATTAAAGTGGTATTCACTGCCACCCAGGGGCAGAAAGACCAGTTACACAAGTGCACTTTTTACCCACATACAGTACATATCAATCAGCTACAACAATAAAAATACTGACAGGCGAACTGAATAAGATTGAATATCTCTTTACAATGGACCCTGTCAAAGATATATTAGGCCAAAAGTGAATTGTCATTTCTTGAAGGTAATGTGTTGAAAGAAAGAAAAATGAGCAAGTGTAAGGATCAGATTAACTTTGACAAGGGCCAAATTGTGATGGATAGATGACTGGGTCAGAAAAGCTCCAAAATTCTGGGTCTTATGGGGTCTTCTGGGTATGCAGTGGTTACTACCTACCAAAAGTGGTCCAAGGACGAATAACCAGTGAACCAGCGACAGGGTCATTGATGTGCATGAGAAGCAAAGGCAAGCCTGTCTGGTCTTATCCCATAGAAAAGCTACTGCAGCACAAATTTCTGAAAAACGTAAGGCTGGCCATGAGAGAAAGATGTCAGAACAATGCTGCCTTGTCTAATAAATTGTGTTTTCTTCTAGACCAAGAGTTCTCAAACTTTTTTTGGCCACAGACCCCTTTACCAAAAACTTTTAAAACCGTTGACACTCTAGTCATTTACTTTACTTACTCAAATTAATAGGCGACAGGGTCATTGATGTGCATGGGAAGTAAAGGCAAGCCTGTCTGGTCTTATCCCATAGAAAAGCTACTGCAGCACAAATTTCTGAAAAACTTAAGGCTGGCCATGAGAGAAAGATGTCAGAACAATGCTGCCTTGTCTAATAAATTGTGTTTTCTTCTAGACCAAGAGTTCTCAAACTTTTTTTGGCCGCAGACCCCTTTACCAAAAACTTTTAAAACCACTGACACTCTAGTCATTTACTTTACTTACTCAAATTAATATGATAGATAGATAGATACTTTATTTATCCCAAGGGGAAATTCACATTCTCCAGCAGCAGCATACTGATACAAAAACAATATGAAATTAAAGAGTAATAAAAATGCAGGTAAAAACAGACAATAGCCTTGAATAATGTTAATGTTTACCCCCCCAGGTGGAACTGAAGTGTCGCATAGTGTGGGGGAGGAACAATCTCCTCAGTCTGTCAGTGGAGCAGTACAGTGACAGCAGTCTGTCGCTGAAGCTGCTCCTCTGTCTGGAGGTAATACTGTTTAGAGGATCCAGTGGATTCTCCATAATTGGTAGGAGCCTGCTGAGCGCCCGTCGCTCTGCCACGGATGTCAAACTGTCCAGCTCCGTGCCTACAATAGAGCCTACCTTCCTCACCAGTTTGCCAAGGCGTGAGGCAACCCTCTTCTTTATGCTGTCTCCCCAGCACGCCACCGCGTAGAAGAGGGCACTCACTCCTCACAACCGTCTGATAGAACATCTGCAGCAACTTATTGCAGATGTTGAAGGACGCCAGTCTTCTAAGGAAGTATAGTCGGCTCTGTCCTTTCTTACACAGAGCATCAGTATTGGCGGACCAGTCCAATTTATCATCCAACTGCGCTCCAAGGTATTTATAGGTCTGTACCCTCTGCACACAGTCACCTCCGATGATCACGGGGTCCATGAGGGGCCTGGGTCTCCTAAAATCCACCACCAGTTCCCTGGTTTTGCTGGTGTTCAGATGTAATTGGTTTGAGTCACACCCTTTAACAAAATCCTTGATTAGGTTCCTATACGCCTCCTCCTGCCCACTCCTGATGCAGTCCACAATAGCAGTGTCGTCAGCGAACTTTTGCACATGGCAGGACTCCGAGTTGTATTGGAAGTCTGATGTATATAGGCTGAACAGGACCAGAGAAAGTACAGTCCCCTGCGGCGCTCCTGTGTTGCTAACCACAATGTCAGACCTGCAGTTCCTGAGATGCACATACTGAGGTCTGTCTGTAAGACAGTCCACAATTCATGCCACCAGGTATGAATCTACTCCCATCTCTGTCAGCTTGTCCCTAAGGAGCAGAGATTGGATGGTGTTGAAGGCGCTAGAGAATTCCAGGAACATGATTCTTACAGCACCACTGCCTCTGTCCAAGTGGGAGAGGGATCAGTGTAGCATAGAGATGATGGCATTCTTTGCTCCCACCTTCTCCTGATATGCGAACTGCAGAGGGTCAAGGGCGTGGCAGACCTGTGGCCTCAGGTGGTAAAGTAGCAGCCGCTCCATGGTATTCATCATATGTGACGTCAGAGTGACAGGCCAGAAGTTATTCAGCTTACTAGGACGTGATACCTTTGGGTGATATACAATGTTTTCCAAAGCCTCAAGACTCTCCCCTGTTCCAGGCTCAGGTTGAAGATGCACTGTAGAGGACTCCCCAGCTCCAGCGTACAGATCTTCAGTAGTCATAGCGATACTCCATCTGGACCCGCTGCTTTGCTGGCACGAAGTCCCCTCAGCTCTCTGCTCACATGGGTTGCTGTAATTGTGGGTGGGGATATCTCTTCTATGCTGGTATCAGCAGAAGGATGGTTGGAGGGTGCAGTACTCCGAGGTGAGAGTGGCTTAGGGTAGTCAAACCTGTTAAAGAAGTTGTTCATTTGGTTTGCTCTTTTCACGTCTCTCTCAATGGTGGCACCCCGCTTCGAGCTGCAGCCTGTGATGATCTTCATCCCATCCCACACTTCCTTCACGCTATCATTCTGCAACTTCTGCTCCAGCTTTCTCCTGTACTGCTCCTTTCGCTGCCCTGAGCTGGACTCAGAGTTCCTTCTGCACGCGCTTGAGCTCATGCTGATCACCGCCTTTAAAAGCCCTTTTCTTCTGGTTCAAAAGGCCCTTGATGTCACTTGTAATCCATGGCTTGTTGTTAGCAGAGCAGCGTACTGTTCTTACTGGAACTAAAATGTCCATACAGAAGTTGATGTAGTCAGTAGTGCAGTCAACAACTTCCTCAATGTTCTCACTATGTGATCCCTGCAGGATATCTCAGTCTGTACTTCCAAAGCAGTCTCTCAGAGCCTGCTCTGCCTCAGGGGACCATTTCCTGAATAAACGTGTGGTTGTAGGTGGTTCCCTCACTCTTGGTTTGTAGCGAGGCTGAAGCAGGACCAGGTTATGATCTGCTTTCCCAAGCACAGGCAGCAGGGTGGCGCTGTATGCATCTTTAATGTTTGCATACAGTAGATCAATAGTCCCATTTCCCTGGCATTTACAATCCACAAACTGGGAGAAGGCAGGTAATGTTTTGTCCAGCGTCACATGGTTAAAGTCTCCAGCAATTGGCACAAGCGCCTTGGGGTGCTGCGTTTGTAACTAAGCAACTGCAGAATGAATGACATCACCCACTATCTCCGCGTTCGCCTGAGTAGGGATGTAAACAATAACAACAATGACATGTCCAAACTCTCTGGGCAAGTAATAGGGATGCAAACTAATGGCCAGCAGTTCGATGTCCCTGCAGCAAGTGGAGATTTTGACGTTTACCTGTCCAGAGTTATACCACCTTGTATTGACATAGAGAGCTAGTCCACCTCCTTTCTGCTTCCCGCAGGTATTTGTCTCTCTGTCCGCTCTAACTGTGCTAAACCCGGGTAGCTCCACGTTAGCATCTGGGATGGTAGTTGTTAGCCACGTTTTGCAAAAACACAACAAACTGTATTCTCTGTAGGCCCTGACATTTTTGACCACCGCGACCAGTTCGTAGGTCTTATTTGGTATTAAGTTCCCATTTCCCAGGATCACAGAAGGCACCATAGGTTTGTAGCGCCACTTCCTTGCAAGCCGCTTCGTTTTTAACTTAGCTCCGGCTCTGATGCCACGATACCGCCTTCTTACATAGTCAGGTAACTAGGGAACTACACCGACATGGGCATTTGTTCTCAGCACTTGAAGTTGACTACTTGAATAGACGAGTCTCTTTGTACAGTACTCGATATTAAATATTTCACTAGATATAAAACTTTTCATTTTAATCACTTATAATTAATGATTGAAAATGATAAAAGGACTACGGAATATGGCATTATCTTGTGCAACACTTAATATCGAAACCTGCACTAACAAAAATTAAAGAAAAAAATACGAGCAGAGTTTTTTTACATTTTTGACATTTATGAAATAAATATGTAAATTCAAAATAAGTATTGTCTGCATTTCTTTTTTGGTTCATATTATTATCTGAAGAAATAAAAACTTTTATTAACAAACAATTTCCAACAGCCCCTGTGATAAAAAAAAAAAACAATAAAGTATGTACTTACTTGAAACAGAAGATTTTTGTTCAAACTCGAATAAATAAACTGTGTCCTCTGATTTTCTTTATCGTAGTACTGCTTCTCAATAAATAATTATATTCAAAGTTTAAATCAAAAATAAGTACATGTCACATCAAACGAACCAATTTATAGTGTTTTATGAAAGCATGACCGTACAAGACTGATAGATTCTGCTAATATCGAATATTCGTCATCTTGTCCCACCGCGAGCAGGTGCGGATGTTCAACGGTTTTTCATGTCCGCACTTACTTTGATGCGTTTGATAAGACAATGCACAGACATGTTTGTGCTAGATGTATTTTCATGCATTCTTACGTGTGACTATTTTAATGACACATTTTACCTTTTCATTTGCAAGTTTGGTATGTAATGTGTTTTTATCAAAAAAGTTTTTTTTTAAATTATTTTACTTCTTAATTAGGTACCTATTGGAATCATAGATAGCAGTAGGAAGGGGGTCTATTTTTGCTGTTGTCGACCCCCAAATTTTTTTTATTGAAACTATCAACCTCAGGGGGTCGATATCGACCACTTTGGGCACTCTTGTTCTAGACCATGTGGATGGCCTGGTACATGTACATGGTTTAGATGGTAAAAATGTGGTAGCAGGATGCACTATGCCAAGCCTGCAGAAGCAGTGTTGCCTGGGTTATCTTCTGCTAGGAGCACCCTGGTTCCTGGCATTTACATGGATGTTACTTTGACACATACCACCTACCTAAAAATAGTTGTAGACCACATAAACCCCTTTATGATAACAGTATTCCCTGATGGCAGTGGCCTCTTTCAGCATGATAATGTGCACAGCCACACTACAAAAATTGTTCAGGAATGGTTTGAGGACCATGACAAAGAGGTCATGGTATTGACTTGGCCTCCAAATTTCCAATCTAGCATCTGTGGGATGTGCTGGAAAAAAAGTCAAATTCATGGAGGCCCCATCTCGAAATTTACAGAACTTAAAAGATGTGTTGCTAATGTCTTAATGCCAGATAGCATAGGACACATTCTGAGGTCTTGTAGAGTCCATGGTGAGCAGTTTTGGCAGCAAGAGAGGGGGAACTACACAATATTAGGCAGGTGGTTTTAATGCCAGTTTGTCATCACCAAAGCATCTTACAGTATAGATTATATCAGAAAATGATAATACAATACAAAGATATGTGTAATATTTTTGTTCAAGGAAATCCATAGCTACTTAAATAATAATAGAAACAAGAACAAAATAGAATGAAATTCCGGCCTGACAAAAATATAAAATCACGTGCTAATGTAAATTCTGTACACATACAATTTTGATAGACATTTTCCTTTATTAACAGTTCTTAGGAAATAATTCCCTTAGGGCTCCTTTCTGTTGTTTATGTTGCTGACTATTCTGTCTATGACAACACTTTTCCAGCTGCAATAGATAGATAGATAGATAGATAGATAGATAGATAGATAGATAGATAGATAGATAGATAGATAGATAGATAGATAGATAGATATTTGATCCAAAGTGTAACTTTAACTTTTTATAGAAGCTGAAACAGGACACGCTGGAGGGACTATGTCTCCCTGCTGGCCTGGGAACGCCTTGGGATTCTCCCGGAAGAACTGAAAGAAGTGGCCGGGGAGAGGGAAGTCTGGGCCTCTCTGCTTAAGCTGCTGCCCCCGCGACCCGACCTCGGATAAGCGGAAGAGAATGGATGGATGGATGAAACATTTTACAAAAAAGACAAATAACAACCCCCCTCAAATACACACAACAATTAAAAAAAAATCTTCTGACTAGGCTATAAAAGAGCAGTCAGGCACAACATTAAAAATACTGACAGGCAATGTAAATGTGTATTGCCTTTACATTCATAAATTAAAAAGGCCACTATTACCACAAAGGCAAGAGTCAATTTTCATGAGCATTATTCAAGGCAGAACATTCATTATTTTGCACTTTATACTCTTGCTAATACTGCTGCTGAAGTAGGTTCATATTATTTTTTCATATTTCATTTTAACTTGTAGTAACTGATTGCAGAATTTGCTATTACTATAAATTATCTCACATTTGAATGGATGTTTTATCACATGATGGTGCTAATATACAGCAAATAAAAAAAAAACCATCATCACCTTTGCAGTGTTCTATTTAAAAATGCAGCTGAAGCAGGAAAACAATAACCTACTTAAAAAAACAAGGAGTACCCTGTATGTATTATTTTACTTTTTTTAAAAAACTTCATTTTATTTTTAGGTTGCTGTTTTAACCATACTACATTTGGAATGATTTTAATAAGAATACATTGAATGAGTAGAAGTGAACACTAGCGAGATGAATATGAATAGATAAACTATCATTAATATAGTAGAATAAGAGAATAATTAGTCTGGTAAAAAAAAAAGCTACAAGCTGCTCCATGTTTGGTTTAGGAGTACTGTATAAAGAGAGGAAAATCTGTACATGCAAGACTGTACCTCAGGTTAACTTCTAAAACTTGAAGTACAAAAATAAGTAACACAACAAAACTCATAAGGGCTCAAATTAAGCAGTACTTTAATTACTCACTCGCTTTAGCTGTGAAACCGTGGTCAGTGTCGCGTCACATTAAAAAAATGTTTCTTCTTAGTTTTCGTGGTAAAATGAACAAGGAAATCATGTTACTAAATAAGCTTTACAACGTCAATCGGACCGTCTCAAGCAGACCTCCCATGCAGTAGAGGTCGCGCTCACTAACCGAGCGAGTTCGCGGATCGGAGATGGCAGCGCGTTCTAGTGACGTCATCAAAAGACGCCTGATGTCCTCCGTATGTTGTTCTTTGGAGGACAAAATTTGACTTGATTTCTAGTCGAATATTTTGACAGCTTTCGGAATGCCAGGTTATACCCCCGATGAGAAATTGCGACTAGAGCAGCTGGCGAAGCTGAGGAGGCAGTGGTTGAAGGACCAAGAGCTGAGCCCCCGAGAACCCGTTCTACCCCCTAAAAAACTGGGACCTGTGGCCAAGTTCTGGGCAGGTTTTCTGGAGCCCCGGAGTCTTTGGAGAGTTTATGTAGGTATATTAGACAGTCCCTAAAATGACACCGTACATTAGAAATAAGACAATTTTGTTCGAATTCGAATATATCATGATGTAAAACGAGTAACGTTTTAGTGTTTTACTGGACATTCAAGTGTTTTTCAGATCCTTTTCGAAAACTGTAATCGTTTGCCGAGGCAACTGTTTTTCGCGATTACCGTGTTTCTGAGGTTGCATTTGTGTGCACCGTTTTTGTTGAGAAATGTCCTTTAAAAATCGTAGAGTTGGAAAAAAAATCACGTATTAAGCGTCTAGCTTTTAATACAAGGAACTTTCAGCTTTTCCTATTCAGTTCAGGACGACGTGGTTGTTTCAACCAGTGTTTTAGCTGGTGGGATGCAACCCTGTACGGGTCACCTGTCATTCGCAGAGGTAGCGCTGCTGCCTCGCAATAAGGAGACGTGGGCTCGCTTCCTGGGTCACTCCCTGCGCGGAGTTTGCACTTTCTCCCCGTTTCTGTGTGGATTTCCTCCCACAGTCCAAAGGCATGCAGGGCAGGTGCATTGGCAATTGTAAATTGTTCCTGGTGTGTGTGTGTGTGTGCGCGCGCGCGCGCCCTGCCCGGGATTTGTTCCTGCCTTGTGCCCTGTGCTGGCTGGGACTGGCTCCAGCAGACCCCCGTGACCCTGTGTTAGGATATAGCGGGTTGGAAAATGACTGACATATGTTATTTTTACTTTCCATGTTAAGAAAAGAACTTGTCCTTAAAGTTTAAATTTCTGTTCAGTGTCAGTGGAATAGCAACATGTTATTTTATGTAAAGTAACACTGCTGTGCCTGCCAGTACTTATACAAACAAGATTTAAAAAAAAAAAAACTGAAATAAGGTTTACATACATATAGTAGGCTGCATACATTTGAAGAACTAGTACAGGTACTTCAATTAATTACCATTCTTGTCTGCATTGTTTTTCCTTGTGCATGAATGTTTGAATATCAATTTTTCATTACTGGTACTTACAGCTAGATAATTAAACTGATTTCCCTTCAGTTCCTTATAGCATTCATATTGAGTTTCTGTACTGTGCCTTTAGATAGACACGCTGTCACAAATTCATGACTGCCTCCATGATCACAGCCCACTCTGAAATAGCAAATCTAGCACTTTTAAACTTAAGGCACTTTAGTTTGTTAGGAATAGGTTTCTTGCAGATATTGGCACTGCCCCTTTCAATGATGCTTATCTGTCCATGGCCACTTGTTTAATTGGGGTTTGTATGTAAACCATTTTTTCCTCAAATTGAATGTCTGTGTCCCCCTATAACTACAACATTTTGGAGTCCAGTGTGTAATTTATGATTTGTAACAAAAAAATAAATAAACTGGGAACTATGGGCTTTCTTTAACTAAGGTTGGAGTCCAGTTGTAAGCAGATGCTTTTTGTGGCTGCATATTTTAATCCCAGTAGGCTCCCTGGACTGAAATTTAGAAGCACTGATTATTGAAAACAATAACAATTATGTTATTGAAAAAGAACAATACTGAACATAATTCTTGATGACGTTGTGTATTCAGTTGGGCATACTCCTTGTAAATAAATTGTATGTAACTTTTTACACATACCCAGGATATGCTGACCCTTTAAAGCTATGGTTAGTTGTGCTTAGAAAATATTCTATTATATTGCACATTATAAAGAAAGTGAGAAGTTACATCTCTGAGGCCATATTACAACAGTTATGATGCAGACCAAATAAGATCAATAATTATAATTACTCTAATGAAAGCTATTTATTTGGCCCTGATAGCTTCAGTTACTTCGTTTTTTTTTCCAGAAAACAGAGAAAGGCCTCTGTTTGCATTATCATTGCTGGAAACTCATCATCAACACTAATCATGAATTTTTTGGGGGAACTTCAGCTGCACAGTCAATATTTTTCAACAGTGATTTTCTTTCTATAGCACAAGCATTCATTCTTAGATATTATTAAACATTTCTCCACATTTGTACTACCAGTTGCTCACTGCCTGAGAGCAGGTGCAGGGTTTTTTTTCCTCTTTATTCTTTTGTGGCAATTCTGCACTAATTAATTCTGGTTCATATAGTGTCCCTTTCAAAGTGACAGGTAAACATAACATTGGTACAAGTGCTAATTTGTCTGTCTGATGGTGGAAAAGGTGGAAAAAAAATATAACCAAAGTGCAGGAACCTATTTCAAAGGAAGCTTGTAACTTTGATTTGTGCCTTTATGGTCCATCTATTAGCCCCTCAGAATTTGTTTTTAAATAACCAGGACTTTTTGTAATAACTAATAATAACAACCTGCTTTTTAATAAATGTAACTTTTTTTGATATATGTTTCAGACATATAAAACCTGCAATGCTGGCTGGTTGGCATTCACAAGGGTTCTGATTCCTGCTTGGATTGTCCATTACTATGTCAAGTATCATGTTGCTGTAAGTAATTTGTCTTTGTGAAGGTGTTATGATTTTTTTTTGTCTGTTCTTGTGTAAAGGTATAATATAATAAAGCAGAACTATACATAAAAAGGGTAACTTCCCATACACTGTCATTTAAATGTGCAAGTGCAAAAGCTAGTGATGCTTTTGTTTTTATATGTTCCCATTACCTTTTGTATTTTTAAAGAGTATGCAGTGGTAGCAAGACAAAATAACAATATTTTTCTAAAATCTGCATTAGAATTTTTGTGATTCATAAGAAACTGTAGAATATGATTTTACCTAATTTAGGCTTTAATGAAATCACCATTCAGTTCTCAAACTAAATTTAACAGAATACCTCTGAGGAGGTTTTTCACACACACACACACACACACACACACACACGTCTATTTAAAGACCATGTGGAATTACATTACAACTTTTCAAGTGATTTTAAGTTATATACGTAATTTACATAAACTTAGCCAACTGGGGCAGTCTTGGTGTGCTCCCGTGATTGCCAGTTTTATAGTGTGCTGTACCCAGCAGTTCAGTCCAACTAGTCTGCAGCTTGACCCGACAAAATAAGACTAGGTTGATTTTGTGTTGGGTCGTAGGGGTGGGATTGTGCATATGTGCGAGCTGAGAACCAAAAAGCACTCACCTGAAAGTACAATGCATATAAATGCAGCTAGCAGAAATAAGGAATGCAGGAGTTTTGGACCCCTGCAAAGAGAAGAGAGTCTTATTTGATGTTGCATGTTTTACATACCACAACAGATTGTAATAAAGAAAAAAGGGTTGAGATTGTGGCTGAACTTGCCGTATATGTAAGATTTGCACTGGAACCAGCTCTGACAAGCAGCATGCAATTCAGAAAAAGTGGCAAGCCCACAATACTTTGGAAATGTCGAACTTTGATGGAATGTCATTATTCAGTTGTCTGACCTACCCTGTGCTAGCTTGTCGTGTAATATGACATGCTTAGTCAACAACCAGCTGTAGTCATCGTGTCTGACAAGGCTTCTGACTGGAAGTTGTGTAATGTGAGATCAGTTCAAGTTTAACTGAGTTTAAACTATTTCTCTTGGATACATTTCTTGCAAATGTTACTCTCTCAGACAACATTATTGCACTTAGAATTTAAACAACAGATTATGTAATTATTGAGTAAAAATAATACTGACACATTTAATATTGATAATAAACATACTTTTTGACCATTTGAGCTGCCACTGTTTGTAGACACGAATGAATTTTAAACCTTTGCAGTAAATTGCCTTAAATGCATACTTTAAAATATATACAGTTTTCACAGCATTACTATTGGAATAATTATCAGTTGTTAATTAAGTGGTAAACTAAATGCCTTTTGTTTTGTTGTTGTTACCATATAAAGTAAAAAGGAAACAGTTTTTCACCTGTTGGGCCTTTATCAGGTATGTCACAGGGGTAGAATGAAAAGAAGAAACATTACAAAATAGTGGAAAAGAGTAGAAAACAAAACCCTTAAAATAAATATTTAAAGGATGATGATGATATACTTTATTAATCCCTGAGGATGGAAGGCTACTGTGGTTATGAAAGATGACAATCCAATTAAAGATTAAAAGAACAACTCAAGGAAACTATGGAAAGTTCTGGGAAACTGATTTATTGGTGCTGTTTACAATATAAAGCAATTGGCATTCAGTGTATTTACATAAACACACAAAACTGGGTTAAGGTGAATAACCCACTTAACAACAACATTTATTTATATAGCATATTTTCATACAACAATGTAGCTCAAAGTACTTTACAAGGTAACAAAGAGAAAGGTACAAGAATTGAAAAAGAAAAAAATCTGCAGGGGTTCCAAGGCCAAAAAACTGCCCAGCCTCTACTGGGCATTCTACCTAACATACAAGTTTCTGAATCAATCCTCTTCATTTTCATGCTTCACATGATGAAGTTGGTTTTATGGACAGCTGAGGCACCCGCCTTTATTCCATCATTTCAGGGCATCCTTGTGGTGCTTTGATCAGGTGGTGGTGGCACAAATCGCCACCACGGTAGAAACAGAAAAAACAGCAGAAAACAATAGAGATTAGTACAGATGTGGATCCCTGAAAAATTAATTCTATACCTATATAGTCTACAGTGGGATGCAAAAGTTTGGGCAACCTTGTTAATAGTCATTATTTTCCTGTATAAATCGTTGGTTGTTACGATAAAAAATGTCAGTTAAATATATCATATAGGAGACACACACAGTGATATTTGAGAAGTGAAATGAAGTGTATTGGATTTACAGAAAGTGTGCAATAATTGTTCAAACAAAATCAGGCAGGTGCATAAATTTCGGCACCTCAAAAAAGAAATGAAATCAATATTTAGTAGATCCGCCTTTTGCAGAAATTATAGCCTCTAAACGCTTCCTGTAGGTTCCAATGAGAGTCTGGATTGTGGTTGAAAGTATTTTGGACCATTCCTCTTTACAAAACATCTCTAGTTCATTCAGGTTTGATGGCTTCCGAGCATGGATAGCTCTCTTTAACTCACACCACAGATTTTCAATTATATTCAGGTCTGGGGACTGAGATGGCCATTCCAGAACGTTGTACTTGTTCCTCTGCATGAATGCCTTAGTGGATTTTGAGCAGTGTTTCGGGTCGTTGTCTTGTTGAAAGATCCAGCCCCAGTGCAGCTTCAGCTTTGTCACTGATTCCTGGACATTGGTCTCCAGAATCTGCTGATACTGAGTGGAATCCATGCGTCCCTCAACTTTGACAAGATTCCCAGTCCCTGCACTGGCCACACTGCCCCACAGCATGATGGAACCACCACCATATTTTACTGTAGGTAGCAGGTGTTTTTCTTGAAATGCTGTGTTAATTTTTCTCCATGCAGAACGCCCCTTGTTATGCCCAAATAACTCAATTTTAGTTTCATCAGTCCACAGCACCTTATTCCAAAAATTAAGCTGGCTTGTCCAAATGTGCTTGAGCATACCTCAACGGCTCTGTTTGTGCTGTGGGCGGAGAAAAGGCTTCCTCTGCATCACTCTCGCATACAGCATCTCCTTGTGTAAAGTGCGCCGAATGGTGGAACGATGCACAGTGACTCCATCTGCTGCAAGATGATGTTGTAGGTCTTTGGTGCTGGTCTGTGGGTTGACTCTGACTGTTCTCACCATTCGTCGCTTCTGTCTATCCGAAATCTTTCTTGGTCTGCCACTTCGAGCCTTAACTTGAACTGAGCCTGTGGTCTTCCATTTCCTCAATATGTTCCTAACTGTGGAAACAGACAGCTTAAATCTCTGGGACAGCCTTCTGTCTTCAGGTCATTTGAGAGTTGTTTTGTGACCCCCATGTTGCTACTCTTCAGAGAAAATTAAAGGAGGAGGAAAACTTACAATTGACCCCCTTAAATACTCTTTCTCATTATAGGGTTCACCTTTGTATGTAGGTCAGGGGTATCTGAGCTTGCCAAGCCAATTTGAGTTCCAATAATTAGTTCTAAAAGTTTTGGAATCAATAAAATGACAACGGTGCCCAAATTTATGCACCTGCCTGATTTTGTTTGAACAATTATTGCACACTTTCTGTAAATCCAATAAACTTCATTTCACTTCTCAAATATCACTGTGTGTGTCTCCTATATGATATATTTAACTGACATTTTTTATCGTAACAACCAACAATTTATACAGGAAAATAATGACTATTAACAAGGTTGCCCAAACTTTTGCATCCCACTGTGTAAGGGATACAAATTAAAATAATTGGGTTTTAGCGTTTTTTTTTTTAATGGCGAATTTCCTCTGTAAAATATTCCAAATTTTAGGTGCATAAGAGCAAAAGGCCACCTCATCACTTCTTGTAAGCAGAAATCTGGTTGCTTAAAAATCCATGTTTACTTGGGCAAGTACTCTTGTGGAGTTCCCTTTTGAGAGAACGCTCTGATGTCATTAAACTGCACAACAAATCATCATCGGCTTCCATGATTCCAAAAATAAACATGACATCTGTTATTTTCTTTTGTTTTATATATATATATATATATATATATATATATATATATATATATATACAGCCATGGCCAGAATTATTGGCACCCCTGGAATTTTCCCAGAAAATGCACCATTTCTCCCAGAAAATTGTTGCAATTACAAATGTTTTTTTATACACATGTTTATTTCCTTTATGTGCACTGGAACAACACAAAAAACAGAGAAAAAAAGCCAAATCTGACATCATGTCACACAGAACTCCAAAAATGGGCCGGACAAAATTATTGGCACCTTTTCAAAATTGTGGGTAAATTGTTTTATTTCAAGCATATGATGCTCGTTTGAATTCACCTGTGGCAAGAAACAGGTGCTGGCAATATAGCAATCACACCTGAAGCCAGTTAAAATGGAGAAAAGTTGACTCAACCTTTCTGTTGTGTCTGAGTGTGCCAAACTAAGCATGGAGAACAGAAAGAAGAGCAGAGAATTGTCTGAGGACTTGAGAACAAAAATTGTGGAAAAATATCAACAATCTCAAGGCTACAAGTCCATCTCCAGAGATCTTCATGTTCCTTTGTCCACTGTGCGCAACATAATCAAGAAGTTCACAACATATGGCACTGTAGCTAATCTCCCTGGACGTGGATAGAAGAGAAAAATTGATAAAAGACTGCAACGAAGGATAGTCCGAATGGTGGATAAACAGCCCCAACCAACTTCAAAACATATTCAAGCTGTTCTGAAGACTCAGGGTGCAACAGTGTCAGCTCGAACTATCCTTCGACATCTGAACGAAATGAAACACTACGGCAGGAGAGCCAGGAAGACCCCACTGCTGACACAGAAACATAAAAAAGCCCTACTGAAGTTTGCCAAAATGTACTTGAGGAAGCCAAAATACTTCTGGACGAATGCCTTGTGGACAGATGAGACCAAGGTAGAGCTTTTTGGTAAAGCTCATCATTCTACTGTTTACAGAAAATGGAATGAGGCCTACGAAGAAAAGAACACAGTACCTACAGTCAAACATGGTGGAGGTTCTAAGATGTTTTGGGGATGTTTTGATGCCTATGGCACTGGATGCATTGACTGTGAGCAAGGCATCATGAAATCTGAAGACTACCAAAAGATATTGGGGCTCAATGTAGAGCCCAGTGTCAGAAAGCTGGGTCTGTGTCAGAGGTCATGGGTGTTCCAGCAGGACAATGACCCCAAACATAACTCTAAAAGCACCCAGAAATGGTTGAAGACAAAGCGCTGGAGAGTTCTAAAGTGGACAGCAATGAGTCCAGATCTAAATCCGATTGAACACTTATGGAGAGATCTCAAAATTGCTGTTGGGAGAAGGTGCCCTTCAAATCTGAGAGACCCTGAGCAGTTTGCAATAGAACAGTGGTTGGAAATTCCAGTTGAGTGGTGTAACAAACTTGTTGATGGTTATAGGAAGCGCTTGATTTCAGTTATTTTTTCCAAAAAGCATGCAACCAAATATTAAGTTGAGGGTCCCAATAATTTTGTCCAGCCCGGTTTTTGAGTTTTGTATGAAATGATATCAGATTTGGCTTTTTTTCTCTATTTTGTTGTGTTGTTCTAATGCACATAAAGGAAATAAACATGTATATACCAAAACATTTGTAATTGCAACAATTTTCTGGGAGAAATGGTGCATTTTCTGGGAAAATTCCAGGGGTGCTGATAATTTCGGCCATGACTGTATATGTTTGGTCAAATTGTTGCTTTATCTGTAGATTTCTGGTACCAGATTGAACTTTGCATACTTCTTTGTGCTTGGCTGTGCAACTGAGCCCTGCAAAAGACCTGGGGCCTCATGTATAACATTGTGCGTAGAATTCACATGGCGTATGGAAAAGAACAGAATTGTGCTTACACACAAAAAAAAATTCAGATGTGTAAAACTGTGTAAGCAAAGTTCCACACACTTCCCCTTTATAAATCCCAATCAATGTAGATTTTAATGCACATGCATACGCCTACAGCCCCACCCCGACTCCTCCAAGAATTTCACATATTTGAATATGCAAATCAATATAAATAGCACCTTCCATTCAGTGTTTTGGTAAAAGCATGTATAAAAAAAGAAGAATTTTGCCTAATGCAAGGTGGAGGTTCTACTTCAGGGGTCCTCAATTATGGTCTTGGAGGGCCGCAGTGGCTGCAGGTTTTTGCTCCAACCCATTTGCTTAATAAGAAGCTCTTATTGCTCAACTAACACTTCTGCTTCACTTTACTTGTCTTGCTCGTTAAGATTTTTAACCCTTATTGCTTATTTTAGTCTTAAATAGCTGTGTTTTTGTTTTTTAATTATGCCTAATTACCAATAACATGCAACTGACAAAAGAAACCAGCATTTCTCCATTTAGCTTGTTACCATTTACACCTGTGTGTATTTATCATGCACTATTGGGTTTAATTAAAATACTTGGAAGGAAAGCAAAGAGAAAAAGGTAAAGGACTAGATTTACTTATCCATTTTAGCCTTCAGATCATTTGGATGATATCCTTAGACCTTAGAAAGGGGAAGAAAATATAGGATATGAGAATTACCTGACATAGCAGAGTTAAAGCACTAATAAGCAATGAAATTAAATTATTGGCAAGAATTGCTTTCTAATTATGCAACCAGGTTAGAACAAAAACCTGCAGCCACTGTGGCCCTCCAGGGGCCTCATGCATAACGCCGTGCGTAGAATTATAACTATAACATGACGTAAGCACAAAAGCCAAAATGTGCTTACGCACAGAAAAATCCAGATGCAGGAATCTGTGTGTACTCCAACTTCCACATTCTTCCGCTCCATAAATCCCGGTCAGCGTGAAAAGTAATGCACGTGCTCGAGCCTGCTGTCCCGCCCCAATTCCTCCCAGAATTACGCCTCTTTGAATATGGAAATCAATATAAATAGCCCTTAAGCGCAGCCTTCTGTGAAAAGATAATGGGAAAAGCACGGGGGAAAATATAAGAATTTCAGCGAATACCAAGTGGAGGCAAATGAAAAACATACTATTTGTTCAAATAAACTGTGGTATAATCAACAAAAGGAAGTTGATCGAGTGACATAGCGTGTTGGAGAAACTTGAAAGCTCACATTCACAAATCGCACAGTGCCGGAAAAAAAAAAGAAGTCACATATCAAAGTCGCCGTGAAAAGCCGAGTTGTAAGCCCACTGTCTGAGTGTCATATGAAAGCTTATTAGGGTACAGAGAAAAAAGGCACACAGTGAGGAAAAAGCACGAAATGTCAACTTCAATCTCGACATTTCCACTTTAATCACGTAGTTTATTTTGTCATTAAAGTAGAACATCATAAACTTCATCTTAAAATCGTTTAATTAACCAGTTTCTCAAATCACATCATAATTAAAGTAGCATGTTAAATGCTTTGTTTTGTATTTGATCTTTTGCTCTATGTGTGTGAATCACTACATGCTTTCTCTTTCTCTGACAGGACACAGAATCCATTACATTTGTGATATTACAGCTCTCTGAATAATTAAAATACTGAGATATGTATGTATTTGATGCATCTTTTTCATGATGATAGGAGTTAAAGCATGTTATTAAACAGGGGAACACGGTGCGTGATTGTGCGCAACCTTCGATGAAATTATTGTAGCAGTACAGTCTCTTTCAAACGTACTAATCTCTAATTCCTGTGCTTACTTTTCTTTCTCCAAATACCCAATCGCCACAGAATCAGCTCTGTAATAGATGTTAAGCCATCTGTAAGCTTACAACGACGATTCTTGAAAACTTTTAAGGAACATTGAAATATCTTTGTAGTACATGTTTAATTATTCTTTCCATCTATACTTCCAGTGTCGCGTCAGCCCCAGTAAGAATACAGCACAAGGTAGGATCAATCCATGAACTAGCTAGCACTGCGGAACCGTGTCCTCACATGTTTAATTATTAACAATACAGATTAGTTAAATGAAGTTAAAGTTTTATCTATATAATATAATCAACATATTTTGCAGCATTTCATCTTAAAAATTATATCGTCATCATATGTAAATACGCGCTTTATAAAGTGGTGCAGGTTTTGCAATATTATAACACTAGTGCAAGTTTACAGTGAGGTGATTGTACTTATAAGTACAAACAGTTCTACAAGGAGCAATTGATTGAGTGAGTTTATAGTTCTTGGGATGAAACTGTTTCTGAACCGCGAGGTCCATACAGGAAAGGCTTTGAAATGTTTTGCCGTGGCTGAACGGCAAGCTTGTCCTTGATGCTGTATACCAATAATTCTCTTTCCGATCAGCTGCTGCTGTGATTCCCCACTCAGATACAGTGATATAAATACTCCGAGTGGTGCAGTGAGAGTAATAAGGAGAAAGATGATCCGCTGTGGCAACCCTTAATGGGAGCAGCTGAAAGAAGAAAAAAAAAGGTGCAGTGAGAGTAACAACGCTAAAACAGTTATGGTATTTGGAATACTATGGCTATTCCCTGGACCATTATATTGTTACAAGTTAATTACAATCAGATGCATTACACTAATAAACAATATGCAGTTAGTTTCAGTGTATTTATAAAGCCTCGGCAGGAATGTGGATCTAAGAAATAAGAGTAACCACACAGGAACAGTAGCACTGCTTTGACACTGGGTGCCGCCAGTCTGCAAAACCGAGCGGAGAACTTGCGTAGAACAGGGTATGAGGTACCGTGGAAAAGTGTGTGGCTTTACAGCAAGTGTAGGTTTTATACATCGGGATTTGAACGTGGAAACGTTCTTGCACAACATTTCTGTTCGTATGCACCATTTATACATGAGGCCCCAGGACTGTGATTGAGGATCCCTGTTCTACTCAATGAAGTGGAGGCAAGAGAATGAAGTATGAGCAACAGAAGGAAGATGATGGCGTGGCACTCAAAAGTTCAAGTTCAGAAAGTTGCATAGGGTTCGAAATAAACAGAAGTGGTTATATGTCAAAGTCAACATGAAAAGGCGACAGAGAAGAAAAAAAAATGTCTGTGTTGAGATTAAAGTCGAAATGTCAACTTTAATCTCAAAGGTTCCACTTTAATCTCATAGTTTTGTCATTAAAGTAGAATGTCATAAACTTCATCTTAAAATCTGTGTTTAGTTTACTAAAGTTTCTCAAATCCAATCGTAACTAAAGCATCACATTAAATGCTTCATATTCTATGTGCTCCCCGGGTTTTATCTTATGCAGACAAGAACACGCAGGCAGTGATTGCTACACAGAATACATTACATTCATGATACTACAGCTCTCTGAACATTTTAGAATACAAAGATGGATACTTGATATAATTTTAAGATGAAATTCATTAAAGCATGTAATAAACATATGGGGGCATTGTGGTGCAGCGGTAGCGATGAGGGATAATGGAATAATTAATTGCAACAGTACTGTCTCTGTCAAACATACCAACCCCCATTCCTGTCCTGCCATTTTCCTCCACATAACCAATTACCCCACAATAAGTGTCTTTAATAAATGAAAAACCAGCTGTAAGCTTAGAATTTCAAAATTTTTAAGGAACATTGAAAAATCTTCGTTACACATGTTTAATTATTCCGTTCATCCAGGGTTGTGCTAACCCAGCAAGCATAAAGCGCAAGGCAGGAACAATCCCTGTACAGAGCGCCAGCTCAAAAGAAGCTGCTGCTGCCCCACCGTGCCCCCACACATTTATTTATTAACAGTACACATTATTTAAGTGAAGTTAACAATTTATCTGTTAACATGCATACTTTAATGCATTTCATCATAAAAATTATATCAAGTATAAATCCTAGCATTCTAACAATTTACAGATCCAAGAGAAAGCAATTTAAAATCCAGTCATAATCATCTGTAAATATGCTCTCTCTTCTTTTGAATTTAACTGAATTCCTTTATTCATTGTATGGTACAGTGATATTCAATATGTAACTCCTTCATAAACTTATTTTTCTATAAAAATGATAAAGTACAATAAATAAACAATGAAAAACATACAATGTGGAAATATGTGTACAATATACATGTACATATAGTGCAGATAGTGCAAATGGTTCATAAAGTGGCTCAGGTTGTGCAATATTACAATCGTAGTGCACGTTTTACACTGAGGTGATTAGAAGTACAAAACAGTTCTATTGGGAGCACTTGATGGACTGATTGAGTACATTTATAGCTCTTGGAATGAAACTATTTCTGAGCTTCGAGGTCCATACAGAAAAGGCTCTGAAGTGTTTGCTAGATAATAGACTTTCAAATAGACTGTGGCATGGCAGTGTGTGAGGCAGCTTGTGCTGTAAGCTGTAGTCCTCTGCGCTTTCAACACAACCTGTGCAGCTGTGATGCCACACACAAATACAATAAACAAGTTAAAATACTCTTAGTGTTGTACTAAGAGTAACAATGCTAAAGCAGCTGTGGTATTTGGAATAGTTCGGCCATTCCATGCACCATTATATTATTAAATATGTAGTTAATTTTGGTGTATTTGATAAAAAGAAGGACCCCAGAAACAGCAGCACTGCTTTGATGCTGGGTGCCGCCAGATTGCAAAACTGAGCAGAAAAGTGCATACGCATGGTGTGAGGCTGCTGTGGAAATGGGTGTGGCTTTATGCCAAGTTTAGTTTTTATACATCTGGAAGTGAGCGTGGAAACAGGTTTACACAATATTTTGTTTATTCATGAGGCCCCAGTACATGTGCTTCTTATCATACACCTAGTGCTGCTGAAATAATAATAATACAATATTTATTGAAGTAAAAAATACTTGTATTAGGTTACGCGTTACTTTAAATAGTAATTGGACTATGTACTGCATGTTACCCTACTGCTCTGGATAATGTTTTGCAGAGTTTAGCATTGTACACTTATCAATTCAAAATAAATTTAGTGATTTCTAAAATATTGAGACAGATAATTTCAGGAGAACAAATAATACAATCGCCCAAACATTTGCCCCTGGAAATTTATTTTGTGGATGCTTCCACCTGTGGCCACTGAAAATATGTGCAAAGTACACATGCGCAGGCTGACAGAGTGTAACAGACACATGTAGACTACAAAATCTGTAAAATTCATTTAAGGGATTACAGGCAGTCCCCGGGTTACGTACGAGATAGGGACTGTAGCTTTGTACTTAAGTTGAATTTGTATGTAAGTTGGAACAGGTACATTATTTTAATAAATGCTATTGTTGACCAGCTGTAACCAAGTGCTCTGCCCATGAATGATGGAGTTTCACCTCTTTCTGACATTTTTATTATTTCTAATTTATTTTCAATGGTGATGTTTTTTCTGTTCTTTACTATATCACCAGCACTTGCATCAGATTTGTGTTTCAGAGACATTCTTGAAGGGTGAAGACAAAAGATTAAGATGAGCGCTTCTGCACAGCACTGTGAACGTTATCACAGCAGTAAAGCACCAGACATCAACACGTCTGATGTATAGGGTGATCCAGATCTAATTATGCAATTTTCATTATGCTATAACTTATTCAGTTTATTACATAGAAAATCACCCGAAAAATCCCAGACCATCGAGAAGTGTGCGACTGATGACATGAAGAATCGTCTTCGCGCCGAACTGCAATCATAGCTGCATAAATCAAAGTCATCCGGACAATCTGGATCTGCATAATTAGATCTGGGCCACCCTATACTGACAAGAGACAACTTCCTGCTATGTGCATAAAAGTACAAGCAGGCTTGCTATTGAGAATGAATGGGGGCAGCGAGGGGCGGTTCACCAGCCCACCTCACAGTCACCTCCACTACAGTATGCTGCCTGCAATGTCCGCTGCACCACCGCCCCCATTCAACATGCAGCCATCCGAGGCACACTATGCTACAATGCTACCCCCCGCAGCCCTGTTCACCCTAAATGGCCTACGTTCAGCCACAACCGGGTCACCGCTTGCAGCATTACCAGGCAGAAGATGACGGAGCGGCAGTTACTGAGGTACATGCGTTGCAGCTGCAGCCCCGTTCGTATGTAGTAGGTCGGATATCCATAACTTGGGGACTACCTGTACATGGCGAAATAATCAGATTGTTCACTGAGAAATCCTCTGTTAACCAGGCTTATCAGGGGCTAATAACCTGGGGCCTAATGTATAAACGGTGCGTACGCACAGAAACGTTGCGTAAGAACTTTTCCACGTTTAAATCGCGATGTATAAAACCTACACTTGGCGTAAATCCACGCACTTTTCCACGGTACCTCATACCTTGTCGTCCGCAACGGACGTAGCCATCCACTGTGCATAAGCTACCTTACTGACGGGCGGGCGAAGGAGCCACCGATTCTTCCTCTGCCCAGTGCCACCACAAGCCCAGAGCCACCCCTGATTGTACTGCTGCAATAAATTATTTCAACGAAGTGAAACACATGTTTAATAACGTGCTTTAACTCCTATCATCATGAAAATGATATCACGTATACATCTCAGTATTTTAGTTATTCAGAGAACTGTAATATTACGAATGTAATTGATTCTGTATCCAGTTGGAGGAAGAGAGCCGGTTTAAAAAGCAAATAGTGATTCACACACACAGAGCACATAGAAGATCAAATACAAAACAAAGCATTTAACGTGCTACTTTAATTACGATGTGATTTGAGAAACTGGTTAATTAAATGATTTTAAGATGAAGTTTATGATGTTCTACTTTAATGACAAAATAAACTACGTGATTAAAGTGGAAATGTCGAGATTGAAGTTGACATTTCGTGCTTTTTCCTCACTGTGTGCCTTTTTCTCTGTACCCTAATAAGCTTTCATATGACACTCAGACAGTGGGCTTACAACTCGGCTTTTCACGGCGACTTTGATAAGTGACTTCTTTTTTATTTCCGGCACTGTGCGATTTGTGAATGTGAGCTTTCAAGTTTCTCCAACACGCTATGTCACTCGATCAACTTCCTTTTGTTGATTATACCACGGTTTATTTTAACAAATAGTATTTTTTTCATTTGCCTCCACTTGGTATTCGCTGAAATTCTTATATTTTCCCCCGTGCTTTTCCCATTATCTTTTCACAGAAGGCTGCGCTTAAGGGCGATTTATATTGATTTGCATATTCAAATAGGCGTAATTCTGGGAGGATTTGGGGCGTTACATAATCGCGCGTGCACGGCGTTAGTTTTCACGCTGATCGGGATTTATGTAGCGGAAGAACGTGGAAGTTGGAGTACGCACAGATTCCTGCATCTGGATTTTTCTGTGCGTAAACACATTTCGGCTTTTGTGCTTACGCCATGTTATAGTGCGAGTTCTACGCATGGCGTTATACATGAGGCCCCTGGTTTCTCTAACTGGAATAAGGGTTTACATGGCATTTTAGAAACCAGTTTTCTGTTACTAGCTGATATTATTGAGGCGCATGTAATCGCACTTACTGATTTATTGATAATTCAAATGTATGATTAACATCTCTCTCTCTCTTCTGCAAATTACTAGACTCTGTACTCATGCAGTATGATAATATAATTATTCAAATTTATGAAAAGTTAAGTAAGATAGTCAACCTTTTGATATACAATATTTTAATCAATCAGTAGTTCAGAGGTGTCACCTGAGGTGGCCATCAGGTTTGTTTGTTGCTTTGTTAATGCCTTTTTGGTAAGAGGAAGAATGTTTCCTTCCCTCTTACTGAAGGATGATTGACATCCTTTATAAGGAATATATCAACGTGTTTTGGTGGTGCACCCTGCTCCAGAAGGCACCAACAGGAATTTATTAAACATGTGCCAAATGTACAGTTGACGTGTTTTCCAAAACTAAACTACTTTTAGAAACAATTGTCTCCATCTTTGACTGAAATTTATTTTGATTTGAAACTAATTACTAATATACCTACCTGGAACTTTTTCCTGAGCTTCTCACCTCTTGAGTAATGAAAATATTACCATAATTAAGAGATCAGGATTCAAAGGTTTTCAACTTCACCTAATATCTTCTCAAACAGGCATAGTCTTCTGTCATCTCAGACGCAGAATCCATGTTACATTGCATTCCGAGACAAGTATAAAAAAACAAAATCGCATTCCACTTATTCATAACTTTCTATCTTAAAGCTGTTTGTCATCTGTATGTTTTAGGTAATTGTCTTTTTATACCATCAGGACCTTCCCCCAGAAGCTCTAAACTTTGCTGCTGACTACTTAACTGAACAGTTTTCTTACATATTCTTGGCATTCACAGTCCAGAACTACCGTTTACATCTGCTAGTAGCTACTACTAGTTTTAAAAGAGAAGGATGTGTCACACAGGATAGCTCTCACCTGTGCATTCATATCTGTACCTATCGCCATATTAAGATTATGCATGAGGCAGAGTGATTGTCTATTATGCAAATAGCTGGCAGAGCTAGTCTAGGATCACAATAGAATACAGTGTTCCAAATACCAAAAATTGTACACCCTCATTTTGTGTGCCAAGTTGTTTTTTCTTTTTGTTTTCTTTCTTTAATTAAAAATCTTGTACAAAAATCCTATATTGTATCTCTAACAACCAGGAAAAGAAAGAAAAGTAAATGAGGTCCTCTATCAAATATATTTTTCTTAGCATAGAACAAGATCCAGAGCCATTAAAATCATACTGATGATATGTACAGTTATCATGTTTATGGTAAAAACTATTTTTTCCCCCCCATCCTTTCAGGAAAAACCATATGGTCATGTGGAATTGAAGGCCAGGCTGTTCCCTGTAAGTACAGATTGTTGTTTTACTTTTAAACTTTATTAACAACTATTTATAAGCTATGTGACTGTAAAATAAGAGTAGGTAACATGGATTAATAATAAAGTGATTGTGTACATTTTTTAAATTGTAACCACAGTAGCTACACTACTGAAGGATCCAGTTAAAGCTTTTTTCCAGTTGAACTTTGATGCCAAACATGATTTTGTTTTCCTTCTATTTTGGAGGGTAATAATCAGTGTAATTCTTGTATTGACGTCTTGCAAAAGTTAGCAGTGTGCATATTACAAAAGGAATGATAAGAAAACCCACCAATATGTGGCACCTGCCTAGCTGATTCAGGCAGTCTGCCAATTTCTGACCTCAAGGTGGTCATGCAGATGGACTCTGGAAATCCCAACTGAGATGGTGGAGAGTTTTTTGGACTTTACAGAGTGGCTCAAAAATGTCTTCATGAGCAACACTATTGCTGAAGAAAGGAAAAAGGTGATGTTTCTGACCATAGCTGGGGCAAAGACCTTTATGCTGCTAAAAGATATAAGAACAACAAAAGAAATGAGCTTAGATCATCTCATTGCCACACTAAGGATACACTAGGAGCCGAAGCACCATGTAGTGGCTGAATGTTGTATGTTTCACAGAAGAAAACAAAAAGGTATGGAGTCACAATATATAGTGGTTCTAAAGGGACTTATGGAACACTGTCAATTTGGAAGTAAGTTATGGGAAAGGCTGAGAGACCAGCTAAATATTGGGTAGGCTAATGTGGAGTTACAAGATCATTTGCTAAAAACTGCTTATGAAGAAGTGTTAAATCTGGACAAGACGGTGGATATTTGTAAGATTTACAGGTGTACCACTGCAAACATTAAATAGTTGCAGCCTGTTAACTCCTGTTAGTACTGGTAACTTGGTTACTGTTCAAAGACTGAACGAAAAGTGCTTCTGTTGTTTTGGGACTGACTATGAGCATATGTGCCATTTCAAGAATTTTAAGTGTAATGAGTAAGGGAAATATTGTCATTTGGCTAAGACTTGTGGAGTGCACTAGTTGGGGGAACAAGCAACACAGATTCAGACAGCTTTGTGGGTGGAATTTAGATGCTCTTGGAACAAAGGCAGAGCAACTGCATTGTACAAGAATGCCAGAATTGGGGGCAACTGAGGATGCAGTCAGTTCTCAGGATGTAAACAGCATGGCTGTGCCCACGATGAGTGGTTCACCAATGAATAATTACAAATCTAATGTACTAGTAACATCAACTGAACACATTAGTGTGAAGAGTGTAATCACTTTCAAGAGCGCTTATGTTACAGAAGACAGTTTTTACAGCAGAGGATAAACAGTTGATCTGTTTTTATGACAGAGTGTAATGTATTGACACCAGGACCTTACACAAAATGGACAACCCCAATTGTATCTCCTTCTAAGATGAGAGTGTGTGTATTTGTGGAGACTATAACATCACCGTTAACCTGTGGCTAGATGTAGATTCCTACCCCATACCCAGATCTCAAGATTTATTTGCAAGACTTGCTAATGGTAAAAGTAGTAAAATTAATTTAGCACAAGCCTAACAGCAAGTTGAGCTGGATAAAGAAAGCAAAGCATATTTAATTATTAATACACAGAAGGGACTTTTCCATGTAAATAAATTACTTTATGGAGTACAGTTGTTGTCAGATTTACTCAAGCCCCATTGAAAATTAGGTTTATTGACACAATTTATGAACTTTAACCAGTTTTCAATAAAAAAAATCAAACAAGAACAATTTAAATAGCTCGACACAACTAATATTACAAGTGGTTTCTCCATGTTCAACACAAAGTGCCACTTTTAATGACTGCTGCAGTCTCAAAATTATTCAATCCCTTCATGGCCAGTGCCTTTAGTACTTAGTAGAGTAACCTTTTGCTGTTATGACTTGCTGAAAATGTAATCCATAGCCACACACCAGCTTCTGGCAGTGTTCCTAGGGAATTTTAGCCCATTCCTCATGGGCATTGGCCTCCAGCTCACTCATATTCTTGGGTTTGTGTGCTACAACTGCCTTCTTCAAAACCAGAGATTTTCTATGGGATTCAAATTTGGGAACTGTGACGGCCACTGTAGAATCTTCAAGGATTTTTTCTGAAACCAAGCCTTGGTGGACCTTGCTTGGGATCATTGTTCGGTTGAAAGGCCCAGTGAACCCCAAGCTTCAGCTTCCACAAAGACAGCATGATGTTTTCTCCTAGGATTTATTGATACTTGATTGAATCCATCCTGTCCTCCACACACTGCAGGTTTCCAGTGCCAGAAGAACCAAAGCAGCCCCAGAGCATCACTAAGTACTGCCATGCTTCACTGTTGGCAGAGTGTTCTTTTCAGTATACAGTGGGATGCAAAAGTTTGGGCAACCTTGTTAATAGTCATTATTTTCCTGTATAAATCGTTGGTTGTTACGATAAAAAATGTCAGTTAAATATATCATGTAAGAGACACACACAGTGATATTTGAGAAGTGAAATGAAGTTTATTGGGTTTACAGAAAGTGTGCAATAATTGTTCAAACAAAATCAGGCAGGTGCATAAATTTGGGCACCACAAAAAAGAAATGAAATTAATATTTAGTAGATCCGCCTTTTGCAGAAATTACAGCCTCTAAACTTTTCCTGTAGGTTCCAATGAGAGTCTGGTTTGTGGTTGAAGGTATTTTGGACCATTCCTCTTTACAAAACATCTCTAGTTCATTCAGGTTTGATGGCTTCCGAGCATGGACAGCTCTCTTTAACTCACACCACAGATTTTCAATTATATTCAGGTCTGGGGACTGAGATGGCCATTCCAGAACGTTGTACTTGTTCCTCTGCATGAATGCCTTAGTGGATTTTGAGCAGTGTTTCGGGTCGTTGTCTTGTTGAAAGATCCAGCCCCGGCGCAGCTTCAGCTTTGTCACTGATTCCTGGACATTGGTCTCCAGAATCTGCTGATACTGAGTGGAATCCATGCGTCCCTCAACTTTGACAAGATTCCCAGTCCCTGCACTGGCCTCACAGCCCCACAGCATGATGGAACCACCACCATATTTTACTGTAGGTAGCAGGTGTTTTTCTTGGAATGCTGTGTTCTTTTTCCTCCATGCATAACACCCCTTGTTATGCCCAAATAACTCAATTTTAGTTTCATCAGTCCACAGCACCTTATTCCAAAATGAAGCTGGCTTGTCCAAATGTGCTTGAGCATACCTCAAGTGGCTCTGTTTGTGCTGTGGGGGAGAAAAGGCTTCCTCTGCATCACTCTCGCATACAGCATCTCCTTGTGTAAAGTGCGCGAATGGTTGAACGATGCACAGTGACTCCATCTGCTGCAAGATGATGTTGTAGGTCTTTGGTGCTGGTCTGTGGGTTGACTCTGACTGTTCTCACCATTTGTCGCTTCTGTCTATCCGAAATCTTTCTTGGTCTGCCACTTCGAGCCTTAACTTGAACTGAGCCTGTGGTCTTCCATTTTCTCAATATGTTCCTAACTGTGGAAACAGACAGCTTAAATCTCTGGGACAGCTTTCTGTATCCTTCCCTAAACCATGATGGTGAACAATCTTTGTCTTCAGGTCATTTGAGAGTTGTTTTGTGACCCCCATGTTGCTACTCTTCAGAGAAAATTAAAGGAGGAGGGAAACTTACAAATTTACCCCCTTAAATACTCTTTCTCATTATAGGATTCACCTGTGTATGTAGGTCAGGGGTCACTGAGCTTACCAAGCCAATTGGGGTTCCAATAATTAGTTCTAAAAGTTTTGGAATCAATAAAATGACAACGGTGCCCAAATTTATGCACCTGCCTGATTTTGTTTGAACAATTATTGCACACTTTCTGTAAATCCAATAAACTTCATTTCACTTCTCAAATATCACTGTGTGTGTCTCCTATATGATATATTTAACTGACATTTTTTATCGTAACAACCAACGATTTATACAGGAAAATAATGAGTATTAACAAAGTTGCCCAAACTTTTGCATGCCACTGTATGCTTCATTCTTCCTCCTCCAGACATACCACTGATCCATAAACCCAAAAACATCTAGTTTTGTGTCATCACTACACAGAATAGAATACCAAAACTTCTGTGGCTTATTTCTATGGTTTTGAGCAAATTGGAGCTGATTTTCCGTGTGGTTTTGAGTCAGTAATGGTATACATCTTGGAGTTCAGGTATGGAGGCCTTCAGTGTTTAATATGTGCCATACTTTAGGAACTGAAACTTCAGTGCCTGCTACCTCCAATTCCTGTTGTGGGTCTTTTGCAGTCACTCAAGGATTTTTGGCCACCTGCCACCTCAGATATCTGGTGGCAGCTATTGATTGTTTCCTCTTTCTGCCACAGTCAGGCACTGTAGCCAGTGTTACTTTAAATTTGAACTTGCAAACTGCGCTTCCATTGGTATTTCTAGGAACATTCAGTGCCTTTGATATATCTTTGTAGCCTTTCCTTGTTTGTGCAAGACAATGATCTCCTCTCTTAACTTTTTGGACAATTCTTTTAACGTACCTCTAACATGCAATTAAACATCACTGTGAACACATCCCTAGCCAGTGCTGGCATTTGATGTGTTCTGTCTCAAGTAGACCTGATGCAACTAATGAGGCCCTTGATAACACCTGATTTGCTAATGTATGCTCTTATGGGGGGATTCTATTCAGGGGGTTAAATTATCCTGAGACTGCAATAGTCATTAAAAGTGGCATATTGTGTTGAATGTGGAGAAACCACAATTGTTTTGAGCTATAAAAAGTTGTTCTTGTTTGTTTATTGCAAACAGCTGAAAATTTGTAAGTTTTGCAGGTAAATGTAATTTGAAATGGGGGTTGAATAATTTTGAGTACAGTTGTAGGTAACACACCTGCCATGCCATGTTATGGGCATGCTTACTAGATTTAAGTGAGGTGATCTGCTATTTACATGATATTTTGTTCACAGGACGTCACTGCCAGGAGTTCTTAAGGAAACTGAAAGTTATGCTAAAAAGACTTCGGCAAAATGGATTTAAGGCCAATTGGGGAAAATACTCTTTTTAGAATCATGTGAACTATTTAGTACACATAATTAATAGCAAAGACAAAATGCCTATGAAAACTGAGGCGATAAAGGGGATCTCATACCCCAGAATGAATTTTGAATTTGAGCCAGGAACAGCCTCAGCCCTAGTAAATTATTATGGAAAATTTATTCCCAACTTCTCCATATTTATTTGACCTATGACAGAGTTACTGCAGAAGGGGCAGAAATGATTGTGGTTAGATTGTATACATTTGGCTTTTGAGAAAACCAAGCAGCAACTCTGTTGGAAACATTACTGGTTCATTTTGAACATAGTGCGGCTGGCTTATGTCCCGAGTGAGATGTCTGCTTCTAGGAGTGCCCTGCTTTTATACCTTGAGGATTTGAAGAGACAGGGTCAGTTGCTCTCATTGTGCATCTTCGCGGAGCAGTGGTTGGAAAAAGAGACAGAAGAGTCTGCAGTCAAAACCCCTGGTGTCCCAGGGTGGTAGTGTTTACCTCTGACACATGTGCGTGACTATGTATTCGTTTTTTTTTTTCATTAATGTGACACACTGTCCTAGTGTGCAATGCAGCTTGGGAATTAAGGAAGTACATCTGACTGTTAAGTAGTGTCTACAAGCAAATGCAGGTTCAGATGACTTTATATGATTTTCTGTTAATTAAAATGTTTTTGTTCTTTTCTTTCAGGGTGACAGAATTTTGGAAACTGGGGAGATACTTCCAACTTTACCAGAAGACGGAAGCCATGAACATCACTAGTAATTCACTGTGTACTCATTTTCTCCGATGATTCTTTTAATTTATCATTAAAAAATTAAAACAGCTGTGGCTTTGTATTGTTTGATCTTTCATGGCTTCCATTATTTCTTACCTATATGAAATGCAATGATTTTACTATACTGATAAAATAATTTACATTACATGATCATTAATTAAAAAATCCTAACTGTAAAGTCACAAGTTTTTAATTTTCATTGTAGATCCAATAATACTAATAAAATACAGTAGCTGTGCTTGGTTATTAGATACTAGTATATCCTTTTATTACTGTACAAAACCATTATCCAGATTAGGATAATGGGCAGAACTGCATACTGTATATCCCAAAGACAAAGTTAAATTTTACAGAAGCTCAATAAATAAAGAAATATTATAACAACCCCCAACCATACACAAGATTTACAAAAGGGAAAAGAAAACTCTCTAACTTGGCTAATTGTAAAATAATATAATTTTGTTAAAAAATATGGATTGTGGGCAATTTGCGATTAGGGTGAATTGTAACAAATACAATACTACATCAACATTAACACACTGTTAGGTATATTAGCAATGTTAACACATTTCACAGGTTCAAACCTACTTTTAAATGTGCAGTTGTTGTTGTGTACTTACTGTGTATATTAACACCAAGTCACCAGTTTGTTACATATAGCCACAGTACTTGATAGAGATTTGGTCCTTCATTTGCCTCTGAATGGGCTAAATTCATGGGACAAGGTCCAGTTCTGGTGTTTAAAATAGACATACAGTTGATTTGCTGTGTCATATAATTGTTGAAGTTGGCTAGGTCATTCCATTTCATCCCACAAAGATGGAATGCTTAGATAGGTGTCTGGTGACTGGAGGCCAGTCTATGTTGTGCTGCCTTTATTAGGTTTATAGAAATAATTGTTACAGAGCAACATTGAAATATTATATTTTAAGTTTGTTTCGTATTATTCAGTCTGTAGATGTAGTTGTTTCTACCACTTATTTCATAATCCTTTTAATATGGCAATGAAAGCTATCTGAATTGTTTAACAAAAAAGTAATTAGGAATTAACCTGTCTTAATATCCAGTAGTAATTGCCATTTCCTAAGTGTTTGTGTAGCATAAATATTAAATTCCCAAAGAATCAGCAATACCAGCTGAAATGTGATATGTGTGCATGTTAAATTCATTCCATTGCAGAGGAATCTATGATGGTAATGAGAGGAAGATGTGATCCTGGGTATCCACTATAAACTGCAAATGTTGGGGCAGTTTTACTAACACACACGGAGAGGCCACATTATCAGGCGCACCTAACTTCGATATGATTGTCCGCTCAATCTCCGTACAGCATCATACATGCAGACATTTTTATTGAATTCAGGTGTGTAGATACCAATGGATTGCATACATGTGTTTACTACCATTACTGATACCACTCCATGATGTTCTTGCTGAAAATACTAGTTCAAAGAAGGCATGCACTATTTGGCTACAATATTAATAAAAATAATAATTCTTTACATTTATATAATTTGAACTACCAGGGGGCGTTGCAGCACCCCAAACCCCTGACACAACCTTACAGGTTCGAATCCTGTAAAAATGCCAAAAGGGACTCTGCTCTGTTGGGCCCTTGAGCAAAACCCTTAACCTGCAATTGCTGAGTGCTTTGAGTAGTGAGAAAAGCGCTATATAAATGCAAAGAATTATTATTATTATAATTATAAGGTTTATTCTTATACCTTTCAAAACAGGCCTTAAACAGAGTTGAAACAAACCACCACCCAATCCTTTTGTTCTCTTTCTCTTCATTCCTGCATTACTCCCAAATGAGCTTTGTCCACTTCCACCTCACTCCAGCTTGCCCAGATATGGCAAGGCGGTTCCTTTAATCTTGGACCCGGGAGCACTTCCGGTGCTAGGGCATAGCCCAGTAGAAGTACTTCCAGACCAATTGGAAGTCCCACAAAGTAGGGACTGTTGATCCCTTCAGCTCTCCCTGGCGGACCCCTCATAACCTCACAGGGCTGCATCACAGGACTATTGGTTCCAGCATGCCCCGCAACAATCTGTGAATCTTACCTAACGTTTTAGGGGAGAAAATGCCCTGAATGAATTATCTTACCCAGTCTTCCTCCTTCAGTCCTGGCTAGGATGCCAGTCTCTGTGTTCCATCCATTACAATAGCACTTTTCTCACTACTCAAAGCATTTCAGTGAGTGGGGAGTCAATTCAACCACCACTAATGTGTAGCATTCATCTGGCTGCGATGGCAGCCATTTTTGCAACAGTATGCTCATCACACATTAGCAGTTAGGTGGCAATTCAAGACAGGGGATGATTAGGGGGCCAGAATGACTAGGCTGTAGTGGGCAATTTAGTTTGTACATCGGGATACACCCTACTCTTTACAAAGGATACCCAAGGATCTTCCATGTGTGTTCTGGCGTATGCAACAAGGTACCCGATGTGTACCACTAAAATGCAGAATACAGTATTAGGTGATAGCACCAACTTGTATAGTTGGCACCTGAGAAAAAATGGTCTGTGGATCCACTGGAGTTTTTGCCATTGCCTTCTATCATTAGGATTATCACTATGATGCCATAGACAAACTATTCTTCATTTAACTGTCCAGCTTTTGTCTCAGATAGCCCACATACAGAATGATGTATCATTTAGAAATATGCCAAATATTGAAATTGATTAATAATACCTACCATAGCCTCAATACTGGAATACACTTTTAACTGAATGTGAAATATTTTTAAACTTTTTGTTTCAGGTTTTTTCTTAAATAATTGGACTTACTGATCTTAAAACATTAAACATATAAACTGACTGGTTATCCTAAAAGATGTATAACTAATATGAACTTTTGCTAGTATAGCCACTATGACCATTGTGTGGCTACTATGAATGAAGATGGAATTTTCTCATAAAGTTTGTTTTGTGATTTCTATCACCATCCCTTTTTAAATACTGTATGTACTCTTATGTCTAGTTCAATGTTCAGAATTTAATCCAGTCTTGGTTGTAACCTGGAGCTGTGTCCAATTCCAAATATTGAGTGAACAAGACATCTTTTAGCATTGTAAAAAAGTGATCAATCGACTCCACTATTCGCCTTGTAGTAACAATGAAAGAAGGAGATACCAAGTTGTACTTCTGAAATGGCTCTCAGTAAAAAAGACAAATTTCTACCTTGAGTGTTTTGCCAAACTCCAAAGCCATAAACTGAAGTTAAGCAGGGCAGAAAACGGACATTTTACCAAACATTTGCTTTTACCTTTTTCTTCTCCACACATTATTTCATGATGCAGGAATGCAGAAGTTGATCATATATCACATTAAGATACACCATTTCTTTTTTTCAAGACAAAACCTTTAAGTAAAATTTCAGGAACTATTTAAACAGTTCATTTTTCAATGAAAAACCTTTAATGTTTGGATTTTAGAATTAATCACTGCAATACATTACTATATTTGGCAATGGTCAGAGGGAAATTCTTTGAAAGCATAAATAAATAATAGCTTGGATGCATTTGATAAATGTGATTTTACAGACTTGAAATATTCAAACAGTATACCTCATGTAAACAGTTATTAATCAATGTACTCAGCAAAAAGAATAAGAAAAACAGATAAGAACCATACACTGTTGTAGCCCTTGAATATGAGACTAAAGAAAGCAACTTCCAGCCATGTGATACACAGGAACGTTTGTATATTGTCATATTTAATATTTGACTGATGTTAAACTTAGCAGGCTGGTGGCTCACTAGTTAGCACTCACCACTCCAGGGTACTGGGCTCATGTACAGTCCTATTCATTCTTTCTTCATCCATATGATTTTTCACCTAGTTTTCTTCCATTTACTTTACTCATGCCGAAAACATGCAAAATAGATTAACAGACATCCCTATTTTAGCCTAGAATGGGTGTCCATGAGAGAGTGGCAAAAGATGAATTAGCATTCGATCCAGCATTGGTTTCTGCCATGCACGAGGTGCTACTGACATAAGCAGTTCTGGCTCTCTGTAAAGTGTTTTGAAATAATGCATAGATAATTAGTCATTTCAGAAATACTGTAAACCATAAAATATAAGCCCAAGAAAATTTGGGGTTTTTTTGGTCACTATGTTTGCCATAATAATAATAGCCATAAAGCATCACTAAAAATTACATTAACGTTCTGTTTACTGTAATTCACAATCTGAAGTGAAATGGGCTCTTTCTACCAGTTGCAGTTTCTTTTTCCATTGGTAATGCAATGAAAGGTGCAAGAAATTCACACATAGCAGGCATCCACAAAAGCAGCTAGGTGTTTCCGTTTCTTTGACCATATTGTTAAAATCCTCTTGGAAAAAGCAATTAGGAATTAAGATTGGTCTTAAAATCAAGTTCAAGTTGCCATTTTGCAGCTGTTCTTGTAGCATAAATAACAAATCCCCAGGAAATAAGCACAATGCCCAATAGTATCTGGAAAAGAAACAGACAACGGAAATGAGACTGTTGCATACATTAAACACCTGGATACCTGTGTGTATTCATTTGTCAAAAAGACTTCATTTGACTGCAGTATGACCAGAATCAGTCTTGGTATCAGAAAGAACATAGTATCATAGCCGTCTACTGCAAAAATCAAGATTGGGGGCAGTTTTACTGTTACAGTAAATGCTTAAGGGCCACTGAAATCAAGTCCTGACCAGTACTAGATGGACAGACACCACGAGACTGTCTCCTTCATCACATACAGCATCATATGCACTTACATTGCTCAATTAACACAGGTGGGAACGTACCAATCGCTTTTAATTCAGGGATAGAAAGGAGAAGACTGAACTTTAAGTAACTCTGAATGCAGCATAGAAGTAGGTAGGGCACAGCTTGGTGCAGTGGTTAGTTCTACATGAATTAACGTTTTACCCAAGATGAACTGTAAAAGTCAAGTAAACTTGTTTAAAAAAAAGCGAAAGCGCAACTTACTTGATTCCCTTTTTTGTACTTTTGCTGTGTTTTATCTATATAATGGGATAAAAATATGAATTCGGCCTAACAACTGCAATATATTGATTTATTATTCGCCTCAACGCTTTAAAGAAAACAACAACATTTTTGTTCTAATTTGTCTGGAAACAGTAAACAATATATGATACTCACAAACATATAAATTCTCTCAAGCGCACGCCGACTAAAATAAATCATTTCAGACTCTCGTTTAAGCCGCGCAAGGAAATAACTTGGAGCAAGCCGCTGGTATCACTATGGCAACTAGACTGGCGCCGGAGATGACCTTATGGGATATTTAATTTCCGGTTCCGTCTTTGCTGAGATTAACTGTCGAGTACATGGCAGCAGGAGGCTCCAACTACAGTTCGTGTTCTCCCCTAGAGCCAGAGAAGGGAATTGCTGTAGACCGGAGACGTTATGGGTATCAGGCCCGGACCGCTCACAAACCTCAAAACGTCATTTGGAATCGACAATTAGTCGACATTCTTGTTGAGGAGGAGTTAGCGTTTAAAAATACGTACATGGAAAGAATTTTAGTGTATCAGGAGAAATACCGTATTTTGCCAGCAGAAATGACGGGTATTATTCCCTGCTTTAGAATGGATAAATTAGGTTAACAGAGCCGTTACCTTAACAGACTCATCATTTTGATAGGTATAGATTCGGAAAAATCATGAAATCGCAACGATCTTTTTTGGAAGTGTAACATGTAATAACTGGCCTTTATTTTATTGTTTTTGTTTTTTTTGTGGATTCGGGCTAGTAAAGTATTGTATGGAAATGAAAAAGCAGATGATTTTCCTAAATAAGTTTTGTGTGGAACAGAATTAGACTTTGAGGCTATTTTAAACTGCTCATTTAAAAGCCAATTTTTAGGGAATGGCAAAACATTTGGGAGAACAATGATAAAGAAAGGCATTTGTTTCAGTTCAAACTTCTAATACGGGGAAAGAGTTAATGGTGTCCTCAAGTTAGAAAGGTCAGGTTGGGGATCATGCACTGGTACAGCATATTGCCAGACAAACAACACGATGAAACAGCTTGGGTTGAACCCCCCAGTGAGACACGCAGTCCAGCCCTCCCCCCCAAAATGACCATCTTATCTGCCATAGCAAGGTATTACATGGGCATCCCCTTGGCCTGGTCCAGCTGCTTGTGTCCTCAGCAATGAGAATCATGTGAACTGGATCACCATCAGAATCATGCCACATGGCCGTAGTGCTATAACCGATGCTCCCTCAAAATACAAATAATGTGCCTCTTTAGGGCTCCACGAGCAACTGCTCATTCATCACAAAATCAATTGAGTGGTACGTAAGGATTCTCTGAAGAGACAAAGTACTGAAGGAGTCCTGTCTTTGTCTCAGAGTGCTGGATAACATCCTTGTCTCACAACCATATAACAAAAAAGGAAGCACGAATAGTCTATAAAGACTTGGACCTTCTTCCTTTTGCAATCATATTGGGAGCAACACACATCCCTATCTAACAACATCATGACCCATGCTCTCCCATTTTAGGTACTGACTTTACAGGAAGAATCACTAGAGACATGAATGTCACTTCCGAGGTGAGTAAACGTCTCGACAAGGTTGACAATCCCTCTGCAGACAACAAACAACATTTATTTATATAGCACATTTTCATACAAATGATGTAGCTCAAAGTGCTTTACATGATGAAGAAATAGAAAAAAGACAAAATAAATAAATAAAATTAGGGAACACTAATTAACATAGAATAAAAGTAAGGTCCGATGGCCAGGGAGGACAGAAAAAAACTCCAGACGGCTAGAGAAAAAAAAAATCTGCAGGTTTTCCAAGGCCACGAGACCACCCAGCCCCCTCTAGGCATTCTACCTAACATAAATGACCTCAGTCAGTCCTCATTGTATTCAGGGTTCACATGGAAGAACTTGATGATGACGGTCATGTAGACTTCTGGCCTTTAATCCATCAATGTAGAGACATCACAGTGCTTTGATCAGGTGATGGTGGTGGCACAGATCCCCACCACAGAAAACCGGAAAAAGAGCAGCAGAGAAAGTAGGGGTTAGTACGGATTACGGAGACACCAGGAATGATAATAATAATTAAATGCATATACAGAGTATCAGGATTAAACTAAGTTGAAGCAACGAGAAAGCCATGTTAAAATAATGTGTTTTTAGCAGTTAGCTGTGCTCCACTGTATTAGCCTGGCGAATTCCTATTGGCAAGCTATTCCATATTTTAGGTGCATAACAGCAGAAGGCCGTCTCACCACTTCTTTTAAGTTTAGCTCTTGGAATAATAAGCAGACACTCATTTGAAGATCTAAGGTTACAATTTGGAGTGTAAGATGAAAGACATTCTGAAATCTAGGATGGAGCGAGATTATTTAAGGCGTTGTAAACCATAAGCAGTGTTTTAAAGTCAATTCTAAATGACACAGGTAACCAATGTAGTGACATCAAAACTGGAGAGATGTGCTCGGATTTTCTTTATCTAGTTAAGATTCTAGCAGCTGCATTCTGCACTAGTTGCAATCGATTAATGTCTTTTTTGGGTAGTTCTGAGAGCAGTGCGTTACAGTAATCTAGCCGACTGAAAACAAAAGCGTGAACTAATTTCTCAGCATATTGCAATGTTATAAGAGGTCTAACTTTTGCTATATTTCTTAAGTGATAAAATGCTGTCCTAGTAATCTGATTAATATGCGATTTAAAATTCAGGTCAGAGTCAATAGTTACCCCTAAATTCTGTACCTCCGTCTTGACTTTTAATCCTAATGCATCAAGTTTATTTCTAATAACCACATTATATCCATTTTTGCCAATCACTGTTTTTGTCACAGACAGACACAGTACTGATGGCTGTGCCCAAAAGGTCATTAAAGACCTGGATCTTGGTTTTTATCCAGGACACTCACAAGCCCTGACACTCCAGACACCTTGCTCAGTCTCTGGAGCACCCTGATCAGAGTCTGCAAAGTCAAGATCAGTGAATTTCTCTTCACCAACAGATGTCCCACAGCCACTGGACCCCATAATCTTGCCCAACACCCAGTCCATGCAAGCATTGAACATAGTAGGAACAAGAATACACCCCTGACAAACCCCAGAATAAACTGAACAAAACACAGAGGCTCTGCCTCCACTCTGCACAGCACTCACAGTACCAATGTACAGGCCGGCCATGATATCCAGCAACTTCGGGGGTATTCTGCAGTCTCAGGATATTCTATAGGGCAGCTCAATCAACTGAGTTGGACGCTTTACGAAAATCGACAAAGACTGCAAAGAAACTCTGCTAATATTTGCGTTTGTGCTCCATGAGTGCCAGGATGCAGTTGATGGTAGGTTTCTTAGATGTAAAATCAGACAGATCTTATTGGGGCTGACCCTAGCAAGGACCTTACCTGACACTGAGAGCAGTGTTATCCCCCTATAGTTTCTTCAGTACAGGTGATCACTCTTCCCTTCCAGATAGGGACAGCAAGTGCCACCCATCTCCCAAATGGAACCAACGATTGCTTTCAATGCTAGGAGGACAGCCTTACCACCAGCCTGGAGAAGTACACCCTGGATATCTAGACCCCTGCAACCTTCCCTACCCTCAGCTGGTTTACCACCTGTGCAATATCAGTGAGACTGGATGATTCACAGCTAATTGGAGGATCAGTCACAAGAACCGTAGACCCAGAGATGTCCGACGTCCTAGCCGAAGAATCAAGTTTAAACAGCTGCTCAAAGTAGCCAGCCCAGCGGGTCACAATTGCTGCATAATTCATAAGGACCACTCCATCACCTGCCCTGACTGCTACTCTCCAAGGAACACAGACCCATGGGGACTGACACAGTCCTCATAGCCAGCCCTGTCAGTGCCAGTGGTCTCCCTCACCAGGACATCACTCACTGCAGTCGGAGCATACACTGAGACAACAGACAAATCTCCCAGAGAGTGAGTTAAAAAGAAATAAATTATTTTGAATAGATAAAGGCTTTGGCATGTTATTCTGAATCTAAACTGTTATTATATGGGCATGCATAAAACATGGAAACAGAAGCAATTTGATAGTAAATAAACATGAAACTTTACATAGTCTGGTGTTTGAAATGTAGTAAGGTAAGACAAAAGCTAATTGGTAAATTTAAACAAAAAAAAAAAAAGTTAATAATATAATCGAAAATAAGAGTCTATTTGTTAAATTCTTTACTGAATATTTAAAAGATACAGAAATGTATAAAACACTCTAGAAGTGTAAGAAATGGTAAGTAAAATAAGTTAGAATCTCCATCCAGAAGATGGCAGTAATGGATCATCATTAGAATTTAATTCTTGCTAAATTGCTTTGGTGTCAGCTTGAGTAATCTTATTGAGATGACTGTCAGTAGTAATGTTTGCCTAAAGAACATGGATGCTTTGTTTATTTGTGATGGCACTGCAGAATATAGAAGTTAGTATACCTTCAGTTTATGTATTAATCATAGAAAATTTTAAGACACCTAATTTTACACAATACAAAACAGAAATTGTTCATTTTTTTAATATATTTTTAACTGAATCTTTTCTGAGGTCTGTAAATTTGACATTAAAAATTAAAATATTCCTCTTTTTAATTTACATCTTGCCTGAAGAATGGGCCTGAGTTGCCTCGAAAGCTTGCATATTGTAATCTTTTTAGTTAGCCAATAAAATGTGCCATTTTGCTTGACTTTTCACTCTTTTTAATTTGAAAGAAAGAAACCTTTTAACATTGAAATGTGACTATAATTACTTACAATCAAAATCTCATCTCAAAAGAATCATAAGAATCCACATATAATTTCTGTTAATAAGAGTTGGAATGGACTAGCAACCAAGTCAGGGTTGATTTCTAGCCTTGCAACTGATGGTTTCCCAACAAGTCACTAAATAGATTTAGGAAATTCACTGGTCAGCACAGTATTGGGACTGATAGAATTAGAATTATCAACTGAATGATTTGAATTGTGAAGTTCATTAATTTTGCTATTTTTTGTAGCAATTTTATGCTCAGAGGCTGGTAAAGTGATTAGTGCTGTTGTCTCACAGTTCCAGAGTCATGGGTTTTAATCTCAACCAAAGTCACTGGCACTGTGAGTTTAGCATATTCTCTCTTGTTTTCTTTCCACGTAACAAACATGTTCTTATTAGTGTAATTAGCATTTCTACACTCAGTGTTTGTGGGTGGTAGTAACCTGCAATGGGCTGGTGACCTGTACTGGAGGGATAGGTTTTGGCCACAGTGATCATGACCTGGGTTAAGCTGTTTGAATAATGGGTGACCAAAATCAGCACAATCATTTTTACAGCCAAATCATTGAGCTTCTGAAACTGCATTCTCCTTTAGATGGTCACAGAGAATAAATTGTAATGCAGTCATATAAAGTACATGGCAACACAGAACAGTGGTTCTCAGATTCAGTCCCCAGGACTTCCCATTGCTGCAGTTTTTTTTCTTTTTTAATTAAACTAATTTCAAAATTAGTACATCATTCGTACTTTTAATTGATCTCATTGTGTAGTAAACTAGTCTTTTACATTCTCTTAGTATAAGAATTAGGAAATATTTGTTAAAACCTTAAATTCTTACATTTTCCTTGCTGTTTTCTTTTTATATCGTCCTTCTCTATAGAGTCTGTTCTCTTAATTGTATTCAGATGCTGACAAAACCGAATGCTATGGGAAGCAATTACTTCAGTACCATATTCACCTGCCATCGTATTTGTAAGAAATGTTTCAAAATGAGCAGGCAAGTAAAATTGGCAATGAAGTAATTGGGCCTTTTAAGTATTCAGTGCTGTTTGCACCATTGTCTGCCTTGCTCATTGTTCATCATCAGCATTTGGATACAATTAAGAGAGAAAATTCTACAGAAATGGGTCAATTGTAATGAAAATGGCTCAAGATACAAAATCATTTAATGCTTTGGCAACAAATACAAATACATTTTTCTTAGAAATTTTTGTTAGCCAAATCCCTAAACAATGAGGTCTATGAAAAGTATGATTGACACACTTGTGAAACAGGTTGGAATCTAAATCTCCAACCATGTGGGTCTTCCAGGGCTGAACGTGTAAATCACTAACTTAAGAGTTTGGCCACTGTCAGTGTGAAATGTGTACATTTTCCGGTTTTCTTTAAATACTTCAGTTTTCTCCATTATCTAAAACACAAACAATGTGTATTAATATTAGACACTAAAAGGTGGGTATGTGCACCATGTGATGTACTAACAGACGTTCCAGGGCTGGATTTAGAAAATGGATGTATGTTTGCCAAATAAAAACATAAATTATGATATAAGTATTTCAAATATGTGCAATATTATTTATACTATAATATAATGAAAACAAATAGAAAATAAAGTGTATTTGAGTTGCATATGTTTTCTTATGTAAACATGGCCTTTCCATGAAACTAACTGATCAGTCAGCAAAAACATCATATGTGGAGATAATGACATTTAAAATAGAGGCTTTTGTTAAAAAAATAAGTTTGTTTTGTATTTCTGTTTCCAATTCAAATCTGTATATTAAAGTCAAATATCAAAGGATGCAACTGTATTACCAAATGTAAATGTATTTATTTTGTCTCCAACTGCATAAATTACTATTTAATTAATTGTATCTAAATGCTGATGATTATGCAGTGGTCTGCATATGACTACTTTATAATTAAGTGATTCTACCTGACCCATGCTTCTTAAAGTCTTTTCACACACAGTATCAGTTTGTGTGTCATGTGTTTTCATGACACACATTGATCCCTTTAATGCTAAACTTAATTTTATATAATCTCTGGACATTGTTTCCTATCTGATGCATTAATTCATGACAGCACTGTACCCAGCTGTGAAAGAACTATTTAGAATGGTAATGCTAAATGTCAGACTAATAAAGGCCTCAAATATTCCCATGAGCATTTCAATGAATTTAGAAAACTGCAGTGGCCTCCCTAGTCATCACATTAAAATGCAGTTTAGCATTTGTGGGGTGAGATGAAGCAAACTATTTGAATATAAATATTTCTTATAAGGGCGGCACGGTGGCGCAGTGGTAGTGCTGCTGCCTCGCAGTTAGGGGACCCGGGTTCACTTCCCGGGTCCTCCCTGCGTGGAGTTTGCATGTTCTCCCCGTGTCTGCGTGGGTTTCCTCCGGGCACTCCGGTTTCCTCCCACAATCCAAAGACATGCAGGTTAGGTGGATTGGCGATTCTAAATTGGCCCTAGTGTGTGCTTGGTGTGTGGGTGTGGGTGTGAGCCACAGGCCCATGAAAGATGTCACAGGGAACTGTGGCAAGCAGCGACAGAGGTGTCTGCTGCTGGAGGGCTGTAGCCAGACTCTGTTGGGAATAAAACTCTCTTACTGCTATAACAGACATAGTTGATATAATTAATCATTTTAGTACTATAAAATTGACTTATTTAATCAGGAGTCTCTATCATTTTTACAGTATATAGTTTCATTTTTGTCTTTTGCAATATTTTTTTCATTGATCCTACATTATTCTGTCATATGAACTGCTTGCTTAGTACAGTGTAATCAAATGTGGCAGATTCCTCATAGATAGCAATATTTGTTCAATCACATTGAAAAGCAATCTGTTTATGCCATTAAATGTCTTAAGTTCTGCACACCTGTTAGCATGTTGTCACACACGTGCGCATGGGAGGCAGCTAAAGGGCTTGAGTAAGGGCAGTTCCAAGACATACCGGGATGTGGCAGGGTGCACTGAATCTTTTTCTCCCTTGCCTGCAGACCATTCACGAGAGATTCCACCTGGTCCTCTAGACGTCACTTCCGGGACCGAGCCTATGGAAGGAGAACTTGATGGCTCCGGCCCCTGTGATGTCACGTTCAGGCTCGAACCAATGACTGAAGACCTTCATGAGCCCAACCCCTTTGACTTCACTTCCTGCCCTCCCCTTTAAAAGCATCCACCTTTTTCCTATTCCCTCACTTCTGTTTTGGACTCGGTTTTGTGCACATCAGTGCTGTATCAATTTAAGCAACTTCGTAGCCAGGAAACCAATTATACGGGTAGTTGCCCCAAACCTTGTATGACTCTGTGTTGAGTTTGTGACAGTGTAAAAGCAATATAAATTATGTGAATCTCATATGTGGTTTGTAGGTTTGTGTTAATAATAGGCAGTGCCACTTTAGGTAAACTGTTATTAAGCAGCGATACTGATATAAAATGTAATTAATTTAACTGAATCTGAGAATTGGGAGTTGAGAAGTAATGTGAAATGGTATAGTAAACGTTTTGCATGTCACAAGGGTTCTATCAAGGGAATAATTCTATTCCACCTTTTAAAAGTATTGCTGTTATTTGTTTTTGTATATTATTGATATTTTGGTTTATCACTGCACTGCCATTTTATGGTCAGTCTTTTTCACCCTTACTTTCATGAGTGTGGTGACAACATCCTTTGTCAGTGTCAGGACACATGATACCATTACATGATTATAAACAATAGTAGCATGCTCTGACTTGAGGCTAAGATCTGGATCCAATCAAGTAATAAGAGAGAGTATTGAAGAAAAGGATCTTCTTCTTCTTTCGGCTGCTCCTATTAGCGGTCGCCACAGCGGATCATCTTTTTCCATATCTTTCTGTCCTCTGCATCTTGTTCTGTTACACCCATCACCTACATGTCCTCTCTCACCACAATTAGAAATAGGATCTTTTTGCTTTTTATTAAATAAATTTTGGCTTTTCACTTGCAGTTTGATACTCAGCTTCTTTCATTTTCTTAGGTACTTTTATCCTCTCTGGATTACTAAATATTCTAACTGGTTTCCCCTAAAGAAAGCACCTTATTTCTTGATATAATATTAAACAATTAAGTTCCTCAGAAACCTGCTAATTAGTACAACAGTGTTTTAATGGCCTAGTAATTGATACTGAAACATGCACTGACACCAGGGGCTAGAGATTTATCCAGTTTATGCATTCATATGGTCAGGAGTTTCAGCTATGATCTTCTTGATTGTCGCTGTGCATTCCTGTGTCTTTCTTATTCTTACATTATGTATCCTGGATTTTGTGTTGCATGCCTATGAACCATTGCATTTGTCTGCTGTAAAATTTCAGGATTTTTTTCTTGCAGGTTAATGTGGTTCAGCGTCTTATTTTCTTATGGTAGGGGGTTGTATGACCCAACAAGATGCTAGATATAAACAAAAGTAAATTTTCTGTGCAATTTTCAGCATGCATCTCTCCATCTTTGTTGTTCTTGCATTCTGCAACACACATTTGACTTTAAGCAGACGGCACTGCACCTATTGTTCGTATTCTTCCTATCATGGTGTTCTTCAGCACATAATCAACATTTGCAGTTTGCTAGATGTTCAGCAGATGTTGATGCTTCTCTTTTTATTCCCAGCATATCACTTCATTCTGTGCTCACTTTGCAATTATAAACCCATCATCATAGGTCACTTTACTGAGGTTGCCACTATTCTGCCTGATGGCAAAAGAGGACCAGGAAATGAAGCGTATGTCAAACCAGAAATGAGTCAAAACCATAAAGACCAAGTCATAAACACCATGGGCTAATCATAATCCAGATATCAATGTCAGAGAGAGAAATGGTAGAATTGGAAACCAGGAAAAAGAGAAAGAATGCATATTTTATTTGATAGTTTTTATCTCAATATCGAATTAATCCATGTGCCACATTTAAAGGGTCAAGCTGTTGACGCAAGGTGCAGTGTTGTGCTGTGTAACTTCCATGGCAACCAGGAGCCATGTGCTGGTAATAGGAATAATAACCTGGTAGCACCTGATTGATAAACAAAATAATTAAAGAAACACATCTGGTTTTAGAACATGTTTCAGTTCCTCTCACTCTAAAGAGACATGTATTTTCTTTCATTTTGAATCATCCTGTGTGGACAACTTTCCCGAGCAGCAACTCTTATTCTACTAATATACCAATACTTTGAAAACACTATGTTTACTAATTTAAGTGTATGGGAAGTCCCCTATTCAATGCAAATTGTCATGTACAGTAGTTCCTGTGATCATCAAACCAATTTCTAAGGCAAACAATTAAATGAAAACCAGAAACTTATTCATGAGAATGTTCTTGTATATAGAAAGGCCACTATCATATCTCCGGTTTCACTTGATCTGTTGGATATGAGCAGTTCCTGTAGATGTAAATGTCTGATAAGTCAGTGGTTCAAGGTTTACACACTGATTTATTAAAGACAGATCATTATGAATCATTTATTACTCATCTACTTTATTTTAGCTTCTAAAAGGTTAGTTGTGTAGAACATTATTTTACATAAGTCGAATTTTGTGTGTAACTTTTCCCAAATAACGTGATTAGCTGCAAAGCAATACTTTTTATGATGTTTCTCCTGATTTGTAATTTATTTTATTTGCAGCTGATACACTCATATAGGCATATGCTGTGTTTCTATAGCTAAATGAATTTAATCATACAATAAAGTTTTGAGCGACGGCACGGTGGCACAGTGGTAGCACTGCTGCCTCACAGTAAGGAGACCTGGGTTTGCTCCTCGGGTCCTCCCTGCATGGAGTTTGTATGTTCTCCCCATGTCTGCGTGGGTTTCCTCCGGGTTTTCCGGTTTCTTCCCACAGTCCAAAGACATGCAGGTTAGGTGCATTGGCGATCCTAAATTGGACCTAGTGTGTGCTTGTGTGTGTGTGTGTGTGTGTGCCATGCAGTGGGCTGGCACCCTACCCAGGGATTTGTTCCTTCCTTGCGCCCTGTGTTGGCTGGGATTGGCTCCAGCAGACCCCCGTGACCCTGTGTTAGGATATAGCGGGTTGGAAAATGGATGGATGGATGGAATAAAGTTTTGAGCATCCTAGACTTTAAAAGACTATACATTTAGGACCCCAAGATACATGAATCTCACCTCATGATGATAATAGCATTTCATGTGTCTCATGCACACAAACAGAACTTTAATAAATTACTTAAGCATGCTGTGTTCAAATTATCATACTTGGATTTGCTGTTTCATTTTTATGAAAGTTTCCATCTCTTTCAAGCTTCTTGAGCTTTTTTTATGTATAATGTTGCACTTGTTTTTTAATGATAATGATTTGCCTTTGAGAGTTAGTTCCTTGTTCTTCACATACCTGCTTTTGAGTATCTCACTATCTTCCTAGATCTCTCTGTCAAGTGTTGCCCAATTTATATAAGTCCATGTTGCTGTTGGCTTTTAGTGTCCAGTGCATTTACCTACATCCTGACACTCACACAATACCTGAGTTCAAAACTCCACAGCAAGACAGAATTTAATTAGACAATTCAACTCCACATATGGAAGCCAATTAAAAGAAAAATAAGCATTAACATTTTTTTCCACCATGGAACCAGAAACACCTGTACAGATATTAGAAAAAACTCTACCCTCGGATGTTATTGTACAATGACAAATGCCAAGCAGGACGTCTCAGCTAGAACTGTCATCTGTAAAAATAAAATAGTATATGATAGCAGGATAGCTCAGATTCCTCAAGCTAAAACATTCTCTGCTATTATATATTCAAAATCGGCAATCTTCTCTCCTAAAATGCTAATGACCAGATCACCATTTTCACAAAATTATACCAAGGCATAAATTTAGAAATTGAAAGAAAAGTGTCATTCTTCTATTGTGACAAACAGGGGATGAATGATAGAATTTCTTCAAGGGTGTGCCATTAAGGGGAACTCCATTGAGGTGCTTTTTATTATTAGGTGTTGTTGGTTTTTAGTTATAATATTACCATTGTTTTCATGTGAAGTAAAAATGACAGTATAGGATGCAGTGCAACTAAATATACTGAAACTAAAAAACAAAAGAAAATATCAATTGAAAAAGGAAGAATATTTCTCTGAGGTTTCTTTCATGATCTAAATTAGAAGAAATGATCAGAGCTAACAGGTAATCAAAAATGAATAGAAAGTGGTCAGCATTGTGTTCCTATTCTTAACCACTAGAGACATTAATTGTTATATTGCCTTGTTGTGACTCTGCTGGGAAACAACAGTGTTTCTGGTTTGCATTTAATGTTTAATGGACTCTTCTTACAGGCTTAACATTGAGAAAATACAAAATTTGATGTTTTGAAAGGTCCTTCAGAGCTATGGAAAGTGTACAGTCAGAAAATCACAATTTGTACAAGATTTTAGGAGAAGATAAAGGAAAGAGAAGTGTTTAATTGATAAACATGTCTTTGTATATAGTGCACCACTTGAGTAGATACCTGTTTCTTTTTCATTTATTCTTTCTTTCTCTCTGATAAGAGAGACTAAGTTTCACTAGCCCTATTACAGAAAGCTGAATCCTTCATTAAATAAGCCTTTCTGAGACCGTAAGTTTGGTTTACTTGATACAGTGAAAGACATCTTCTTTAACTCAGACTTCTCTGAGATTCAGTCTTGGGTCCTTTAGAAGCATTTTCCTGTATTTGATATTTCAAACTATCTACTCGGGGGTCTGTCTCCAGCCTACATATTGATCTCTGTATGACAATAATTATAGCAAGCACTGGCATATCTTGAGCAAGAAACACTCTAGTGAAATGCCAGTTTTTCCAATAAACAGAAAGATGTAATCTGTAAAATGGAGGAAACATGTTTGCAGTTAATACTATCAACTCATAGTGAACAAATAATAAACAACAGTTAACTTGAATTTAAACTGGTGATGTTTGTTAGAGGAGATGTGCATTGCTGCATTATCACAGCTCAAGGACATTTTCTTCAAATCCTGACCTGACGACTGTCTCTGTATTCTCTGTTTTCAAGGAGTTTGTTGATCATTTAGCACCTGCATTCCAAAGACATAGAGGTTTGGGCGATTACTGTGTCTAAACTGGTTATGATAACATAAGAAAAAAATTAGGGCTGTCCTCAAAACTCCTAATTAGGCCTGAGACCTGCAATCTCAAAAAAATATGCTAACCTTATTCAAAAAGGGAGAGGGGAACTATAAAAAGTAGAAAGCAAAACTGCTTACTTTTAAATTTTATATTCTGAATTTGGGCACAAAACATTACAGTGGATTCAGAAAGTATTCAGACTCCTTCCTTTTCTTCACACTTTATTGGGTTGTAAAATTAATTTTAAAAGGATAAATATTTCATATTTGCTGATCAACCTACAGTCAATATCCTATAATGGCAAAGTGAATACATATTTTCAGAAAGGTTTGCAAATTTATTAAAAATCAGAAACTGAAATTTTTCATTCATATAAGAATTTGAATTCTTAATTTGGTACATTGTAGAAGCCCCTTTGGCTTGTGGTTGAAATCAAACATATTAAAGATAAAAAACATATCCTCTAATCAGACAACTCTAATAAAACCTTTTGGTCAGTAATCGGGAGAAAAACCATTCATTGTGTAATTTTTTATTTTTCAGCTAATGCTTGAACGGGGAGCATTTTTCTACAGCATAAAAAGGATAGCAACTATTGTATTACATACAGTGTCAAACATTTAATCTGATTGGTTCATTGGTTTACACCCAAATAATCTATATAAAATAAGTCTATTCTTATTCTTCTTATTTCCTTTGTGTTGAGCCATCACCCTTGAAATTTCTGTGTATGTAACAACTGTCAATTCTGGTTGTTTACAACACATCTGCTGATTTTTAGTCACCTTTCCAAACATTTTGTGTATCACCTCTTTGTCTTTGTTGTTCACTTGCTTGATGCTAACATGAATGTTATATTTTAATCTGGAAAGCATATCAAAACACCTTATCCTACTGGCTATGTGACTGCTAAGTCTATTTTTTCTTCCACAGGCAGCAATTCCAGCATTGAGTCTCCTTGGGTAAGACTCTACAAAGGTTTGTACACCAGGGTTTAGTCACTTTATCCCATTCTTTCTAGCAGATCATCTTAAGCCGCGTTAAATTGAACTGTTATCTTCAAGTGTCTTCACAAATGTTCTATGGGCTTTACATCTGGGCTTTGACAGGCCCACTAAAGAAAAAAGTATAGCCACTCCAGAGTTGTCTTGGCTGTAAGGCAAAAAAAAAACATACAGAATATTGCCTTAAAAGATGAAACTTAAAATGAACTAAAGTTAAATCTGAAATCCCAAGAGCAATACCTTCAATGGAAGCAGTAAGCCCATAAATGAAAAAATTCAATAAGAAATACAGCGCATCACTTTTTCCACATTTTGTTATGTTACAGCCTTATTCCAAAATGGATTAGATTCATTTTTTTCCTCAGAATTCTACACACAACACCCCATAATGACAACGTGAAAAAAGTTTACTTGAGGTTTTTGCAAATTTATTATAAATAAAAAAACTGAGAAATCACATGTACATAAGTATTCACAGCCTTTGCTCAATACTTTTCCATTCCTCTTTGCAGCACCTCTCAAGCTCCATCAGGCGGGCTGCCATGTGCCTTTTACTAAGGAGTGGCTTCCGTCTGGCCACTCTACCATACAGGCCTGATTGGTGGATTGCTGCAGAGATGGTTATCCTTCTGGAAGGTTATCGTCCCTCCAAAGAGGACCTCTGGAGCTCTGACAGAGTGACCATCGGGTTCTTGGTTACCTCCCTGACTAAGGCCTTTCTCCCCTGATCACTCAGTTTAGATGGCCGGCCAGCTCTAGGAAGAGTCCTGGTGGTTTCAAACTTCTTACACTTACGGATGATGGAGGCCACTGTGCTCATTGGGACCTTCAAAGCAGCAGAAATTTTTCTGTAACCTTCCCCAGATTTGTCTCAATCCTGTCTCGGAGGTCTACAGACAATTCCTTTGACTTCATACTTGGTTTGTGCTCTGACATGAACTGTCAACTGTGGGACCTTATATAGACAGGTGTGTGCCTTTCCAAATCATGTCCAATCAACTGAATTTACCACAGGTGGACTACAATTAAGCTGCAGAAACATCTCAAGGATGATCAGGGGAAACAGGATGCACCTGAGCTCAATTTTGAGCTTCATGGCAAAGGCTGTGAATACTTATGTACATGTGCTTTCTCAGTTTTTTTATTTTTAATAAATTTGCAAAAACCTCAAGTAAACTTTAACACGTTGTCATTATGGGGAATTGTGTGTAGAATTCTGAGGAAAAAAATGAATTTAATCAATTTTGGAATAAGGCTGTAACATAACAAAATGTGGAAAAAGTGATGCACTGTACAAAATCCAAGAAAAGACAAACAAAATCCAAGAAAGGATGACAAAAAATATAAGCAGAAAAGCTAATGACTCAGCAATAGTTCAGAGGTATCTCAGGTGTTCTGTAGGCACAAGCAGTTCCACAGCTAATGTGTCAGAGCACCTCCTGGGGCTCAATGTGTAAAGGGCAAAGAACATACATAATACAATAAAAACAAACACAAAGCACATTAAATAAAAATAATAAATGACTGCAAAAAAATGATTAACATAGGAAAAGAAAGAAAGAAAAAAAAAACAAAGTACATCCGGGTCACACGAAAGTCTATCACAGTAGGGAGCTTGTCTCCCTGCAGCGTCCTCTTGTGGTACCCCATGACTCCAGCAGGGCTATCCTGCCAGACTACATTTCCTGGCATGTCAAGCTGACTTCCCACTGGGCGCCAATAACCAGGACTGCTGCCACCTAGCGTGCTGGGGGAATAAAAAACCCCAAGCAATATCTTTTCTGTTTAATGGGCTGTCCATTCACCCTTTCCAGTCCTTTCATCCAGGTCTGCTCCCTCTCCTGGCCGGGATGCCCGTCCAGCCCATGTGGCATCTACAGAATGTATATGCAAAGTAGTGCTTGAAGTGGATATACATAAGTGCCGGTACCGAATGCATTACACTGATGTATTAACATGAAGAGTAAGGACCGTGGAGCAATAGCTTTCAGCATTGCCGGCACAATTTTTGTGGCTTCCACATTAGAAATTTAAGTGCCACTATCTACGACCGATGATTCTATGTTGGAGTTTACAGCACCATGATCAAAGAGCAGAGGTGTGACAGGAGGTTGATTTTCAGCACCACGACTGGGGGCTGGAAGTAGACAGAGCAGGACCGATAACCAAGTTTAGAGCCAGTACATATCTAAGATTGCTGGTAGTCAACACTAAGTCTAAATATTGAGCTTTGCATCTTTCTTGTGCTTTATCAAACTTTCTTTTTCCATTTCAGAATGTGATCACATCTTTTTTTTTTCTGTCCGCGACACTGCCCTGTCTTCAGTCAGCTGTCCACCTTAATGGTTATAGATGCTATTTGCATGGCCTGTTAATCACTTCTTATTCATCCTTCATTTACATAGGGCACATTCTCAAATGTAGCACAGAGCCTATAAGTTAGCATAATATTAATAAATATTGACAAATAAAAACAAGTTGGTTAATTTTCTTTTTTCAATAATTCTTTAAATTTAAGTCAAGTCCATTAAGGCATTTGTGAGATTTTTGGGGTAATTAGCTTTTTAACTGGTTTTTTTTACCCCTAAATATTATAGTATATCAAAATGTCCTTTCTTAACAGATACCTACTGCCTTAGATGTACCATCCTGCCAAATTTCAGCTTTTTAACTAAGCAGTAAACAGTGTTTTTGTTGATGAGTGAATGGGTAAATAAGTGAGTGACTGAGACAGTCAGCTTTTCATTATATATACCGTATTCAGATTCAATGTATAATGGGTTCTGTACTGCTATTTGTTATTGTTATATAAAAACTGCAATATTGCGGTGGTATCTAAAACTGCATTATTTTGTCCATTTTATGAATAAATGAAGGAGGATTGCATGGTATTGTAAAGCACTGCTGCTTCGTAGATCTAGTGTCCTGGTTTTAAGTCTCGCTCTAGTTCCATGTTAAACATTCTCCGCATGACTGTGTGGCTTTTCCTCCAGGTAATCTGATGCTACTCCCATATCCCCAAAGATCCTTGTGTTTTATTAATTGATGGTTCCAAATTGGCTTCTGTGTGGGTGTTTGCACTTGTGTAGACCCAGAGACAGGTGTGGTTTCTGCCTTGCACCTAGTGCTGCTGAGATAGACTCCAGCTCTCCATGACCCTTAATTATATTAAGCAGATATGATAATGTTGTTTTATATTATGTAATGAATACATTATTGAAACTTTTTTGCCAGGAAACATAATTGCTAATGAAAATAACCTGTAAATCCATAGAAATTTAGTTTGGTGGTACCAACCATAGATAAAACAATAGTAAGTAACAAAAGCTTTTACAGTGTATACCACATTACTACAACATCATTTGCAACATCTGGAAATTATATTACTGTGTACAGTAAACAGTAAATATACGCAACAAAAGAAAAATAACATTGAACTCCTGTCACATTTGGTTAGATGGATGTGATCGGAGATCTTGAAAAAACAGAGGTGAATGAAAAATCACAACTGACCAAAGTGACAGCAATAAGAACAAAACTGCAGTATTACCATTGTAATGAAAAGAAGGGATGGACTGGTATCATAATGGATTGACATCCCAGCTGGGATGTTTGGTGTACCCTTTTCTGGCCAGGAGGCCACTATAGTGGAGGGACAGAAGGTATGCTGCTTCCAGGGGCCATTTGTTCCTCATGTACTCTGAGTGGTAGTATCCCACTGGTGGGGCTCCCATTTTGGACACCCACAGAGCAGCACACGAGTTGTGGTCCCCACACACAGCTCTGTTGTGGTTCTGGTGTGCCTCTGTAGGAAGCTGCTGATGGAGAGTCCCATGAACCAGAAGTGCTTCCTGGATACAGTATTGTTACACCAGAAATACTCCTGGATTCAACTTAAAAAAGAGCACCCCTTCCTCAGCCGAGTGACTCAGAATTGAGAGGGGAGGTGAAGGACAAAGCTTGCATGGAGAGTTGTAGAGGAGGAAAAGAATTGTATTGTAATGTTTTGCAGTAAATTGAAAGTGCAAAGGAACTGTGTGCAATGGCAACTGAAGAAAATAAGAGTCTTCTGTGTTTGTGTTGTTGTGTTCTGGGTTTGTGGTGTGGAATGTTCCCTTCTGGTTCACACTGTTTAGAGTGTTTCTTGTTCTGAGCAACCTGTAATGTTTTCCTGATCTTAATAACTCAAAAGATTTATGCTACTCGTATTATATTAATGGCTGTAACACAATAATATATAACTAGCAACTAGACTGCATGGCAATTATACTCTGGGTCTAGTGTAAGGAGAAGACATCTGTAGTACTTCTTTTGAAGTTACAGATTTCTGGAAATAAAGCATTCTCAATGCATGAGACAGAAACAGTAATTAATACTATGTGCTACACAGAAGTGACCCATCAACAATAAGAAGTCTCAAATTACTGTGCTTATTGAAGCATAAAATGTTTGAATGAGTTATTTTCACAGCTAAGTATGTCTTTTATTACACAGTTGGGTAAAATGAATGTTTAAACCCTTCAGTATACAAGGACACCACGGCTTTTGAAGGCAACTGATAACAAATCATTGAAGAATATGAATTACCAAAAGTTAGAGATTTTGAAAATCCTTACATAGCAATCTGGTTCCCTTTCAGGTTTTGCACATTTCTACTGTGGCCCTTGTTTCTCTTTCTGATTAGTTTTGCTCTATGATAATATTGGTTAATCAGAGGAAGTTTATGCATTAGTTTCTGTTGCACTTTACTTTTTCCTGTTGTATTCTTCACCTTTAAATTTAGCTGCTGGTTTCTTTGTCTGGTTAGATTTGAATGCTAGTTTCTGTATCTGATCGTTTTTTTTTTCTTCTGTATTCTGTCTGAGCCGAGATGTTGGTTTCTGTGTGTGGTTAAGATGAGGGAGAGATTTCTACAGATTCTTAGTTTTGTCCTCTGATTTCTGCATCTGCCTAACATTGTCTACACCCATTTAGTTTTGATTTCCTGGGTATTGGTGTATACACTTAATTCATTTTGGCCTTCTGGCTGTATCTCTATACCTGGCTAATTCTGATGTCTGTATTGTGTGTAGCTGTAGCTTTTTGTGAGGGCTTTAAACTGGAATGTACTCCTTCTTGCGTTTTTTAAAGATTTCTAACTGAAACATGCTTAATTGAGTGTTTTCAGTTGTTTTCATTTTTCTGCCTGAGCATATAAAAGCTTTGTTCAAATTTACTTTTTCTTAATATGCCTAGTTTTCAAGAGATTACAAGAGACAAGGGCACTACCAGAATGGTAAGGTTGTTCATGGAACTCAGAGCACCTCCCAATTATAAAGTTCAAAATAAAATACAGCACCTTCCATAATGTTTGGGATAAAGACACATTTTTACGTAATCTACCCTGTGTTCCACAGTTTAAAATTAAAAATCAAACAATTCAGATGTGATTAAAGTGCACATTCCAGATTTTAATTTAGTGGTATTTACATTCCTTTAGTTATACCCCCATTTCAGGGCACCACAATTTATGAGACATAGCAATGACAGGTATATTAAAGTAGTCCTTAAGTTTTCTCTTTAGCATATGGAAGGCATGCTCATTTGGATTTAAATCGAGTGACTGGCTTGGCCATTCAAGACTTTTATAATTTTTTTATTTTACTTATTTATTGATTTTAATTGCAAGCAAATAACATTCCGTACATTAAAGTTAAACTAAACATCCATCCATCCATCCTCTTCCGCTTATCCAGGCTTGGGTCGCGGGGGCAGCAGCTTAAGCAGAGAGGCCCAGACTTCCCTCTCCCCGGCCACTTCTTCCAGCTCTTCCGGGAGAATCCCAAGGCATTCCCAGGCCAGCTGGGAGACATAGTCCCTCCAGCGTGTTCTGGGTCTTCCCCGGGGCCTCCTCCCGGTTGGACGTGCCCGGAACACCTCACCAGGGAGGTGTCCAGGAGGCATCCTGATCAGATGCTCAAGCCACCTCATCTGACTAAGCAAACAAACCAAAATTCAACCCTCTCACAAGAGAAAGAGAGGAGAGCCAGCAGCCAGAGCTAAGCTAAGATTAGGTGTTGGAAAACTCCTGTGTTTGGGATCATTATCTTGTAGTAGGACGAGGCACCATCCAATGAGTTTGGAGGCATTTACTGGAACCTGAGCAGATAACATGTTACTTACTATACACCTCAGAATTCATTGTGCCACTGCCATCAACAGTTACAGTACATCATCAGTGAAGTACTAGGGTATTGTACCGTGCTAGTCATTATGGAGGTAGTGAGAAGTCAAGTAAAATGACACCTTTTATTGTCTAACTAAAAAGATTACAATATGCAAACTGAGTTGCCTTGAAAGCTTGCATATTATAATCTTTCATCAGTGAAGGAAAGTGTGCCAGTACCTGTGGCAGCCATAATACCCCACCACCATGTTTAACAACTGATATGGTATGCTTTAGGTCTTGGGCAGTTCCTTTTCATCTCCACACTTTACTCTTGACATCACTCTTATTCAGATTCAGATCAGAAGACCTTTTTTTCCAGAATTCTGCACGCTTTATAAAGTACTTTTTTGCAAACTGTAATCTGGCCCTCCTGTTTTTGTGGCTAACTAGTGGCTTGCATATTAGAATGCGATCTCTGTATTTCTGTTCATGGAGTCTACTGCACATAGTAGTCCCTGGCACATACACATCTGCCTCCTGAAGACTGTTTCTGATGTGTTGGATATGCGTTTGGGGCTTTTTCTTTACCATAGTGAGGATTCTTCGGTCATCAGCAGTGGAGGTCTTCTTTGGCCCACCAGTCCTTTTGCTATTACTGAACTCACCAGTGCATTCTTTCTTATTAATGATATCCCAGATAGTTGATTTAGGCAATCCTACGGGATTTTCCGATGTCTCTAAAGGTCTTATTCTTGATTTTCAGCCTCTTAACGGCTTATTTGACTTTCATTGACACAGCTCTTGTCCTCATGTTGAACAATGGCAAGTACAAACTCCAAAGGTAGTCTATGCAAGCCTAGTTATCTTTGCCTGCACTAAAGAAGCAATGAAACACACTGGAGTAATCACAAACATCTGTGACGCCAATTGTCCCAAACAATTGGTGCCCTAAAATGGGGTGACCGTGTATAAAAAGTGTTGCAATTTCTACATGTGGCAGAAATGTATGAAAATGCCCTTAAATTAGAATCTGCAATGTGCACTTTAATCACATCTGAATTGCTTGATTTGTAATTTTAAACTGTGGAGTAGAAGGGTGAATCAAAGAAAAATGTGACTTGTCCCAAACATTATGGAGGGGTGAGTCTTATCAAACATCGTGTCCTGGAAAGAAAACCTCCAGGAGAATCAGAATGAAAGAGATAAGGTAGAGAGAGAGGCACCCAAAAGAACAGCAATACAAGTCTCTCAAAAAAAAACAAGTGGCCAGACAATACAGCATGGGCTGTGTATGCCTCACCCTTGACTTGCAGAGTTTGAGAGAGATCAAGGGTCTTAAGTACACCAAGACCAAAAAACAATTGTAAGTGGCCAGCACCCTGCCCTTGGTTAACTTGTAAAGGCTACAGGTGTTTCCAGGGATTCTATTTTTGTGTTCCTTTAGACACATCAGGCTGCCCTGAAAATGCTTGGTTTTTATGTTCTCCCTGTGTGCCTTGTGTAGTATTTGTGGTGCTTTGAGACATCTACTCATCCACTTAAATTGATGTTGCTTTTTCCACTGCAAATTTGCATTTAGTTATTCTGACCAAATATCATTCAGTGCAAATGAGTTATTAACCTTGGAGCCAGTCCATTTTCAGGATACAAACACATACATCAACACTGTCCTACACGGGGTTAATTTAGAAAATATACATCTTTGGAATGTGACAAGAAAATGACATTCCACCAATAATTTTACATTATTAATTTAATATACAATATAATTAATTAGGTTATAATTGTTATGACAGGAGTTTCTTTTTATTTTTTCATGGGTTTTCCTGAAGATGGGTTATTAATCCTGGACTCATTTTAGGGGTTTTAACAGCCAAAGAATCCAATTCTGCAATCAGAATATTGTTTAGAGCTTGGTTTTAGAACTTTAATATTTCTACCGTCAATCTCAGTGCCATTTTGTTTGAGAAATGGTGTCGCTATTTGATGTGCTTGCATCATCCGTTTCCATGAGGCTTCCCATGAAGCACTGCGGCTGCTGTGTTTGTGACATCACTAACGGGCCATTATAAAGATCACCCTAATGAAGGCCCATGTATCCAAGTTTGTACCAAACTTAGTCTATCACTTACTTTGAACTTTGATTTCTAATATTTTGAAACAAAGCTCTTCCCTTTGACTACACGATTTAGTTTATAATTTGACTTTGATGTTTCTCTCTTGTTGACTTTCAGTTTTGACCTTTGTCTTGCCATTTGCCTGATCCTTACTTAAGTATTTGGACTGGTTGCCTTTTTCACAGTAAGTACAAATTACTGATTACTCAGTTTTCTTTACCTCCAAGTAACTTCTTACAAGTAAAGTAGAATGCCTATAGCATAATATGTCAGTCCTTCACAGTGCACACCCACAAACACAAGCGCATTCCTTAACGTCACACCAACGTTGGGGTAACAGCTAACATGCACACCTTTGAGATGTGAGAGGAATCTGGCATACAGAGACAACCTACAGTTACAAAAGGAGAGAATTAAAATTAACACAGACATTCTTAGACTTTTCTTCAGGAGAATGAAGGTCACCCTTTCAAACACTGCTAACCTGACACTGTGGATGTTCTCTGAAGTTACAAACAGCAACTTACCTTCCCGATCCACAAATCTCTTTAACTCGGACCTACACAAATTATAGTTTCTTGACACATAGAGAGAAATATTGTTAATCTGTCTTCTTTGACCTCCCAGCACAGTTTCCTGATTTTAGAGCACAGATAGGCAGCTCTGTGCGAGACTGCCACACTGGCTGCAGGTATTCTTTAAAGATAGTTTTAGGATTAATAATATTCAAACATGTCATCCAACTGGATGGCTTGATCTTGATTTCATTTTTCCATATCAGAAATTACTACCTGCATACCTTTTACTTTCCTGAGAAAAATCAGTAAAATGTTTTGTGGACCTCTACTTTTGTTTTTCTCATTTAGTGCATTTCTTAATACTTCAGTTTCTTTGTGAAAACAGATGTGAGTGAAACTAGTTCCACGTTAGTGTTTAATCACCATTTTATTTGCATCTTATTATTAATTGTGAGCTGGTTATGTAAAAAAGAAGCAATTTTTACCTCAGATCCTAAACAACAGAGTGAGTGATCAAAATACATAAAATAATAAGACATACAACCCTGTTCAATAAAAAGTACAAAGGCATCTAACTGAATTTCAGAGAGAATAATACCCATTGAATATTTCAGAATACTTTATAATTTGAGATCTGAAGCAGACCATTTTCTTAAAAAAGGTACAATTATTAAGACTGGTGCCTTGTCCGGGCTTGGTTCCTGCCTTGCACCCAAATGCTATAAAGCTAAACATCAGATACTGCCACTGCCATTAAATGAAGTGGGTACAGGGAATGAGTGAATCATGACTAGTTGTGTTGCAATCCCGTGGGCTGCCTTACGCTGTAAATATATCTTTTTTTTGTGAAGCACGTCGTGATAATACATGATGTGATATACAAGACAAGATCGAGAATTTCAGTATAAGACACCTTGGTATATCACACATTGCATTGCATGCTAGAAAGTAAATATAGTATTTTTTCCAACCATCTATAAGAGAATTTTCCAACTCCACACAGGTCTAGACAGTGATTGATTTGCCTTATTCGATGACAGTTGCTACTTCAACAGGAACAAAAAGACACAAATGGAAACACATTGAAGCTAGTTTTCATACAAACCTTAGGACACTTGTCTTTATACAAAGATGCATGGAATAAACTGCCAAGTACTATGGCAGAAGGGGTACTTTAGGGACTACATATATTGTTGGAAACATTACATGAACAGGATTAGCAAACTTTATTGGGCTAAATAGCCTGTTCTTAACAACATTGTTCTAATGTTCTAATCTGTTTTAGGTTGCTAACCCCTTTATCACTATGCCACTTGCTAAATAGAATAGCATTACTTTTTTTCATTTTCTTCATATTTTATCAGTACTTCCAGACTAAAGATCAAACCTGAATAGAATATAGATACTAACCATGGGCATTCAGAAGAATTGCAAATCTGTTACGTTAACTGTGTTAACTTCACCATGTTGGCCAAGCAAGTAGAAGAAATTTTAGAAGTAAAGTAAAAATGTTTCTATGACACTTACATATACAATAACAGAGATACTTTAAACTGTTTTTCCCTACTGCTTTAAGGGTACATTTTGTACAAAGATTAGGAAGTTTTCTTCATACAGAGAACCATAGACACATGGAATAAGTTACCAAATAGTGATGTAGACAGTAGGAATTTAGGGACCTTCAAAACTTGATGTTATTTTAGAAGAATTAAGTGGATAGGACTGGCAAGATTTGTTGGACTGAATGGCCTATTCTCGTCTAGATTGTTCAAATAAATGTTTAAAAAATATTGCTGTCCTCTCATATATCTTTGTCAAACATGAAATCTTAAAGTAGCAAATCCATATTTGCTATTCTCTTGTGTTTGCCTTGTTATCAGTCTGTTTGGGCTCCTACTATTATCAACTGGAGCTCCTTCTGCCAGCTCCTTAACACTGTCCTTGTTAATAACCTACTGGCACCTCAAATTACTCTCACCATCTGCAGGTACTATGTATTAGAGTTTAACCCAAGTTTCATGCTTGTCTCTTACAGCATATTATTTTTTTCTAGAAATGGACATTAAATTCTTCATTTATTGTTCACATTTTATTTATCTATTTAAAGAACAAAATGAAATATGAGAACATTAATATACAATCACTTAACGCTTTTAACATCAATATTTAGGTAATATCAGAAGGTTTAAAAGTGTGATACCAAATTACTTGTGCAAAGACTTATTTTGCTCAACCAGAAAAATCCTAATTCACCCTCCACAACTTTGTGAGTAAGAGGTGTTCTAATTTTCTCAAACTGCATAAATGTCAAAATCATGTTATAAGTATCTTTTCAAATTATTTTCAGAGTTAAGCAAGAATTCATTTCTCTAATTGTAAAGTATACATGCTGGGCCTTTGCTGAAGCTTTTTAAATTGTATTTGCCATTTTATTCTACATGAAGAACCACTTTAGATAGGGTTGTCTTGTTGGATAGCACTGAGCACATTGGGTTTGAGTGGTGAATTTCATGAATTATCTTTGGAACATTAAATTATTCTTGGAAAGTCAGAATATCTTTCACGTTACTATTATGTTATCTTTACATACTGTCATTTTCACAAATTATGCAGCTTCTAATATAGACAAATAATGAAGTGATGTATGGACATTTTTACTGCTTAGAACGGTTCATTCGTCCATTTGTTAATCTGCATGTACAAGGGGGTGTCAAATTTCTAGAATTATTTCAACAGAATTGAGGCAGTCACTTGTAACTAGCCTGCCACAAAAAACAGTCACATCCCAGTGTTCAACCTCTCATAAAAACAAACAAAAATGCAAAGCTAGTGTGCTTCCTTCACATGCAAACATAGGGAAATAAAGCAAGGAATGCAACCAGAGAAGTAAAACATCTACTTTTTAAGAATGCGACTGGAAATAAAACCTACAGATACTGAATGTGGCAACTCAGGATAGGAGTTGTGTCTCCTTAAAGGTTGGCTGGGCAAACTTAGTCTTACTTTGAACCTGCTCTGGCTGTGTAAATATTTGAATTTTCCAAAACATTACAATAAATTTGTATTGTTTTTGACACTGTCAGATTATATTTAACTTGAACACTTTCAGACAGTGATGCAGTGATTGGGGTTACTACTTCACAGATTTGGGTGGAGAATTTGTTTTGCAGGTCAGCATTAAGACTTACTCCAGGTACTCTGGTTTCCTCCCACACTCCAAAATTATACACTTATATAATCTGGCAGCTCTGTTTTTCTGTTTTACAAGTTTTTGTGTGTGTGTGTAAGTGAACCATGCAACTGACTGTTTGTTGCTATTGTTCAGTCCTCCCAGGCTATGCTCTGGCACGAGAGAACATGTATTAACCAGGTTCAGTAATGAATGCTGTTTCTGCCAGATCACTTATTTGCTTAAAGGAAGCAGTCTTTATTTTATATAGCATGTCTCACAGAGCACATTATTACTATGTCTATCTGAGCACAATTCAAAGTACATACATTCTCAAAGTGCTTAATCCAATTTAGAGTTGAAGGCACAATTCAAAGTAATCAGATAAATACAAGATTATTGCATGCATGAAACATTCTGTGACACAACCTAACATAATTAAGTAAAGATTAACATAGCAAAAAATCTATTTCAGTCTACATCCCAGAGATGTGTGTTTTGATAACTAGCAAGTCTAAATTAGGCTGGAGGAAGCAATTGTGGGGAGTGTATAAAAACTGGCTCTTTCTAAGAGCTGATTCCTGTCTTGTGGGGTGCTGCAGGGACTGGCACCCCATGACACTGTAGTGTAAAGCTTTTCAATTATTTTTATGTCAATTTGGGAGCCTTTACAATGCAAAGAGGAGCTCATTCCAAAGTAACAAGATAAAATATACAATCTTTCAATGCATGAAAAAATTACAAGAAAAAATTGAAAGATGGACTTATGGGTACAGTAAGAGTAGATAAATAATATGTCTTTACAAAATGGTTTGACAAAGTAGAGGAATGCAATTCTGTCGAATGGACCCTAGTGTGGTTGATTTATAATAAATAATACTTTATCACTCACAAACAGTAAGTGCTTTTTTATAAGACCCTTTTATGACACATTTCCACAAACTGCTGTAGGTATCATTTAAAATTCAATGAAGGCATGCAGCCTGGTTTCAGGTATTTTAAAATACAACTGATAACCAACAGAAGCATTATGCTTGCATTAATTATATCTACTCTATATATATATAAAATCCTAAGCCTACAAGTGCAACGATTTTGTGCAACAATTTTATGTGACGTTTCTATATCACATTTTCTGTCACGCTTTAAACCTGGCTTATTTTAAAACCTATATATATATGTTTGGTATCATTCTTTTCAGAATTTATTGAACGTTAATATGATATTGTTAGATTTTCAGATTCTTATTCCGTTTTAAATTATAAACTAAAAAATATCAAGAACTCATGTCCCACGAGACGAGACTTTGTGCCAAAAGATTTAACCATGCCTGGGGACCTGAAATAAAAGACAAAGAGTAGGGCAACTGCTGTACAGGCTTTTAAATGTTTGAAGCGCCGTACAAGATGCAGATCACATGGCACGGCAGCAGCAGCAATCTAGCAGCTGATCGAGCAAAGAGGAGGTAAAAAAAACTGTACTTACTTCTCATTGGTTCACCGTTTAAGAGGGGTTTTCGGAGGAGCAACCGCATCTCCTTGGGGTGGGTTCAGCCCCCCCTCCACAACACGAGTGGCAGAATAGAGAAACATCAGCCTATATTTAGCTACCTTGTTCACTTGCAGCCCATATCCCTTTTCAACCTAGTTGCACATGGTAACACTCATAAAAAAACCTAATACATAGGTAGAAATAAGGAACACAGAAATGCGATTGCACCATTTCTAAAACCTTATACTGTAGAATGTTCTGAGAATTGCAGAGAATTTATAAAATGTTTTACTTTTTCTTCCACTGAGTAAGAAGAGGAAGTTAGGAGCATGTCCTGATTACAGCGCATTGCCACACCCACCACACGATGAACCACCAAGATTGGGACCCGACTGCCTCCGTGCAACAGGTGTCACTTCTGCACCACACTGGAACAGTGTGAGTTTTTTTTACAGTGGTTGGATTGCCAATCCTGCCACCAAACCCCAAGTTTTCCCTGCAAGTTGGAGGACCTGCTTGCTGGGCTGGATGCAGGTTACCTACAAATAAATGAAATCATGAAGCATGAACTCACAAAAACCAAGGTATGACTGTATACAGTAGGAAATTCATACATTGCTATTTACTCTTTTGGAAACTTTATTATACTATTGTTTTTTGTGTATATTGGCATTGTTTATTTAAATTTATATCCATTTGAACATTTCTAAAAACAAACCAATTGAATCAATCAAATCAAATCAAATCAAATGAGTGTAACATAAAAATGGTAATGGAGTAATCGAATAGTAAAGCTGCAACTAATCAATGTTCGTAATATCACCACTTCCTTGTTGAAGGTGTGCCCACAAACGAGGGCCCCAGCTATAGATGGAGTAGGAAGCAAGTGAATTATAAAATGTAAAGGTTTTGGGGTTTCATTTAAAACTTCCATTGCTTGTGTCTCACTACTGTAAATATTTCATATTTAAAATGTGGTGTTGTCCTCCTTGCATTGCAAGCAATCTTTGCTTCCACTTGGGACATAGCTGTCATTCCAACAGACTGGAAAACAGGCCTTGTCGTCCCTGTCTTGAAAGAGAAGGGTGATCGCCTGGATTGCGGCAACTACAGAGAGATAACACTGTTCTCTGTGCCAGGTAAGGTCCTTCCTAGGGTCTTCCTCAATGGGATCTGTGATCACTTGCTCACTCACCAGCGACCGGAGCAGTCTTGTTTTACACCATTGACCGCATCCTGGCAGTGAGGGTTCTCAAGGAGCACAAACGAAAATATCAGCAGAGTTTCTTTGCAGCCTTTGTCGATTTTCGTAAAGTGTTCAACTCAGTTGATTGTGCTGCCCTGTGGGACATCCTGAGACTTTGTGGGATCTCCCCAAAGTTGTTGGATATCATAGCTGGCCTGTACACTGGTACTGTGAGTGCTGTGCAGAATGGAGGTAGAACCTCTACATTTTTCCCAGTTGATTCTGAGATTCATCAGGGGTGTGTTCTTGATTCTACTCTGTTCAATGCTTGTATGGACTAGGTGTTAGGCAGGGTCGTGGGGTCCAGCAGCGGTGGGCCATCTGTTGATGAAGAAAGATTCACTGATCTTGACTTTGCTGACAATGCTGTGATCTTTGTGGAGTTAATGGAGGCACTAATTGGGGATCTTGAGAAATTGAGCAAGGAGTCTGAGTATCTGGTCTTGCGAGTGTCCTGGATAAAAACCAAGATCCAGGCCTTTAAAGTCCACTGTGCCACAGCCATTAGCAGTGTGTCTGTCTGCGGAAAGAGTGTCAACCATGTCAAGAGGTTTAGTTACCTCGGCAGCGACATTCATGGACACTATCCAGTGACCTGAGATGAAGACTGGACTCCTTCGGTACTATGTCTCTTCAGAGAATTCTTTGGTACCACTGGTTTGACTTTGTGTTGAATGAGCAGTTGCTCATGGAGTCCCATATGAGGCACTTTACATGCATTGTGAGGGAGTGTCAGTTATGGCACTACGGCCATGTGGTGTATTTCCCTGAGGGTGATCCGGCTCACAGGATCCTCATTGTTGAGGACGCGAATGACTGGACCAGGCCAAGGGGACACCCATGTAACACCTGGCTGCAGCAGACAGATGGTCATTTCCGGGATGTAGGACTAGACTGTGTGTCTGCCTGGGGGGCTGCCCACCAGGATCCCAAGCTTTTTCGTCATGAGGTAGGTACAGCAAGGTGCTGTACCAGTGCATGCTCCCCAGACTGACCTAACCTGACCTGTTGGTATCACCAGTATAGCATTTGTAATTACTAATTACATTAGTGTGTTCACTGTATATAGGGAGAAGAATCTTTGAAGAGCAAAGAGCTATGGGTGCACTTACTTTACGAGAGTATATTTCTAACAAGGTGTTATGGAAATAGTATATGTTCAGAAATTAGTTTAATTATGTTTGGACTGGCTAACAAGAGCTATACTTATCGACTTTATATCCAGCAAATCTGTCTTGTCCTCTAGAATTTCTAGTATGTGTTATTATGCTGATCCTGTGGAGATACAACTTCTCACTATACATAGCTTCCTTGCGATATAAATCTTTGTGGGAGAACTTGCAAACAGGTCAGTAATGAATATTTTGATTTTTCCTGTAACCCCAGAGCTCAAGGTACCAATATATTATTTGCTCTGGCCTCTGTCTTTATGTTCAGAAGCCCCAACATATCTGAAGAGAATGTTTTCTTTTTATTTCAAGCTTAACATTTACTTCAAATGTTGACAGTTACTCTTCTGTGATTTCTACCCATTTATACACCATTATGTCCTAATTTACAGTGGATTCAGAAAGTATTCAGACCACTTACCTTTCTGCACACTTTATCTTTTAGATTTCATTTTAAATAAATAATTTTGTCATTTTCTCCATTAATTTTCATTCAATAACCCATAATGACCAAGTGAAAACATGTTTTCAGAAAGATTTGCAAACTTATTAAAGATAAACTGTAAACTCTCATGTATGTACAGTATTCAGACTCTTTGCTATGGCACTCCAAATTGTGGTCAGTTGCAACTTGATTGCTTTATTTATCTTTGAAATGTGTCATTGGAGTCCACCTGTGGCAAACTGAATTGATTGAACATACTGTAGTTTAGAAGGGTAAATAATAGTACATATAAGGTTCCACAATTTACACTGAATGTCAGGACATACAGCAAGCCATGACGTCCAAGGAACCGTTTGTAGAACTCCATGATAAAACTGTAGTGAGGCATAAATAAGGGCAAGGGTATAAAACCATTTCTAAATCTTTGAATGCTCCAAGGAGCACAGTGGCTTCAATAGCTATGAAACACCTCCTTAATATCATGCCTATGGTAAGGCCATGGTGGTAGCAGCACCATGATATAGGGGTGCTTCTCAGTGGCAGGGACAGGGAGACGGGTCAAAATTGAGGGAAGAACGAATGCAGCCAACTACAAGAAGTCCTTAAAGCAAACCTGATCCAGAGTGCATGCAACCTCAGATTGGGTTGACAGTTCATGTTTCAATGTGCCAGTGACCTGAAGCATACAGCCAAGACAATGCTGAAGTGGCTTCAGAACAGCCACTGACTGTTCTTGAGTGACCCAGCCAAAGCCAATATATATACCTCATAGAACATCTGAGAAGAGACCTGACGATGGCAGTTTATAGATGCTGAGAAGGATCTACCAGGAAAAAGGGGATCAATTCCCAAATCCATTTGTGCAAAGATTATAAAGTATCACCCAAGAAGACTCAAAGCTGAAACTGCTGTCAAAGGGGCTTGTACAAAGTACTAAATGAGTCTGAATACTTACAGTATATGAATAACAAATTTCAGTTTTTGGTTTTAAATCTGAACACTTTTCTGAAAACATGTTTTCACATTGTCTTTTTGGGATATTGATTATTGATTAATGAATAGAATGACAAATTTATCCATTTAAAAGTAAATTTACAACACAATAAAATGCGCAGAAAGTGAAGGTGGCCACTGCATAATATAGAATAAATGTCGAAATTAACTAAGGCACTATTTGTGATGTATAACAACTCATTGGCACTAATAGAAATATACAGTACTGTATATTCGTGTGTACTGACATTTTCTAAATCGAAGGACTTTTACGAAATAATCGTAATGGAGATTTAAGATTAACCCTACGGGTATTTTTACAATTGGGGGGGGTCCCACAAAACTTCGAAAAGACGTAATAGAAGAAATACACCTAGCTGATTCCTAGTACTAGCTAAAAATACTAAAAACAAATATACAAATGGTTATAACAGAAAACTAAAAGTGAACCAAGAAAATCGTATCAAGTAAAACCACTCATTTATTTAGCCTATCTAGTTAATCTGTCGTCCCAGCACGCATAAATAAAGTGACGAACAGCGGAGTCAGCCCTGCAAAGAAACGTATAAGCGATATGAAGAGAGGCGCCTTCTATCTTTTGTGAGTGTTTTCATATGTGGCAAAAGACCCGGTTACTGTAAAACTTAAAGTAAGTCTTTCCGTATAAAATTAAACGCATAACAGGGGCGGAGAAGCTGTGAGGTCCAAGTACAGACACGGCTGCGCCTGCCTCGGTTCTTCCGTCCTGCAGATGGTGCGCTCGATTTCTGACGGCATGACGTCACTGGGAATTTCCAGCGAGGAAGTAATATTGTATCTCATAGAGCGAGTGGCTGAAAGTGGCATATGCACAATCACAAGAAAAAAGACACTCGTTTCTCCTCAGCCGCACTGAAGAAGACTGATTTTATTTCCCTGGTTGCTTACTTATGGATTCGTAGCTTTTTACGCGGCTGCTCGTCTCGTCGTTTCTCTTTATTGAAATGGCGCAGTGAAGTGAGTTACTGTCTACTGGCCCCTTAGACTGTTAACTTTGAAGATCTCCCGCCTCCAGCTACACCAGTCTCGATAGAAAACCTACAGCTTCGCGAAACGGAAAAGGTAAGTTCGACCTGTCATCCGCTGGTGTGGTCGCTCGTGTCTCCTAAATGTCTGCGCGGGTTTAATTGATCTGGCTTCTTTGACTCTGACCCGCTAAAATGCACGCGAATTCACTTCCTCAATAACAACGCTGGGCTGTATGTGGCCTACTTGGAATGGAGCGCCTTCTGTCTTTGACAGGCGAAGGGGTAGCCGCGGAGGGCAGGACAGTTTATTATCGCACAGCTCTACAGTCTGCATCATTTATTTTTTGTGTTCGGCAGGTAAAACTGACATTCACCGATGTTTGCTGTAGTTGTCCTTCAAGTTGTTAAGGTGGGGAGCCTTTATCTCGACATACAGTAGCGTGGGTTGACATTGTTCAGAAATTGTTTTCTGTATGCACTCCGGGTATGGACACCCATATCTGTATGTTTATGAATTAATGTGTACACCCTTATTGATACCGTATTTATTACTGTATACTGTACCCTTATCTCGGTTGAAGGAACTGCTTCAAAGGAACTTCTTGAAAATATGTCAACAGGCCATTAAAGATATCTCAAACGTAGTGTTCGCTTACAATTAAAGGTGTCCGTTTTAATTAAAACCGATTTACTGCTTACTGGTACATTCCTTTTGTTAACAGAATCCCACGTTTACTCAGTTGAGGTGACTTCGTGCTTGGTATTGTGGTTTGGTTGAATGTGTACCAACGCGTCTTTTGCTTTTCTAAGAAATGTCGACAGGTGCATGTTACGATGGCCAAATGCATAATAGAGTTTAAAAAAAAAAAAAAGAAGTCATTATCTCTCGCGTTTAGTGTTTCGTTTTTGCTTTACTGTTGACGTTTTTGTGCCTTGGATTGATTTAGAAGTACAGTACTGTACTGTAGTAGTGAGTCAACAACCAGGGTAGTATGTCCTACAAGAGAGCCGCTAGTTCCGTTTCATTAGCACCTGTGTTATTGGAGACCTGTTTACATTTTCTAATTAATCAAATCGCATTTATGTACTTATCACATACTGTCATACACACAGTGCAATATGTAGTGAAATGCTTAGTTGCTTACCTCCAAGACTGCGCATTAAGTAGAATATAAAAGGATAGTAACCATGACTTTATAAATATCAGTAAAAATCATTATGTTAAATGACAGCAATTGTATGTTCCATACCATTTTCAATGCCCATTTAATCCTAAGCAAGGTAGTGGGAGACTGGAGCTTATCCCAGCAGGCATAGGGTGCAAAGCAGGAGCAATACCTGGACTGGGTGCCAGGCCATAACATGGTGAATACACATACACACACTTGGGTCAATTAGGTGTTGCCAGTCTTCCTAACCTGCATGTCTTTGGATTGTGGGTGGAAATCTATTCAGGTATGGGGAGAAACTGCAAAATTCAAATCTGGAGAACCTGGGATGTGAACAGCGGGCACCGTACTGCGAGGGAGTAGTGCTACCACTTTGCCACCATGCTGCTGCAATAGTATGAATTGTGTTAAAATTATTAAAATACGTAAGAAATAATAGAATACAATAGGGTTTCATGTAGCTCTAGGCACTGTCTTCCTTTAGGATGCAGGTGAAGTCTCTCTGAACTGATCTTTAGACTGTGGTAACAGTTCCCTGATCACAGTACAGAGAAGAGGTCATTGTTGGGACGTTAGGCATGTCTGAAAGTTTACTTTGCCCTAGTCGGACATCGTCTGGTGTAGGTGTTCAGGAAGTCGGAGAGGGTACAGCAGCGATGTACATCAGCGATGCAGGGCTTTGCGGTCCTGCTTCTTACTCTTTCCAAACTAGGTGGTACTACTTCATGTGAGGATACTGTTAAAATTATTGTGTATTTGACTCGAATGTTAATCAAAGGTGACATTTAAGATAACAATACAGTAAAATACTTATGTTCAATAATTTTCTAAACATGGACCACAGCTAGGTTTAGTTCCTTGCTTGAGATCACAAGGTGAGTCATGGGTGACAATTGAACCAACAACTCTGGTGTTTACAGTTTGATGCTATGTATACTTTTGTTTTTTAAAAAAACAAAAAAAACCTTAACAAAGACACTTGCACATCTGGCATATTTCTAAATTGTAAACAAACAACTTAATTTAGTTTTCAAATCAGCTAAAGTGAACCACTATTATTGGCACTGTAAGAAAAATCAGTAAAAATTAGAAGGGTTAGAAAAAAAAAATCAGTTTGCTGATTAACTGTCATCTTGCACTGAAAAAATGAGAAACGTGACTTTTAATTGAAATAAGTTCATTCAGAGAAAAACAATGCCCTCATCAGGAAATAAATTTTTTTAAATATAAATAAATATACATATAAATAAAACAAAACACATGTGCCACAATTGTTGTCAGCCTTGGCAATTAATGTGAAACAATGTAACTGCAGCATGTTTCCCATTTAAATTGGACATTGTTAAGTTGATTGGAGGGTATAGGAACTTTCCAGCTGAAATCAATTACTTCCTGATTAACTGGGATACAAATGTGAGGAGACACAGAAGCAAATGTTCTTAGCCAACCATCATCATGGCAAAGAAAAGAGAACACGCAGTCCAAATGAGGTAGAAGTGTGTTGCCCCTCATAACTCAGGGAATGGTTATAAAAAAAAATAGCTTCTCGCCTAAAATGCCAATTTCTACAGTTAGGGGGAAAATTAAGAAAGTAGTAATCAATTGGAACAGTGACAAACTTGCCTGGAAGAGTACCCAAGTTTATTTTACCCCCACATACAGTGAGGAGGATGGTAGGAGAGGCAATAATATCTCCAAGAATCACTGTTGGGGGAATTGCAAGAAAAAAAAATCCTGGGGTTATCAAGTCTCCAGAACCACCATCATACTGCATCTCTGTGCCAACAGATTATTTGGAAGGTGTGCCATAAAGAAGCCTTTTCTGTCAGTTATCCACAAACGTTAGTGTCTGGAGTTTGTAAAACATTAGTACAACTTTGACTGGAACCATGTTCTATGGTCTAAAAAAATTGAACTTTTTGGCAATAAACACGCAAAGTAGTTTTGGTATACAAAGAAGGATGGCTATAATGAAAAGAAACTTGTACCAACTGTGAAATATGGTGGAGGTTCTGTGATGTTGTGGGGCTGTTTTTGCTCCAAAGGCACTGGAAATATTTTTAGGGCACATGGTGTCATGGATTCCTTGAAATATCAGGAGATTTTAAATTAAAACCTGGCTGCCTCCACCAGGAAAATAAAACTGGGTCGTCATTGGATCTTCCAGCAGGATCGTGATTCGAAACACATGTCCAATTCAACCCTGCAACTGTTAAAAGACCACAAAATCAAAGTGCTGCCATGGCCATCTCGGTCCCCTGACCTGAAACCAATTAAAAACCTGTGGAGTGAGCTGAAGAGGAGAGTACACAGGAGAGGGCCTAGGACCCTGGATGATCTGGAGAGATTATGTAAAGAAGAATGTTCTCAGATGCCATGCTCTGTACTCAACCAACCTTATAAAAGGTTACAAGAGAAGGCTCCATGCTGTTATATTGGCAAAGGGAGGTTGTACACAGTATTCAATGCAGGATTGCCAACAATTGTGGCACATGTTTTTTTTTTTGTTAAAAATGTTTACTTGTTGATGAGGGCTTTATTTTTATGTGAATGAACTTCTTTCAATTAAAGTCAGATGTTTCTCATTTTTTCAGCAAACAGTGATTTATTTCCTAACCCTTCTTCCTAATTTTACAAGGGGTGCCAATAATAGTGGCGAGGCACTGTCATTTCTGTTTAGAGTATTTATGTAAATAACACAAAAGTACAGCACAGTCACAATACAATGCAAAGTGCATGAAATGCAATACAAAATCAGTAGCACCAAAAACAATGTCAAAGAAAAGGAAAACCATATACAAAGAAATAATACACGCATAATTTTTTGTATGTTTTAACAAATAAAAGTTTAAATGTCAAAATTTGTGTGCCGTCACCTTGCAGTCTTGGATTAATTGCACTTTTAAGATTTTTCAAATTAAAGAGAAACAACAGTAATTATAGTCATGCCATAAATATCTGATTATGACCTCAGCATTGGTGATGACACCTTCATTCCAAGGGGCACCAAGTGCTGCCACAGAGTCCAGAGAAGAGAATAAAACAAACAAGAATCAATAATCATCAAGCAAAACTACTACTACAGCTATTAACCAAGCAAGATGGGAAAGCAATAAGAACAGCCTTTGTTGCATCTCCAATTGGCATTTGCTTTAAAAAATAATTAAATTTAAGTTTTAAATGTTTGGATAGAATGTGACCTCTCTAATATTGATGGGCAGTTTATTCCAGAATTTGAGAACATTAATGTTAAATGCGGGCCTACATTTTGTAAATCTAGCCATTACTTAAATCTGTAATGTGGGATGTGGTAGGGCCAGGTCAACTTTTGTATGTCAAAGGGAGCATTTTGAAATTAGCTGTAAACTTAACTGGAAGCCAGTGATGTGATTTTAAAAACTAAAGTTGTATTTTTGTACTTCTACTTTCGGCTGTTACTTCTGTGTTTATGTAAGTGTGGTGTGCAAGTGAATAAGAACTATGTTGGACTAGAACAGGGGTCCTCAATCCCAGTCCTGGAGAGCCGCAATGGCTGCAGGTTTTTGTTCTGACCTGGTTGCTTAATTAGAAAGCAATTCTTGCCAATAAAGCACTAACAAGCTATGAAATTAAATTAACTCTGCTATGTCGGGGCATTCTCATATCCTAGATTTTCTTTCCCTTTCTATCATGCAAATGATTTGAAGGCTAAAATGGACGAGTAATTCTCAGTCCTTCACTTTTTTCTCTTCATTTTTCTTTTTTCTTTTCTTTGCAGATAAATACACACAGGTGTAAATGTAAATAAGCTAAATGGATAAATGCTGCTCTCTCTTGTCATTTGCATGTTATTGATAATAAGGAGCAATTAAAATAGCTGTTTAAGACAAAATTAAGCAATAAGGGCTCAAAATCACTAAAGTAAAGCAGAAGTGTTACTTTAGCAATAAGTGCTTTTTATTAAGCAACTGGGTTGGAGCAAAAACCTGCAGCCACTGCGGCTCTCCAGGACCGTGATTGAGGACCCCTGGACTAGAATGTTTATTTTATTAAAGAGAAAAACAACTTGGAAAAAATAAGTCTCACACAAGATGGAGGTACTTGAGTAATGGTACCGGAGTAATGTAAATTAAATTCTAAACCGTCCTAATCCAGATTTAAGATTGTGATACACTGTAACACATGTTTGGGTGTAATGAATTAATAGGTAATACATTCAAAGAGAGTTATGAACAAATGATTGAACAGTAAAAATACAGTTGGTAAAATTGAAAAGATGTTGCAGCATGGGTACACAGGAAACGGCTTGTTAACTCTCAACTTAATCGAGTGCCTTTTCCAAGAAAGCTGCTGTTTTTTTGTGAAAAGTAACTGCACACTAAAGTATTTGAAAGTGTGAGCAGTCCTCATGCTTAATGCTAAGTAAAGACACAAAGCAATCTTGAAAGTACCTCAGGACTGTCCTAAACTTGTCAGTTTTTATCCTGAAAAGCTTTAAAGAAGTAAATTGAAATCCATAAGATTAGGATGGCTTGCAGACATTTGACTACAAGGGAGCTGCCATTTTAGTGACTTAGATTTTATTTTTTTTAAATTCAGTAGCTGTAGGTGTGTAAGCAACACTGGTCCTTTAAGCATGTTATACTATAAAAGGCTACTACACTGCAGACTTTTTATATGAAGGTTTACATTTATTTATTTGACTGAAGTTAATTGAAGGTAATTTGTGCCAAACTAAATGCAATCCAATGTGTTAACTACATTGCAGTGAAATGCATATGCACATGGTGCATTTCAGTTTGACAAGATTTTATTTATCATGTGTGACATAATTAAAAGCATGAACCAAATGATTGATAGTTTTTCACTATGGCATGCAATTCTCATTCAAATGTAATTATTCAGCACAAAAGTGAATTGCATTATAATTTGTGTCCGTTGATCATGTGTCGTAACCAAAAGCAAAGCAAACATAACTGGATTTTGCTTAGCAGCTACTCTGAGTGTATTGAATTTTGATTCAGGTACATGTGTGAATCATGGCAAATGTGAGTGTAACCAAATGACAAATCAATGTCAGAGTGTTAGTCAAGAGGCATATATACCACATTGCCATAAGCTGATGTACACCCTCCACCTGACAGACTTGGGATTCTTGACCAGGTTATTCAGATATAGAAATGGTTATTTTTTTAAAGGACTTATTATGTGCATTTTGTATGTAGTCTTGTTTTCTATGTCATAAGCTTCTTTGTAAATTTTCTACAGAGTTTTGCTCAAAACCTAAGTTAATATATTGCTTGCAATGCAACATCCTTATCAGTTATCTTACTTTACACACTGAGATTGGCAGTGTTTATGCCTGCTACATGTAATGCACTCTTTCATTTATTCAGCAGCAGGAACTGACCATGTTCTTGTTGGTGTGTTTGCATATCTTATTAGAGTCAGATACACTATATCCGACTATAATTTGATAATCATTTAATGTCATTGCTTTGCTGTGACTGTTTGTTTTTTTTATAGTACACATTATGCTTAGTACTGTTTTTTTTTTTTGAGAGAGAGAGAGAGGTTGGGGCATGCTGCACTCACTCAATGATGAACCTGCAGAATTGGGACCCGAGTGCAGCTGGTGACACTTCAGCACCACACTGGATCAGTTTTTTTTTTTTTTTTCTTCAGTGGCTGAAATGCCAATTCTGCACCAACCACCACATAATATATAATTAATATTCCTTGCAATAATACATTTTTTTTTAAATAACAAATATAAACATCAAATTATATTATGGAAAATGAATATTCTCTGATGGCCTATCAAACAGTTAATGACTTATTCTTCTGTTCCTTATGCTGTAAGGATGGGCTTCAGTTCCCATGATCCTGAGTAGAATAAGAGGGTACAGAAAATTCATGGATAAATTGATGGATCAACGAGTAATTTTCTGTAACATAGCACATATACACTTTGCTTGAATGTCAAAAATTAATCCAGTTGTTTTATTAGACGATTTTGCATAAGTGGCAGAGGTTTAAGATTTCTTGCTGAGAGTCAGCATTGTTAAATTAACTTTCATGAAAGAGACTGAACCAAAATCTGAACTAAGGAATAATCTGTAGTTGGAAAATTTTAAAATCATAATTGTTTAATTACTCCTTCAGTTAAATTTTCAAAGAGAGTCTTTCATTTAATATATTTTAAAATTTAGATGGGGAAGCATCAACATGCCTATGTTCTTAAATATGATGGTAACTACTGTGTCAAAGAATAGCATGTACACTGTATAAACAGGAAAGTATTCTTGGTGACAAGTGAGATGCTAACGTACATGTTATCACCATGCATGTTATTTACTTGATGAAAAATAAGTAAAACAAACTATAAATTATATTCCAAGAATTAAACTTTGGTGGCAAAAATCCAAAAAGGGTTCAAATTATCTCAGTCATAGATCCTAACACATATATGATCTCAGGAAATGAGATAGCATTAGGTTTGTATTAAATTATTTGAAATGACTGAGTGGTGTAAAAACCTCTCAGCCTTTCCTGTTACGAAATAATATTCTACACTTATACAGTGATGAATCAAGTGTGCCTTATTTTAAGATCTTGGATGGCAGGGACAGTAAAAAATTGCTCAAATAATTTTGGGTAACTAATTTTTTGAGTACTAATAGCACTATATCTTACTTTTCATCCTTAATAGTCTGTGCATGTTTTGTAGATTTTGCACTTCTGTTTTTTGAGTAGTAGGTTTATATTGTATTATGTGTAAAGTGGATTGATGTGTTCATTGTCTGCAAATGTTACAGTCCTGATATTCTTTTCTTCTGTTTTTGAGTAGTAGTTTTATATTGTATTTTGAGTAAAGTGGATTGATTTGTCTGTTATATACAAATGTTACAGTCCTGATATTCTTTTCTTTGTAATGGCCAAAGAAATTGAAACCTCTTTCACCATAAGTCAGCATCTGATCTCAGACTTAATGACTACAGCTGCTAGATCTTATTGCCTAGAGGATGTCTGATTACACTATTAGGAATCGCAGGGCACAAATCTTTATACAACTCTATGCCAACATTTTTGCCCAGTTTCACATTTCCAAAGGATTGCAAATATGCCAACCAATGAACATGCTTCCCGTACGAAAGCTGCATAGGTATGGTGAGTTCAGCTACAATTTTGGTCCTTATGTTATCCTTTTGCAGTTATTTTTTTGTACAGGAAACATTAGACAGATAAGGGTCTATTTTGTTTGCATTGTCCAAAACACCAGCTTTCGTTCCTTTCTTGTGGCTGCATTGTATGCATTGTACTTCTGGTTGAGTGCTCATTGTTTGTCAGCTTTTACACATACATAAGCCTGTCTCTTCAAATTAAGAAAAAATTAAACCTGTTTGAGTGAGTCGTTGAGGATGTTAACCTACCCAACTAGTAGTTAAGAGCATGTGCTGCAACTACCCCAATCTCTGCACGATTATATAACAGAAAATTGCTTGAAACTTTGTATAATGTTATGGGGACTTTAGTTTTTTGGAATTCAGTCTCCTCTTCCTCCAGTTAAAGAAATGCATTCGACTCTTTACAATAGATGCTGCTTTGTCAGCAAAGCATGTTGTTAGTTAATCAGTTGCACATTTTAGAAAATTTTATTAAAAGAAGGCATTTACAGTTTTACTGAACATTTCATGTGCTTTTACACTACTTACATTTTTAGTTATGCAATGAGGCAGGGACCCACCATAGTGTGGACTTTCATGGAAAATGCCAAAATCTTCCATGGCTGGTACTACTGAGTAGGGTCTCTGCTTTCCCCTGAGTGTGAAGGCAATTCCTCAGCCAATCTTCTTCTTCTTCTTTCGGCTGCTCTAATTGAACAAAATCTTCAGGATATTTGGGATCCTTGTTGTAGATTAGTACTTGCAGCAGCCTCTTTTTGTATGAGTCATACTACATACAGTATATTTTACATATAAGAAGACTAGCTGTGTTACCTGGGAAATTTTCCAAGTTCGTGGGCCTCAGTTATAATGCCGTTCGTTAATCGGATGTATCAAAAGTACTATGTAACTAAGTACTTTTTTGTATGGAGTTTTTTTATTTTTTATTTTTTTTACATGAGGATAAAATTATTAGTTCATTTGAACTTTGTACTGTTGAACATGCAACTATTTGTGATGCTGGTGTGAAAGATATAGCAGTAGAACTAAAGGACCCAATAGAAATATTCAGTAATGTTACAAAGGTGATTCACAAGAAAGCTAGAAACTGCTAAAAATCTTTACCCTCTATTTGCATCAAAGCCTAAAATTAGTACTGCAACCCACACTTCTCAAATAGTTTCTGTATATCACTGTGCTCTCAGACCTTGACACACAGCCATACACGTTCACTCTCACCAGGATAGTTTGAAGTGGTCTGTCATCTTTACCTACATTAAACATAAGTTCAGTAAAAAGTGAAAGTAATGTTTATGGTGTACAAAGAAACCTGTGACTACTTTGGGATCAAATCCATGCAGACAGTGCCTGAGGTGGGTGTTTAAATCCATCTTTCAAAAGACATGAGAAAGAGAAAAAAGACTGATTATGCACAGTGGTGATGCTAACAATAGAATCCCTGAAGCCTACAAAAAAACTTGTAATCCTGGGCCACCTTAAATTCCTTTATCAGCGTCTTTTGTTTTTCAAATATGTCGATCAGCACTGGCAACAGGCAGCCTGTTATCCCATCCCCCACACCCAACCTCTTGCTGCATCCAGATGGTGCCATCTTTCACCTTTACGCCTGGTACAGCTGCCCATTTCTTATGTGTGGGTGAATGTTTCTTGCGGGGAGGGCTTCTGTTCTCTTTCTCCAATGTAGAACCCTCATCCTCATCTGAGTTCACCTCTGTTATAGCACGTCTTTATTCAAAAACGAACAGTGCTAGATTGGGGGGGAGTGTAAATGTGATTGAAAGAATAAAAGTGAATAATAAAACAATACGCTAATTTTACAAGTACCATAAATTTACACAGGCTGTTACAGACTCAAATAAATCAAATGTATGTTTTTATTCTATAATAGTAATAATAACAGCCGCTCAGTACTCAAAATAGTTAATTTGTGAAGGACCCAGGATCGAACCTGCAACCTCTCAACTTGGAAACAGCAGTTCTTACCTCTGCACCAGCCAAGCAGACATATATGTGTGTGTCGTACCCTATCCCAGTTTCTTTTACTCTGGTTAAATTCAAGAAAAAAGCACACTTGTATTGTTATATCGGTGTCTTTTGTGAAATTGTTTATTTAATATTTGGAAGACAGCATTTTGCCAATTATTAGTAGAACATGAAAAAAAAAATTGCTTTAGTTATGTATTCAACATTTCCTGCCTCACATTTCCTGTCATCCTACATTTACATAGATCAGAAAAATGCATGAAATGCATGTGTTCCAAATAAAGATATATTTTTTACCCAATACAATTCAAGGCACCTCATACCCAGATAAACAGACTTGAGCTGGAAGAAATTTGTGTACGACTAAACCTGCTTTGTATAGCAGGTTTGCCTGCTCCCGGTGCTGATCGACACTTTTGCAAAACTGAAGATGCTGATGAGGAGGTGTGAGGGAATTTAAGGTGGCCCAGCATTATAGGTTTTTTATAGGCTTCAGGGGTTTTAATGTTAAGGATGTGCTTCAAAAGATCTGAAAAGCAAAGTAAAGATGTAAATGAAAGATCTGTGTTCCGTTATCTGTGGATTTGCGAATGGATCTTTGTAACTGCTGTTGGAATTTAGGATTGTATCTTTATGGAAGGCAGAAAAACTTTGTGATCATTTTTTTTTTTTAATGTCTACAATACTTTAGGCTTTAAGCTATATTATATAAAAATGTAACTGAACTTAATAGAATCCTAATATTTACAGACTCTACTTATATTTGTTCATGTGAAACACTGGAATAGGTATGGCATAAAATTGGAAATCGCATTCAGACCATCTGATCTCCCATTATGAATACTGGTGATCAGAAACTCAAGTAGTCTCAGAAATAAAGATTGGTGCCTCTAGAAATGATAAAGGGTTAAATTAGACTAGACATATCCAAGCTTGATTGCTGCCAGCCCTATTGAATCTGAACATCACTTAAATAAAGCCTTTCCAGCAATGTGAAGTTGACTGAAAGGTTGTAGTGATTTGCTCAGAAAAATAATATGAATGAGTTGCCACACTGCTCAGACCTGATATGAATTTGAGCTGTTGTATAGCTTTTCTGCCATCAAGAAAAACAACTATTCACACAATTCAAGTAGAAAATCGGAAGTATATTAAATTGAGCAAACAACCTCAAACTAAACATATATTCTAAATAACTGCAGCTCAGAAAAGAGGTTGTTGTTTGGGATGGCTGGTATCATTGATAATTTTCTTTGCCCAGGTACAATATCATTTGGTTTAAATGTCCTTGAAATTAGGGAGTGCATACTCTGTGATGTATTAATTTGACCACACCATGACATTCTTTAGTAATTGGGAGGGAGGCCTGAAGGTGGTTAAAACGTTGTTCCTTCTTTACCAAAGTGATGGTGTGTTTTGACCAGGTTAGGTCTTCTGTGATGTGGACAGTGATTACATCTGAAACTATCCACCCGAGTGCTGTTAACACTGAAGGAATGGTAGTGCTTCTACTGTTTTCTCCCAAAGTCCAGAATCGGCTGCTTTGTCTTGCTGACCTTTAGGTTGTTGTCCTGACACCAGTGTGAATGACTCCCCACTTCATCCCGGTCATGTTCATTGTTGTTAGATATCAACCTACCGCAGCTGTTTCATCAGCACACTTGACAATGACATTAGAGTCATGTTCAGCTCTGTGATTATATTTGTTGAGGGAATATAGCAGTGGATTCAAAAAATCGCCCTGAGGAGCCCCTGTGTTGACAGTGAGAGATAATGAGATGTGGCAACCTACTTGGATCACCTGGGGTCTGCCTATCAGGAAGTTAAAAATCCAGCTGCCCAATCAAGTGCTCAGATTTAGTTTCCTTAGCTTGGTGTTGATCTTAGAGGGGATTATTGTAACTGCTCAATAAATGGCATTCAAACATAATTCCCTTACTTCTTGTCCAGGTAGGCCAACATGAAGCAAGCTGGTGATGGCATCCTCTGTTGATGTACTCAAGTGATATGCAAACTGTAATGGATCCAGTTCATTTGACAGAGAACAAATTTTATTTTTTTATTAGCTTCACAAAGCACTTTATTGCTATAGGCGTATGAGGGGACAATACTAATTCAGGCATGTTGGACTTGTTTTTGTAGGTACAGGGACAATGGTGGATATTTTTAAGCAAGTTGGTATGACAGACTAGATTAAGAGAGAGATTAAAAATTGCCATGAATACTAGTGCACACTGATCAGCACAGATCTTGAAAACATGTCCTAGAGTTCCATCTGGACCTGCTGCCATCCTGGTGTTCACTTTCCTGAAAGGTCACCTTACGTTTTGTTCCAACAAAGTGAGTGCTATTTCTTCGCTAAACAGTTCTCTCACAGTAGATGTGTTGTACCACTGATTGGCTTGTCTGCCAGAGAAGTGTCAGCCCTCACCATGCTAGGAGTAGTTGCTTTATAGTTTATTATTGTCTTACCATATTCCCTAAGGATTGATCTGTTCAAATTGCCCTTTGACTATCTCCTTGTATTGTCATTTCACAGCTTTCATGGCTCTCCTTAGATTGTACACGACAGCTTTGTAATTCTTTGATTAACATTCCCAGACAGCAGTGCTTGTGTTTAGTGCGTTATGAATGGTTTTACCCACTCATGGTTTTTGGTTTGGGTAAGTCCTGATGGTGAATTTTGGTGCCGTTTCATTTATGAGAAATAAAATATAAGATGTAATAGCTTCTATAAACACATTGATGTCTTTTTTTTAGAGCTGTGTTTGACCACTTCCAAGTCTGCAACTCTCAGCTTATCCAGGACAATGGCCTGTAATTGATTTGCCTAGTGCACAGCCTCATGTGTTTATATCTGGGAATAAGAATGCTGGCAGCATGATCAGATTTGCCCAGAGGCGGTGTGTGGGAACTGTTAACATTTGAATTTATTGATTATATATAGCGCAGAACTGACCTCTCTGTACTATTCTTTCCTCTGTATCTCCTGTTTTTTCGTAGGCTTTGTTAATTCTAGTGTTAATTAAAGTTGAGACAGTCCATATCCTGAGCACGTTTCACCTCTTTCTGTAATTCCTTCTGTTCAGTTAATGTTCTATGTTGAAACTCACTATTTTTTTCAGGTTATCAGTTCTTTTAGATCTCTGGTAATCCATAGCTTGTTGTTGGGGTATGTTTTGGCTGATTTCATGTGTATAATGGCATCCTCACAGAACTGAATATAATAATAATATCTTGGCTAACAGTGTCTGTCAGTTCATCAGTGTCAGCTCAGGATTTTTCAAACATTGACCAGTCAGTGCACTCAAAACAGCCATGTAGGCTTTCAACAGTCCTTGTCCCAGACTTTAATTTGTTTGCTTTCCGGCTTTTCTTTCTTAAAAACGGTTTATAGATTGGAATAAGCTGGACATAGTAATGATTTGATGAACACACTTGCGGTTTTTTCAAATGATAAGTGCCTTTGATGTTCCTGTACCATTGATCAAGCACTTGGTTGTGACGACTTGGGTAAATGACATTGGTAAAAATTGTAAAGTGTTTTGTTCAGTGCACACTAGTTAAAACTTTCTGAAATAAAATTCAGATAGTCTGGAGACAGTGATTCAAGCCTCTGTATCACTCTGGAGATGGCATCAACGACCTTGCTCACAACTGCCTTTATGAGAATATCCATGGTCATGATGAAAATCTGATCTATGGAAATTTTCTGAGCAGATCAATAGGGCGCAGTGAGACAGACAGAAGTTCCACATCTTCCACACAGTTTTTCTCTTACCATTGCCGTTTTACACCATTGTTTATTTATGTAAAGGCAGACCCTCCTCCTAGTTACTTACTGGTGATGACTCTGCCTCTGTCCAAATGAATTCATGCTCCAAATCTAGCAATCATCAAGTCGACATCCAAATTGCTTCCATTTAGCCAGTGTGGAGATTCAGCTCCAAACACAGACAGACATCAGATGTCCAAAACATACATGTTTATTTTCTTCTTCTTTAATAGTATCTCACAATGTCCTTCCAGCCAAACTCGGTCCATTCTTTCCTTCACACTCCCAGTACATCTGTGGCCTCTAATCCTTTCCACACAATGGCCCCGATGCAGACCAGGGCAGCTGCCCTCTTGTGGTCCTGGAGAGGTATTGTCCCTCTCCCGATCTTTCTAGGCGTCCCAGCTGGGCAGGATCCCCAGCTGTCTGCCACACCAGGTTTCTGTAACATGCCATGATGCGCGTTTCTGTAATTGGTCTGAAACCGTGCACGCACTTGAAGTTCATCCACTTTATTATGGAGAGACTGAACATTTACCATTATAACAATTAGTAAAAGGGGTCAAACTCCATGCAGTTTTTTCAGTATTTCTCGAACACCACTTCTTTTTTCCCCTTTTTAGTTCTTTCCTGGTTACACGACTATTATAACAAGTAATGCTGTTAATAATAAGCACTAGAATTTCCTGCAAAATTGGGTGGCAGATATGTGTGTTCAGTTAAGTTTGGTCGAAACAGGTGCTGTCTGTTGTAGCAAATCTATGTATGCTGATTAGGAGGGGTAGCGTGAAGACCCCAGGTCAGATGAAATGGAAACAAAATAGATAAAAATAAACATTCTGATAGCAAGTGAATGGTGGGGGTGGATTAATAAATTCAAGTTAATCCGGATACACTTTTAACTGGGACAAAGTGCAAGTAAAATTCAGGGCTAATAGTAAAAGTGCCAGAGAGCTGGCTGAATTATGGCTATCAAATGAAAATGCCATTAACATACATTTGGACATGAACCCAGCATATGCAGGCTTAAAAAGAACAACTAAATAATGAAAAATACTTTATGACCAACACCCTCCAAACCCCACCTTATTGATCCACCCCACCCCCCCTTTGCTATATATTTCCTTTGATTTCTATATGTCTAATAATTTTCCTCTGAAGATGACACCTAGTAGGTTGTTAAAAGTTTAGGAAGAAAAACTATTCATTTTCATTTATTCATTGATTCATTTTCTCCCTTTGTGGATTACTAGCTACAAATATAGTGAGACGTCAAGCTAAATGACACCTTTTATTGGGTAACTAAACAGATTACAATATGCAAGCTTTCGAGGCAGCTAAGGCTTCATTACATTTTGCTTATTATATAAGTTTGTATATATATATATATATGTGTATTTATATGTATACAGTGATCCATCGCTATATTGCGCTTCGACTTGCGCGGATTTTAAATGTAAGCATATCTAAATATATATCTCGGATTTTCTGCTGGTTTGCGGATTTCTGCGGACAATGGGTCTTTTAATTTATGGTGCATGCTTCCTCAGTTTGTTTGCCCAGTTGATTTCATACAAGGGATGTTTTGGCGGATGGCTGAGAACCTACCCAATCAGAGCACGTATTACGTATTAAATAAAACTCCTCCATGATATACGATATGCTTCCCGCGCGGTGCTTCACACACTTCAAAGCTCTAACAGCCCGTATTGATTTTTAGTTGTTTGCTTTTCTCTGTCTCTCTCACTCTCTCTGACATTCTCTGCTCCTGATGAGGGGGTGTGAGCAGAGGGGCTGTTTGCACAGTGGCTGTTTGCTTAGAAGATACGGATGCTCCTTTAAAAAATGCTGAAAGACTACCTTCACATTGATCCCTTCATTGCGGCCACTTTATCGCGGTGCTTCCCATACTTAAAAGCCCAACAACCCTATTGATTTTTGATTGATTACTTTTTTCTCTCTCTCTGACATTCTCTGTTCCTGACGTGCACACTCCTTTGAAGAGGAAGATATGTTTGCGTTCTGTTAATTGTGAGAAAGAACTGTCATCTCTGCCTTGTCATGGAGCACAGTTTAAACTTTTAACTAAAGGGTGTTATTTCATGTCTTGAGGGCTCTAATAATGTTAAAAAATGTATTTAGAAGGTCGTAAACAGGTTTTCTATGCTCTAACTGCGAAAATATTAGATTTATAAATAAAGAATCCTACTTCGTGGAAATTCATTTATTTGTCTGGAGCGGATTAACCATGATAAACGAGGGGTTACTGTATAACTGTGCAGAGAATATTTAAAAATGGTGTGGGAGAGTTTCTAAGGGCTTAAAATTTATAAAAATAACCATACAAACATATGGTTTCTACTTTGCGGATTTTCACCAATCGCAGGGGGTTCTGGAACGCAAACCCCGTGATCGAGGAGGGAATACTGTATACAGTAGAGTCTCTCTTATCCGACTTAAACAGGCCGGCAGAACGTCAGATAAGCGAAAATGTCGGATAATGGGCGGTATTAAGAAAAAGCCTATTAAACATCAAACTATGTTATAATTTTACACATTCCGAACCTTATACAGTGCCTCGGTTCACAATCGTCTCTGAACACATACAAATCGGGTTATGACCAAAAAGTACGCCAAACTTTTCTCTCTGTTCAGGACCACACACTCGTTATAGTATCAAGCAAGTTTCCCTTTCAGTTTGTGCGAGCCAATGATTTCCGCACATGTTCAGTCTCTCCCTGTACATTCCCTATGCAGTGAGAGAGAGCGAGAGACACAGACGCACGCACACACACACGTGAGAGAGAGAGAGACACACACACGCACACACACAAGCACACGAGGGAGATGCACGCACGCACGCACACACGCGTGCCAGATAGGGCTAGCCGCATAATCCACTGTAATCATGTTTTACAACAAAACAACTGAATAATATAACTGAAAAAATGAACTTAGCAACAAAAAATAGACAAAGCTCACGCTCGCAACTTGCAGTTCTTGTTGCCGATTGATGCGTTTTTTTGCGGTGGGGACGTCGGATAACAGAAGGTTGGATAAGCGAAACTCTACTGTATATGTATATATATGTGTATGTGTATATACTGTATATATATATATATATATATATATATATATGTATATATATATATACTATATATATATATATATATATAGCAGAATACCCGCGCTTCGCAGCGGAGTAGTGTGTTAAAGAAGTTATGAAAAAGAAAAGCAAACATTTTAAAAATAACGTAAGATGATTGTTAATGTAATTGTTTTGTCATTGATATGAGTGTTGTTGTCATATCTATCTATATTATATATATATATATATATATATATATATATATATATATATATATATATATATAGCAAAATAGCTGCGATTGGCAGCGGAGAAGTAAAAAGAAAAGGAAACATTTTAATAATAACGTAACATGATTGACAATGTAATTGTTTTGTAATTGTCATGAGTGTTGCTGGCATATATATATATATATATATATATATATATATATATATATATATATATATATATACACACAGACACATATATAAACATATATATACATATAAACATATATATATATATATATATATATATATATATATATATATATATACACACATATATATATATACATATACATATATATACACATACTATATATATACACACACACATATATACATACTGTATATACAACATATACATATCTACATATATACTGTATATACACATATATATATAAATCTACATATATATATCTACATATATATATTAGGTGGGACTCGATTAAAAAATTAATCCAATTAATTAGAGGCTGTGTAAGAATTAATCTTGATTAATCGTATGTAATCGACGTAAATTTGCCCCAAATCGCAAATTTTTTTTTTATTTAAAACGGTTTTAGTGGGACAGAATCAAATAATAGACATGGACATGAATATTGTAAACTGAAGCTGTTTTAATTTCTGAAAAAAAGCTTTAAACTGCATTTGAATTCAAAACAGAAACAAAAATATCATCCCTGGTTAAAATTGGGCAGACTTAAAAATAAAGTGGTAGTTTAAGTACTTTAAGTACATTTTCAGAATAGTATTGTCTTTAAATAATAATAACCAAAATTTCACCATAAAGTGCAGTTTTTCTTCTTAAAAAAATAAGTCAGAAACATAAAAGGTAATTTGACCAGCTTACTCTTTAAACTCTGAGTAACATTAGCCAAAATTATTTTGTACATTAGGCTAAAACAGTGTGATCATTGAACATTTTGTAATTAGATGTATTTAGAATTACTAACGGTCACGGAAGTCCAATGATCCCCAGTAAGAGCCACAAAGTCCGCTTTCTGTAATGCATCTAATTTTGCTTGCTTTTCAGTGTGCACAAAACCATGCTTTTATCAAGGCTTCGCTCGGGTAGTCGAAATGATCAGTCGTAGGAGCGCGCTTTATTCCGACTCTAACATTTTTGTACCTGTGATGTGTGCATCAGTGTAATGGATGTACCAGAAAATCATGCATTGACAAAAGTTCCCGCTTGCTTGGAATTGAAAGTGTGATTAAATGCGTTATTTTTTAACGCGTTATGGAGTACATGCATCGAAGCTTCTCAACTGTGCTTGTGCTAAGAAAGGGAAAATTTTAAAAATAACGTAACATGATTCTGCGTTAACCTAATATTTTTCATACGTCCCAAACCAAGGAGATGGGAAGGTAAAATGAATCGGTAGCGTAGCATACATAGTCAGTACATCCCTCTCGAATCGAACCTCGAATGTCGGCGTTAGAGGCGAAGACTCTACAATTGCGCCACCGCTTGTCTATGCTAAAGTATGTATTGTAGATCGGGCTATAGATATACATTTATATATATATACCCGTGTATCGCAGTGGAGAAGTAGAAGTTATGAAAAAGAAAAGGGAACATTTTAAAAATAACGTAACATGATTGTCAATATACAGTAATTGTTTTGTGAGTGTTATTGAATGTTGCTGTCATCAAGGATTTGATTATCATTATTTCTTTCAATCAGGCTCGTATTTGTACGATGTGTTCAAGTTACATTCCGTGTTTGTCAATCGTTGTAAAGATAAGAGGTTTCATTCATCGATTAGTTCCTTACTGCATCAATAAACAGCTCGTCTTCCTTTTTATCTGTGATGTGACAAACTGCATGCACGGTTTTTTTTTTTACGCTGTCTTCCTTTAGCGGGACATTGACTTTTTCCACCGTGTGCTTTGTTTCCACAGTAGCTGCATTTATGAATATGCTTATCAGACGCTTCATATTTTTTGCTGCCTTTTCAATTGTGTAATTCGGTTTTGTTCAGCTCTTTGGAACTGTTGCTTTTATCTGTGCACTGCATCAGTTCACGTGAGCCACTCGGTGTACTTGCATCGAAGGTTCCCAGCTGTGCTGGTGCCATCTCGTGCTATGTCCATAGCTTTATTTAATGTTACCTTAGTCCTGGCACTTAAAACTTTCTCTGGCAGTTTCGCTGAGTTTGTGTCAAACACCACCCTGACCATCTCATCTTCCTCTCCATAAGCACAGTCCTTCACCCGTGAATATTTACCCGTGGCAGTTTGCTATTGGATTGCCGCTGACGGATGGCCTTATATGGGCAGGCACTAAATTACAAACGCCAGCGGCAGCCTGTCTATGAACTTAATTTAAAGTTAGGTTTAAATCGTGCTTTGTTTCAAGTAGCAGAACTCGCTTCTTATTGTTTCGCTGCCTTCTCAATTATATAATGCATGTTTTCTTGAGCGCTTTTTTGAGGTCTTCCTGGTTTTCTATGTACTGCGTGATTACGTGGGAGGCGTGATGATGTCACACGAAACTCCGCCCCACGGCGTTGAAGCTCATCTCCATTACAGTAAATGGAGAAAACTGCTTCCAGTTATGACCATTACGCGTAGAATTTCGATATAAAACCTGTCCAACTTTTGTAAGGAAGCTGTAAGGAATCAACCTGCCAAATTTCAGCCTTCCACCCACACGGGAAGTTGGAGAATTAGTGATGAGTGAGTGAGTGAGTGAGTGAGGGCTTTGCCTTTTATTAGTATATATATATATATATATATATATATATATATATATATATATATATATATATATACTAGCAAAATACCCACGCTTCGCAGCGGAGATGTAGTGTGTTGAAGTAATGAAAAAGAAAAGGAAACATTTTGAAAATAACGTAACATGATTGTCAATATACAATAATTGTTTTGTGAGTGTTATGAGTGTTGCTGTCATCAAGGAAAATCTTATTTATCCATTCCTAAATAATTAAATGGGCAGGCTATTTAGTATCAGTGCAATATGCTGTATGTATGCAGCTAAAGCCGTCTTGAGGAACCAACTTTGTGAAGCTGCCACAAAATACTCACAGAAAAATCCACAAGTTAATACACACGCTGTCTCTAGAGTTTCTCCACACTGAATCCTCCAGGCACTACTTACAAAAGGTTACATTGACAATCATGTTACGTTATTTTTAAAATGTTTCCTTTTCTTAGCACAAGCACAGCTGAGAATCTTCGATGCATGTGCTCCATAACGCGCTTAAAAATAATGCATTTAATCACACTTTGCATTCCAAACAAAGGGGAACTTCTGTCAATGCATGATTTCCTGGTACACCGATTACATTGATCAGCGCATCCCGATTCATTTTACCCTCGCACCCCCATTTCAACTCAGATGCCTCCAATTTCCAGTAAGGCTCTGCTGCGCGATGACAAGTAATAAGTCTCAGGGACAGACCCTACAAAACGATGCCATAGGCTCAAAATCAAAAGTACCAGTCCGTATCTGGTGTGGCCACCAGCTGCTTGAAGTACTGCAGTGCATCTCCTCCTCATGGACTGGACCAGATTTGTCAGTTCTTGCTGTGAGATGTTACCCCACTCTTCCACCAAGGCACCTGCAAGTTCCTGGACATTTCTGGGAGGAATGGCCCTAGCCCTCACCCTGCGATCCAACAGGTCCCAGACGTACTCAGTGGGATTGAGATCCGGGCTCTTCCACTGCGAGGATAATCCGCTGTCCTTCCTGTCTCCCTGTAGCGCTGTCTTAGGCGTCTCACAGTGCGGATATGGCAATTTATTGCCCTAGCCACATCAGCAGTCCTCATGCCTCCCTGCAGCATGCCTAATGCACGTTCACGCAGATGAGCAGGGACCCTAGGCATCTTTCTTTGGGTGTTTTTCACAGTCGGTAGACAAGTCTCTTTAGTGTCCTGCATTTTTAGAACTGTGACCTTAAATGCCTACTTTCTGTAAGCTGTTAAGGTCTTAACGACCATTCCACAGGTGCATGTTAATTAATTGATTATGGTTAATTGAACATGCATGGAAAACATTGTTTAAACCCTTTACAATGAAGATCTGTAAAGTTATTTGGATTTTTAAAACATTATTGTTGAAATACACAGTCCTGAAAAAGGGACGCAGTGATGCATATTACAGCCATATACAAGCCAGTATTTCTGTAAGAGTAAATATTATGGACGTATCTACTAACAACATGCCACCGAAAAAAAAAAAAATGGACACGTCAAGTAGGACAAAAGACACAGACAATCAAATCCTATATAAGCAACATCTCCTGGAAGAACGGTCATCTCAACAAGTAAACATCAACAAAAAAAAGGCTGAAAGACAAAGAAAAATACAAGCAAATAGATCGACTGAAGAAAAAGAAAATGACCGTCAGAAAAACGCTAAAAAAGAGAGACTCCGAAGAGCAAACCTTAGAAATAGTTGGCATTTACTTGCCAGAACCAGTATTCAGCCATGGTCTGTTATATGTTGCATTATCAACAGTTAGAAGTTTTCCAGATGTTGTTGTCAAGGTTGTAGATGGTCCTGAAAAATGCAAACTGTTGTCAAACACAGACAGAATATTTACAAGAAATTTTGTCTATAATGAAATTGTATAGAAAAATTTCATGAGGTGAAAAAATAGAAAATTTTACCTAAATATCTTCTTCAGATATTGTGACTTACAGATTGTTGCAAAGTTTTACACTAAGGCAATATTAATTATACTTACTGTATTGTCATATACATTTACATTTTATTATTATTTTACTTTAGGCTTCTTGCAAAAATGTTTTTGACAAAAAAAAAATTAAGACAAGAAACAGAATGAGGTCAAGGTCCCTTCCCATTTAATATAGACTGTTCCTACTAATGTTTATGCAGTACTTTTCTAGCGTCCATTATTGTAACAGGCTTAATGTCTAGTTGTTGATAAGTGAGATCTGAGGGGAAGAATAGTCACACTGGTTCAAGTTGACAGAAAGTCTGCTTTAACCGTAGAATTATGGTTAGTAGAAAAACATCGTAGAATGCACAACCTGTCTAACCTTCAAGTGGATAGGAAGGAACAGCAGAAGACCACATCTGGTTCCACTTTTTCCAGCCAATAACAGAAATATGAGGCTGTAGCAGGCAAATGGACAGACTAGAAAAATGTAGCCTGGTCTGATGAATCTTGATTTCTGCTGAAGCTCACTGATGGTGGAGTCTGAATTTGGAGCTTACAGCCATGAATCCATGCACCCCATGTGTCAACATTCCTGGAAGGTGGTGGTGGTATAATGGTGTAGGGAATGTTTTCTTGACACACTTTGGACCTGTTAATACCAATTAATCATAGTTTGAAAACCATAGACTACAGTATTTGAGTATTGTTGTTGACCATGTGCACGACTTCATGGACACAATTTACCCATTATCTAATTGGTACTTCCAGCATGATGCAGCAAATTACAAAGCAAAGCTCATCTCAAACTTATTTAATGAACATGACAGCTAGTTCATTGTCCTTCAGTGCGCCTCCCAGTCATTGGATCTGAATCCAGTAGATCACCTTTGGGATGAGATAGGACAAGATTTACAGCATGAAAGTGCAAATGACAAATCTGCAGAAATTGCATGATACAGTCATGTCAACATGGTCTAGAATTTTAAAGGAATGTTTTACAATATCTTGTGTAATCCATACTACAAAAAAATTAAGGCTGTTTTGAGAACAAAATAAGGCACTACCCAGTATTTGCTTGTGGTCCTAATAATTTGCTCAGTGAGTACCTATATGTACAGGCAGGTCTCACACAGTTCCACAGATATGAACAAGCACAGAAAACACCACAAAATGTTTCTTTTTACCTGAATTTCAGTTAATTTTCATTCAAGCCTTTTGTATTTATTAAGAAATAAAGCAGACTGTTTTGATGTGGTTGAATACATAGTGGTGTCTATATAGCAGGGGTGTGGTACAGCTAAGTACTTAGTTTGTCACCATTTTCAGTCATTTTGAGCATTATGCATGTGCCACACAATGTAACTAGCGGCATGGACAGTAATATAGTAAGATCACAGATAAGTTGCAAGATTGGCAGTTGGCTGTTTAGCTGAGCTGTCAGACCTGCTGCTTGTAATTCACAGTGTCTTAATTACACATCCTAGCCATGTCCCCTCAAGGACTATAGCCATTGGAGAGGGAAAAAGCAGTGACATTTCTGACAATTTTTAAGTTTGTGAATTTTTATGTAATCATGCCTTTACCAACTCAGTATTGTACTGTATCATCAAAAACTGCAGGATGTTTAAGCATAACATAAAGTTTGTGGATCAGACTTGAAAGAGACACGTTGCATATGTGTCTGTAGATAATCAGGAGGGCAGGAGCTAGCTGGAGAAGCTGATATAAAAGTAGTTGATGCAAACAGTGGAAGAGGGAGGCGCAAATGCAGATCACTTACCTGTAAGCATTTATCTGCTGCTAAAGGTAGGATATTGGCATTAGATTTGTGCATGAAGTTGAAGTGAGCATGTCAGATGATGTTGACACTGACCATAAGCAGTTTGAGACAGAGCTGTTGCCATGAATGTGCAGTCACTGGATCTGGTAGTTGAGAGTACATGGAAGGAGCTCAGGAAAATCAGGGCCGTGGAGCAGTATTGATTGATGAAGGAGATGATAAAGCATGTGTGTATATATAATATACTGTTTATGTATGTGTATACTGTGAGTGTGTGTATATAAACATTTGGAGCACAGAGAAATGAATTGACTTGCTTATTACCGCACAGTAAGTCAGAGTTGGGAAATGTAATCAGCACTGAGTAGGACAGTGTATTAGCCACTAAGCTAGAATGTTGGCCTGTGCTGCTGATAAATTTTTACAGATATGCGCAGTATCACATAATATATACAATAGCCCAGCCCAATGGCTACATGAATGTTACTTGGGCAACCTGCTTAGCAATTGTGAGTATGCCTTAATAATAGAGATTAAAATGGTGTTGAGGTCAGACTATTTATCATAACACAATAAAACATATTCATTGCATTCATTAATTTTCTAACTTCCGTATCCAGTTCAGGATTGTAGTTACTTGTGATTTTGTTTCATCCTTTCCAAACAGTGATCACTGGGCATTCATCACATGTAACTCTCATTACTGTGCAGTATGTCATGAAAACATTAAGGAAACAAACTGTGAAAGAAACCACCTTGTAACCTTACCAACCAGCCCAGCAATTAGAAGAATCAAAATATCAAGAGACTTGACATTTGTAGGAACACAATGGGAAACATAAATGTAAAAATTATGAAGTGGTATGGCAAATAATATAAAGAAGCCAACAGGAAAATAGATATAATAAATGTGAGACTTATTAAAAGAAAAAATAAAGAACTCTATCATTCATAACATTTTGTGGGGACAAGACAACACAGGATGTTGTATTTGTATGCATGTGATGCTGCTCAACTCTTGATTTGAATGTCTTGTACAGATTTTCAGTTTGGTGAAATGATCATCGATAAAACGCTTCCAAGTACAACCACACCTTCCTCTTATTGAAATTAAAAGTAGTTATTAACATGTATGTCTGGTGTGTCTGTTACTACTGTTGTGTTTAGAACGTATTTGTCAGTTTCACTGTCCAGTCTTTTCTTGGACAGTCTGCAATTTGCATGTCCTTCCTTCCTTCCAGGACATCACCTTGATTTTACTGTCAAATTAAGACAATTTCAGGAGAGAGGGGTCAATCAGGTTCAATCTCCATGCCTTAAGTTGCCCTGTTTAGATTAATCCCATATAGAATTTAACTGTGCTTCACTTTGGATAAGATTATAACAACACAGGATGAAAGCACTGGAAACCTGGGAAGAAATGCAGTAAATAGAACATAAACCTTTTCATAGACAAAGAACGATACAAGCTAATATAATCAGAAATGAAAACAAAATGATAATAAGAGTTTACTATGGATTAGGTTTTGTGTCCAGTCAGGGAGAAACATAGGCGGAATTACACTGTGTGCACAATTATTAGGCAAGTTGTATTTTTGAGGATTAATTTTAATATGGAACAAACACAGTGCTATCAGTCAATCCAAAATGTTAATAAACCTGAAACCTGAATGTTTCACAACGGAAATGTGAGTGTGAACATCATCAGGGGAATACATATGTGCACACAATTATTAGGCAACTATTAGTGTGCAGATTTATTATGCAACTAAAGGAAAAATGAACATTTTCCCATCTCACTTGTTTATTTTCATCTGTTATAGTGAGAATAATAAACAAACACCTCAAAATTTACAAATAAACATCTCTGACATTTCAAAAAAAATAAATCAATCAATGAATGACCAATATAGCCACCCTTCTTTCCAATAACAGTCATAAGCCTTTCCATTCATGGAGTCTGTCAGTTTCTTGATCTGTTGACGATCAGCTTTTTGTGGAGCAGTGACTACAGCCTCCCAGACACTCTTCAGAGAGGTGTATTGTTTTCTCCCCGTAAATCTAGCGCTTAAGAAGTGCCCACAAGTTCTCGATAGGGTTTAGGTCAGATGAGGAAGGGGGCCATGTCATTATTCCTTCATCTTTAAGGCCTTTACTGGCTGGCCACGCAGTGGAGAACTTCGATGCAAGTGATGGAGCATTGGCCTGCATAAAAATCATGGTCTTTTTCCTGTATCACTGTTTGAAGAAAGTGTCTTCGAAAAACTGGCAGTAGGTTTGGGAGTTGATTTTGAGTTCATCTTCAATGCAAAAGGTCCAACTAGCTCATCTTTAAAAATACCAGCTCATACCAGTACCCCACCTCCACGTTGGAGTGGAGCTCTGTGCCCATTACTGATCCACAGGTCCATCCATCTGGTCCATCAAGAGTCACTCTCATCTCATCGGTCCATAAAACCTTTGAAAAAAATCTGTCTTCAGATATTTCTTGGCCCAGTTTTGACGTTTCAACTTATGTTTCTTGTTCAGTGGTGGTTGGGTTTCAGCCCTCCTTACCTTGGCCATGTCTTTGAGCACTGAACACCTTGTACTTCTGGGCACTCCAGGTAGGTTGCAGCTCTGGAATATGAAAGTACTGGAGGATAATGGGTTCCTGGTAGCTTCACGTTTGATTCTTCTCAAATCTTTGGCAGCTAATTTGCATCTTTTGTTCTCAACACGTTTCTTGCGACCCTGTTGACTATTTGCAACAAAATGTTTGATGGTTCTGTGATCACACACCAATATCTTAGCAATTCCAAAAGTGCTGCATCCCTCTGAAAGACTTTTTACAATTTTTGACTTTTCAGAGTCAGTTAAATCTCTTTTTTGGCCCGTTTTGCCCGAGGAAAACTAGCTGCCTAATAATTCTGCACACCTTGATATAGGGTGTTGATCTCCTTAGGCCACACCCTCCCTCATTACACAAATACACATCACCTGACGTGCTTAAATCCAATAAGCATTCAAGTTAATACAGCTTGGAGTTGGAATATACGCATAAAAATGATGATATGGTCAAAATACTCGCTTGCCTAATAATTGTGCACACAGTGTATATTGCTTGAAGCATCAGTTCTCCTTCTTCACTATTAAGTTTTGCGCATTTCTCTTTTACTGGCCTTATTTTAATTATCTTCTTCAAAGGATATCTAAGCCACTTATCCATCAATTGTATGGACACTTGCTGTCATGTGACTGGTTAGTTATGCAGATGATAGTATATTAAAAGCAAAGGTAGAACAAAGTTTTTGAAAATGGTGTGTCTGTGCTTAAAACTGGTTTCAGAATGCGGAAGTAGCCAAAAGATTGGTCACATCACAAAGTTGAAGTAATCCTCACAGAAAAAAAATGCCAGAAGCTTTAGTTGTTAAACAGGTTTATACAACAAAAAAGGGACACTCAACTCTGACCCTTATTATTCTGCTGTGTCAGACTCCCATACTACCTATATTGTAGTTTTTGGGAAGTTAGCAAACTAAGCTGAGTGAGAACTATTAATTTTCTTAGGATAACAGAATACTTTTCTTGCAATCTTGAGATAATGGAAATCTTGAAAAAATATTTTTCCAAAGCATGTAGTTTAACATTTAGCCAAATTTACCATAGGATGACTGTATCAGAGGTCAATAAAGATCTTGTGTATTACGTACAATCATGTTTGCACCAAGGGAGCATTCTGGATGCTGGAGATTCAAAGAAGGGGACCAAATAAAATTTGGCACATGTGCATTTATGATAAACTGACAGTGGGTGAGAAAATAATCAGATTTGATCGTTAAAGGTAAACCACGCCTACATTAGCCATTGAAGTTTGACATAAAACAATGCAAAGCAGGCATAACTCATAATAACATGACTGTACTGTTAGCAGAAACACATGATGCAAATGTGTGATACTTGAATGTAAACCTGAGTTTTCATCAGTTGCTATCATTATCAGTTGTTATCATGCGTTAGCAAGCTCACCAGGAGCAAACGTTCAGTTTCATTTTCCTTATTCTTGAGAAAACAATACAAAAAAGGTAAAAGCTCAGTCTTTCAATTTTTTTTATTATTGTTTTACACATTTTTTTTTAAAGTATCTAATCCACATTAATAAAAAGGGCAAGTGTGTGTCTGTCTGGTTGCTATGCCCCTGTTATATGCCATTTGGTACTGAATTCTTTAAAGTAGTAATATTTGTGACATGGCATCTGATTCTACATGATAAAAGGAAACAAAAGTATATTTTTGAGTAATCATTGAAGTGAATTAAAACAAAACCAAAAAAAAATACAAAATGAAGAGTCTCCTGTGTGTACTAAACGTTATAACAGAAGTAAGCTACTTACTACATTGCAAAGAGAAGTAAAGTTCTCATTATTATTAATACTGAGGAAGTTGACAGAGAGCAAGTTGCTTGATTAAAGCATGAGTTCAATTAATAGGAAAATTGTCAATAAATTAAGAAATTGGTTTGGGGAAAAATATTACTGAATTCCAGGACTTTAGTTTAGCATCCCTGCAGTCTGTGATATGTAGTGTAACTTCATATCCTCAGGTGTTCATGTTAAGACTTTGCTGGTGAAAAACAACATTTTCATACACGATTTTAAAGCTAACAAAAAGACAGTACTATTGGTGAGGTTGTTATGACAGGTATATTGTAATGATGTTTAGGAAATATAGCAACTTTGTATTTTAAACAGGCTGTTAACGATATTTTTGGTGAAGTTATTGAGCAGAGACAATTCAGTCAGGAAATGAGGAATACAGAGCTGTATAGGTAAGGCTTTAACTGAAATATTAAAAATACTGTTTAATAGAGCAAACACTTGTCATCTTGGTTAATTTGTTTGATAGATCAGTTTTAAATAAGAAAGCAAGTTGTCAGTTCTGGTAATTACAGGAGTAAGTCTGTATAAAAGCATTAGTTAATTAGTAGTCTATTTGTCCCAATGGGGAAATTTAGTAAAATCAAATAAATCAATAAGGAAGCAACAATGTATGTATAATAGTAGGATAAATATCTTAAGTAACCTTCACAGACATGGTTTTATACTGTATATGAACTGTGTTAACTTTCATCCCATAATGAGTACAAGATTCTAAAAAAAAAAAAAAAAAAGAATGGATGGATAAATTATTTAACCTTTATTGCAGCTTTACGGTTCAGTTGGTCCCCACAGGAACAAAGAAACCAGATGCATCCATGCATGGTACTTAGTAATTACTGTATCAGTTATCCTCTGATTACTTGCCGCAGTGGTTTTATTCCAGTAATCAGATTACTTAACTGTATGTGTTTAGGCAGCATCTAAATAAAATATTAACTTGCTTGCACTAAGTAGAAGTAGGTGCCATCTCTTGCAGAGTAGAGGGATACATTTAAAAACACTGGTTAGTTTTAATATGGAGGATTGATTGAGGTGTACAAGCTAAGATGGCAACACCTAAATTTGCTCAGTTGGAGTCTTACCAAACTGACTAGGTTTGACTTCATTTTTTCCAGTTGGCAAATCTTGGAGTACAGAAGGGTACATTTTCAGAGAGAGATGCAGAGCTAGTAAGTGTAATAGTAGCATTTTACATTTTTCAGTTGTTATAGCTTTATCAGTGGTTTTAATATTCAATTAATTTGCCACTGTTTTAAATAATGTTTTATATGGATTTATATATCATGTGTGGCTGAGATTTAAAATTACATTATTAAAATAAACCCAGTTGTAGAGTAGCTGTCTTTTGTTTGTTTAGTTTGCCTTTCACTTTCTAAATTTACATTTTTAATCGCATACTAGTTGGCTGTAAAGATTAATTTTTTATTGTGTTTTATTTATTTCTTTTCCTAAATTAATTAGTTCATTAAGGTGAGGGGGGAGCAAGGCTTTGATTAGTGTGTCTTACTCAGCTCTGATAATATAGAAAGTTGCTGTGCGTCATTTTAAAGACTGTGTGCTGTGCTGTGATGTCTAATTTATTAAATTGATGATTAATCAGTTAGTAGGAGACTGACATTTTGTTTGTGACCATTGCATCCACACTTATGACAAGAAACATTAATATTTATTAATATGTTTTTTTATGCGCCATTTCCAATTGTTGTGACATTTGCATTGCGTTTATTAGATATATGTTAAAGTTCACCATTTCATTTTAACAATAAGCAAAATCTTTTATTTTATAATATTCTCAAAACTTGGGGAGGCTGAATTTTGTTGCCTTGGCTTTGTATGTATAACCAAGAGAAGCACTTCCAAATATCCATGTCTGACAGCAAGTGCAAGAAAGGAAATACCTGAGCTTTTTATTAGACAAAGCAGTTTTAAATTGTGAATGGCTATATTTATTAAGTTTAGTGACCCTGAACTAAAAGAACAATGCATCTGGCTCCAATTCTGTGGCTCAACTCTGATGTAGGTGTTTTGGAATGGTCCCTGGCTTGTTCCCAATGCCATTAAGAACTGGCATGTTGAAACCATAAATTTGACTAAAAAGGCAAGATGCTAAGAAATTGCAGTTTGCAAGTTTTCCTTTTCTTTTTTTTTTTACATTCTAAAGCTGCTCAGAGTTGCAAATTTTTCCCTTCATCCATTCTATTAAAATGAATTTTAGCATTACTGTATTCATCTGAGTGGCAACCTGTTTAAGGATTGGCTAAGAGTTTAAAAGACACACAATGCCTGAACAGACAATTACAGGGATAACCCTGGATGCACTAGAAGCTGTTTTACAAAAGAGAATTGTTGCAAGATTAAAAGCCATTATCAAAAATCCCTTCCAGGAAGTGCTCTCTTGGAACACTTTTAGCCACCGACTTATTCCTTAACATATGCTTGCTGATATCAGGCAATGAAATGCTTCCTCCTGATGTTCTAGAGTAAATTGTTATATTCTTTACGTTCATTTTGCTCTTTCCGCACATTATACATTTATTTATTGAAATTTATTTTTATACATCAATCTAGTGATTTTATTTGTCCTGTGAGTCTGTATCTTTGTTTTTTATATTTGTACTACTGTATGCATCTACATTTTCCTTTAAATAAACAGTCATCAAAATCATGAACAATTCTTGGATATGTTTAAAGATTTCTAGGGATGCATTATATGTTCTTATAGGATTTTATTTTATAACAAATACAAATCTATCATCTTCTTGCAGTATTACATAATATTCTTATACAGTGTTAACATAGCATGCAATATAAAACTCAAAATTGTCCTATTAAAAAAATCCTCACTGGTTTGTAGTAGAGTATAATATGAAAGGTCCTCATATTGTCCCAAAGGGAAATTTAGACTGTTAGAGAAATATTGCAACCAAGTCAAGTCACCTTGGGGAGCATACACTGGTACAGTGCATTGCCGCACCCACCACATGACGAAACTTATCGGGATCCCAGTTGGCAATCCCCCAGACAGACACACGGTCCAGTCCCACCCTACGGAAATGATCCTCTATCTGCCGCAGCCAGGTGTTACGTGGGCGACCCCTTGGCCTGGTCCAGCTACTCGGGTCCCCAACAATGAGGATCCTACGAGCAGGATTACCCTCGGCGAAACGCGCCACATGGCCATAACTGATGCTCCCTCAAAATGCAGGCAATGTGCCTCATTCGGGACTCAATGAGCAACCACTCATTTGACACAAAGTCAAACCAATGGTACCCAAGGATTTTCCGGAGAGACACAGTACCAAAAGTGTCCAGTCTTCATCTCAGGTCACTGGACAGATAGCATCTATGTCTCACAACCATATAGCAAGACAGGAAGCACCAGAACTCCAAAAACTTGGACCTTTGTCCTTTTGCATAGATATCGGGTGCGCCACACACTCCTTTCCAGCGACCTTGCCCAACACTCAGTCCATACAAGCATTGAACAGAGTAGGAGCAAGAACACACCACTGATGAACCCCAGAATCAACTGGGAAAGACACAGAGGTTTTGCCTCCACTCTGCACAGCACTTACAGTACCAGTGTACAGGCTGCTCATGATAACCACCAACCTCGAGGGGATCCCACGATCCCTCAGGATGTCCCACAGGGCAACTTGATCAACTGAGTCAAACGCTTTACAAAAATCAACAAAGGTTGTAAAGAACCAACAAAATACAGGCACAAGAATGAATAAAAAGAAGAAAAAAGTTCTGACTTAGCTAAAGATAAGAGAGCAATCGGAGTGTGGCATAATGTGTCTCAGAGATGATGTGCAGCATAGTTTATAATGGCCAACAGTTTTGTCTTCACTTTCTCCTCCACCATTACCTTGCACTCGGGGTTCGCAGTAGCTCATTGTATGGAGAAAACAATTTTCTGTGTTGAAACTTTGGACAAGAAACTGGACATTCTAGTAGAATGTTTCTGTTCAGAAGGCAGTCAACAGAGCTGTTAGCACTTTGAATAAGTTCTGATGCTGTTATCAAGAAAGGACTGTGTGAACGTACCCAGCTTCATCCCCATTCTACAGCTTTTCAACAACCTATTAATAATCAGTAAATAGGTATGAAGATTAAAAAAACCCATTAGATGATTAAAGTGATCTGACATAAGTGTGTTGTTGAAAATATGACAGACCAAGCAGTCAAAACATGCAGTACTCTGCTCTATCAGGTATGGTTCATTCAAGCACTGTCTAATAGAAAGAAAACAAAAAAAAAATATGAACAGATTGCTTGAGTTCATTCGGATGCATGCTTTCATTCGATTTAAGCATTTGATTTCACGTAAATATTCAGCTGCTTTCCTAATGAAATTTAAGTAATTTAATTGTAAGTTGGGCCATCAATTAAGCTTTCCTATAAAATTCCAGCTACTCTGCAACACACTTTATATGGATCAAAATAATAATCAACACATCCAGAGTCTTCATCCAGAAAGTCCACCCATTTCTAATAAATTGCAGCAGAAATCTTTTGGTTTTTTTTTGTTTTGTTTTTTTTATAATTTTGTCTTGTGCCTATGAAATACAATGGTGTGTATGTGTTTGTGAGACACAAGGGGCTCATACCTGTACATTGAATTGTTAAAAAAAGAACATTAGAATGTCATTGTTGTCATTGGATTTACAACTTTAAAGACAACTTTAAAGACATAAATATGAAGTAATGTTTTAGACAGTTCTTCAAGGTATGATTAGATTCAAAAGTGCCTTATCTGGATTCCTTCTTTGGATTATCATCATGATTAAATTTAATTTGATACTTCGGAGTAATTATATTAAAAATCAGCCTCTTTTTTACTTCTAAATGGTAGAAAGAGATTTTAAGACTTTACTGTTATCTTTAGAAAGCTATTCTGTAATGTCAGAAATACAATAAATATTGCCACGATCTTATACTGTAGTTTCACTTTCACTGGCATTAAATTGCAGAACCAGTGATAGTTGTCAGTCAGACTGTCAAACATTATAACGAAAATATGCATAACAAAATAATAAAAAAATAAATACTTTAAAATAGGCTAGTAGTTTCCATTTTCTTAAAATAAAAAGATTTCACTAACTAGTTTTAATTTTTTTATTTTATTTGAAGAAAATAACATTCCATACAATAAAGTGCAACTTATACAACAAAGAAAATAATGACATACAATCAAGTCAAACGTAACACACCAGAATTCATCTCCTACCCCAGAGTTTTTTAAATGTTTAAAGAGCTAAAAATTAATTGTATTAATATTCTAGAATGTACTGAATTTAATTAGGTATTGCAAGGTAATTCTAAACTTACTGTTAATCATAGAAATAATATTGTGTGTGTGTGTATGTGTGTGTGTGTGTATATATATATATATATATATATATATATATATATATATATATATATATATATATATATATATATATATACACACACCCACATAAGGTGTGGCAGAAAAGTAATGAGACTGATTTTTTATTTACCAAAGTTTTTATTTTTTTCAAACATCAAAGTTATCCCCATCAAAGTTGTTCCCTTGGGCAGCTACACACCGATGGAGACGTTGTTCCCACTGTTGGTAGCAGCGCTGGAAGTCTTCAATCGGTATGATCTTCAGCATGTCCGTTACACTCTTTTAGATGTTTTCTAAAGTCCCAAAATGACGTTGAGATTAGGTCACACGGACTGAGGTCAGGTGAATAAGGTGGCTGGGGAACCACAGGAATGCCTTTTGAGGTCAAAAATTCTGTTATGGAGAGGGCAGTGTGACATGGGGCGTTGTCATGATGGAGCATCCATTTGTCTGCAATGTCTGGTCTCACGCAAATGACCCTTTTCTGAGCCTTTCAAGGACGCCTTTATAAAAACTTGGTTGACAGTTTGTCCTGGAGGAACAAATTCTTTGTGGACGATTCCCCTTTTGTCAAAAAAACAAATCAGCATTGATTTGATCTTCGATTTGCTCATTCGAGCTTTCTTTGGTCGAGGAGAGTTTGCAGTGTGCCACTCCTGACTTTGCCTCTTGGTCTCAGGATCGTATTCAAAAATCCATGATTCATCACCTGTGATCACACGACTAAAGAAATCTTGCTCATTAGCGATTCTGTCAAGAAGATCAAGACACTTATTTTTTCGATTGTCCTTCTGCTCAATTGTGAGGTTTTTCGGCACCATTTTGGCACAGACCTTTTGCATGTGCAAATGTTCAGTCAAAATTTGATGAACGGTAAATCTGTTCAAATTTAATTGTTCACTCAACATTCTTAATGTTAAACGACGGTCTGATCTCACAAGAGTGTTCACACGCTCGATATATTCATTGGTTTTCGAAGTAGAAGGCCTCCCTGAACGGTGTTCATCTTCAATGTGTTTTCTGCCTTCCAAAAATGATTTGTGCCAGCGAAAAACTTGAGCTCGGGATAAAGAATGTTCCCCATAGGCCTGTTTTAACTTTTCAAACGCCACACTTGCCGATTCTCCAAGCTTAACACAAAATTTAAAAGCACAACGTTGCTCCAAATTCCGCTGTTCCATTTTGCGTGACGCACAACCAAAAACACAACTTCGCTAGTAGCAGTCACAAAAATCACGTAGTTAACGGAAGGAGTTGAAACTCGCACTGAGCTATTGGAGGGTACTGATACACGTGCTCTATCAAGGACAACAGCGCAGCGTTGCCAGATCGCTTGCAGTGTTGCCAGTCTCATTACTTTTCTGCTACACCTCGGTATATACTGTACATATATATATATATATATATATATATATATATATATATATATATATATATATATATATATATATATATATATATATATATATATCAGTGGTGGCTGCTAGCTTTTGAAACAGGGGAAGCTCATATTAGGCCTTCATCATAAAATTCATTATGATATTTGTACGTACATTCTGCCCTCCGTTCCTTTGGCAGAAAATGGTCTGTGACCCTGTCGTACCAATTGGCTCTCTTTTCCAGGGATTTAACCAGTTTCCTCTCAATGGCCAGGAGAGCAAGGTTGCTCAAACGATCTTGGCCCATCGTGTTGCGGGTGTATGACTTGACCCGTTTTAAACAGGAGAAGCTCCTCTCTAAACCTGCTGATGTACCATCAATGGTTGCCACTAACGACAACAGCTTGTATAGCTGAGGCATTGCACTACCCAACTCCATGTCTTTAAAAAACACCAAGAAATCACACAGCTTACCAATGCTCCCCTGTAAGTCATGATCTGAATATAGTACTTGAAGTTCAGATCTCAGTCTCCCTGTGTCAAAGAAATGACCATAACTTTTCAGCACACTTTCAAATGCCTCCTCTGGAAACACTTGTCTCATTTCATCAAATTTCCCTGGATTGACTAATTCTAAGCTCATGCTTTCCAAATTTGAAAAACGCTGAGAAATCTGCTCCATAAGATTGTCTAGGATGGCCATGTACAAATTTCTGTAGCGGTCCTGGGGATCCTGTAATTGTGACAGACGGCGCTTTCTAATAGGTTCATCTCGAGGGTCTGATGTGAGATTTGCTGCTTTTACATAAAATGCTTAATAAGCCTCCTCTGACGTCTTCTCCTTGACAAAAGCAAGGAGAGAACCAATTCTTTTTTTGTGGTAAAGAACATCCATAGCCCTTTGCTGGATAATATCAAAGACAACATCTGTCTCAGAGAATATTTGTTCATATGTGTACAACATGAACACAAACTCAAAATCCTCCAGTTTCATTATAAAGCCTTTGGCAGCATCTAATGTGTCATCATCCATGCTCTAATCCTGGGTAATCTTGTCAAAAGTATGCAGGAGGCCATCATAATTGTTTGCCACAGTGCTCACTATCCTTGATATGAAACTCCATCGAGTTGGAGAGTTTCTGGGCAATCTTGAAGACCCTGCAGACTCAAGAAAAGCCATCCTTTTTGTGGACTTTTAAAAAAATGTGGTGAACCCAGAGAGAGATGCAAAAAAATATTCTTGACTCAGGGAAGCATTTAGCACCCTGGGACAACACCAGGTTCAGTCTGTGTGCATAGCAATGCACAAACACTGCACTAGCGGCTATTACTTTAACTTTGGCCTCTAGGCCATTGAGAGATGAAGCAAAGACAGCAACCCCATTGTAGGTTTGTGCCACAAGTTTTCCTCTAAAACTGTAGCCCTGCATGTTCTCGTTTAAAACTTCAAACACAGACTGAGCATGATCGCCTGACACATCGAAAAATCCAATGAAGCACTCTTGAATTTTTCCTGCACTATTCACATATCTAACAATAACAGACAGTTAGGCATGGCAAGATATGTCAGTTGCTTCATCCACCTGCAATGCAAAAAAAGGAGCAGTCTGAATTTTACCTTTTATATGATCAGAAACAGTGGCTGCGAGAGCAGAGATCAAGTCATTTTGGATTGAGTGGGACATACCAGAAAACACAGCAGATGACTGAAATTGTGTGGCCAAGACAGAGTCATATTTAGCTAATGTTTCTGTAAATTCCCAGTAATTCCCCTTATTTGCTGATTCACTACTCTCATCATGCCCCCTGAATGCCAGCTCCTGACGGCCAAGTAAGGAAGTCACATCAATTAGACGGTTTAAGAAGGCCCTGTTGTTTTTTACTGTTTCATTATGTTTTGCCACCTGAATGCGAAGACCTTCATTGATTGCATGTTCAACCCTGACCCTGCCAGGACAACTTAACTTTGCACATGAACTCACATGTTCTTTGCACTTTTTATGCCTTTTGTATGCACTGTCAAAGTTACCCAGATCCCCAAAACCCACGTTTGACCAAACACATCCCATTCCCTGAGAAGGTTTCGTCAACAAGCATGGCCAACAGTACATTTTCTTTGTCACAGCACTTCCAGTCAGCCAGTTCACCTTGTCATACTTTACCATGAGAGCTGAAAATACCTGTTATTTTTTCCTGATTTTTGCACCAGATCAATCTTGGGCCGTTGGTCTGCCCTGCCGTTTAATTCCGAGTCTCTCCTCGTAAGGAAGACTACTAAATGGTTTTGTCAAAAGCACGTCAACAATATTAGCACCGTCTGCCATTATGCACAGCTTGCTAGCTGGCTATTTCCCCTTCCACGAGCTACTTTAATTATATGAACGAACTAACTTTACAATACTGAAACAAGAAGCAAAGTCAAGAACGCTATAATATGTTTTTTTTTTATTATTTAAAGAATGATTAGTACAAACAAAAATGGTTTATATCACCAGCAAACAATACAGAGTGCAGCAGTTTGTCGTACGACTTCATCTGCAAATCCGCATGGGACTGAACTCGAATCTCTGTAGTGCTGATGTATACTAAAGACGTGCTGTCAATAAAAAAAGGGGTTCCGCCCTTTAAACAGCTCCTCCAATCATCATGCAGCAGCCCAGCGTCCTGGCCCGCCCACTGCTCCATTCACTCCCATTGGTGCATGTGTGTGTGTATGTATATATATATATATATTATTATATATTATATATATATTATATATATATATATATATATTATATATATATATATATATATATATATATATTATTATAGAAATAGTGTGTTAAAGAAGTTATGAAAAAGAAAAGGAAACATTTTAAAAATAACATAACATGATTATATATATATACTCAGCAAAAAAAGAAACGTCTTCTGACTTTCAACTGTTTTTACTTTCAGTAAACTTAATGTGTAAATATTTGTATGAACACTAAAAGAGTATATATATATATATACTGCTCAAAAGAATTAAAGGAACACTTTTTAATCAGAGTATAGCATAAAGTCAGTGAAACTTATGGGATATTAATCTGGTCAGTTAAGTAGCAGAGGGGGTTGTTAATCAGTTTCAGCTGCTGTGGTGTTAATGAAATTAACAACAGATGCACTAGAGGGGGCAACAATGAGATGACCCCCAAAACAGGAATGGTTTAACAGGTGGAGGCCACTGACATTTTTCCCTCCTCATCATTTCTGACTGTTTCTTCACTAGTTTTGCATTTGGCTACAGTGAGTGTCACTACTGGTAGCATGAGGCGATACCTGGACCCTACAGAGGTTGCACAGGTAGTCCAACTTCTCCAGGATGGCACATCAATACATGTCATTGCCAGAAGGTTTGCTGTGTCTCCCTGCACAGTCTCAAGGGCATGGAGGAGATTCTAGGAGACAAGCAGTTACTCTAGGCCATAGAAGGTCCATAACCCATCAGCAGGACCAGTATCTACTCCTTTGGGCAAGGAGGAACAGGATGAGCACTGCCAGAGCACTACAAAATGACCTCCAGCAGGCCACTGGTGTGAATGTCTCTGACCAAACAACCAGAAAGACTTCATGAGGGTGACCCAAGGGCCCCATGTCCTCTAATGGGCCCTGAGCTCACTGCCCAGCAGCATGCAGCTCGATTGGCATTCACCATAGAATACCAGAATTGGCAGATGCACCACTGGTGCCCTGTGCTTTTTACAGATGAGAGCAGGTTCACCCTGAGCACGTGACAGAAGTGAAAGGGTCTGAGAAGCCATGGAGAACATTATGCTGCCTGTAACATCATTCAGCATGAGCAGTTTGGTGGTGGGTTAATGATTGTCTGGGGAGGCATATCCATGGAGAGTCACACAGACCGCTACAGGCTTGACAAAGGCACCTTGGCTGCCATTAGATATCAGGATGAAATCCTTGGACCCATTGTCAGACCCTATGCTGGTACAGTGGCTCCTGGTGCACGACAATTCCTGGCCTCATGTGGTGAGAGTATGCAGGCATTTCCTGGAGGATGAAGGAATTGATACCATTGACTGGCCACCACACTTTCCTGACCTAAATCCAATAGAACACCTCTGGGACATTATGTTTTGGTCCATCCAATGCCACCAGGTTGCACCTCAGACTGTCCAGGAGCTCAGTGATGCCCTGGTCCAGATCTGGGAGGAGATACCCCACAACACCATGTGTCATCTCATTAGAAGCATGCACTGATGTTGTCAGGCATGTATACAAGAACACAGGGGCCATACAAAGTGCTGCGTACAATTTTGAGTTGCTGCAATTAAATTTTGGCAAAATGGACTAGCCTGCCACATAATTTTTTCACTCTGATATTTGGGGCGTCTTTGAATTCAGGGCTCTGTAGGTTGATCATTTTCATTTCCATCAAGCGATGTGACATCCTTTCGCTCCTAACACATTACCCAGTCTATATCAGTATAGATATCCAGGAGGATTTCTTTTTCCCATTGAGATCTGATGTGTTTTCAAAGTGTTCCTTTAATTTTTTGAGCAGTTTATATATATATATATATATATATATATATATATATATATATATATATATATATATATATATATATATATATATATATATATATATATATATATATATATATATATATATATATATATATATATATATATATATATATATATATATATATATATATATATATATATATATATATATATATATATATATATATATATATATATATATATATATATATATATATATATATATATATATGTGTATGTATATATATATATATATATATGTGTATGTATATGTATATATATATATATATATATATATATCTATACTAATAAAAGGCAAAAGCCCTCACTCACTCACTCATCACTAATTCTCCAACTTCCCGTGTGGGTGGAAGGCTGAAATTTGGCAGGTTCATTCCTTACAGCTTCCTTACAAAAGTTGGGCAGGGTTTATATCGAAATTCTACGCGTAATGGTCATAACTGGAAGCAGTTTTCTCCATTTACTGTAATGGAGATGAGCTTCAACGCCGTGGGGGGAGTTTCGTGTGACATAATTACGCCTCCCACGTAATCATGCAGTACATAGAAAACCAGGAAGACCTCAAAAAAGCGCTTAAGAAAACATGCATTATATAATTGAGAAGGCAGCAGAAACAATAAGAAGCGGCGAGTGACATATACAACCATATTCATGAGTTCTGCTACTCGAAACAAAGCACGATGTAAACCTACACTTTAAATTAAGTTCATAGACAGGCTGCCGCTGGCATTTGTAATTTAGTGCCCACCCATATAAGGCCGTCCGTCAGCGGCAATCCAATAGCAAACTGCCACGGGTAAATATTCACGGGTGAAGGACTGTGCTTATGGAGAGGAAGATGAGATGGTCAGGGTGGTGTTTGACACAAACTCAGAAACTGCGAGAGAAAGTTTTAAGTGCCAGGACTAAGGTAACATTAAATACAGCCATGGACATAACGCGAGATGGCACCAGCACAGCTGGGAACCTTCGATGCATGTACACCGAAAGGGCTCACGCGTGAACTGGCGCGAGTGCACAGATAAAAGCAACAGTTCCAAAGAGCTGAACAAAAGCGAATTACACAATTGAAAAGGCAGCAAAAATATGAAGCGTCTGATAAGCATATTCATAAATCCAGCTACT